>NW_004524631.1:7131900-7321720 GCF_000260255.1 Octodon degus
ATTTTATTTCTTTTATTACAGCCAAGCACAAGCAAACCAAAATAGCATATTAAAGATGCATGTGCTTGTGCCAGTATAGGACGGAAGACAAGACTTGGCAAATGGGAAGTACAGAAAATGGCTATTGGTTACACGAGTATTCGTTTCATTATTATTTTGTCATGATGTTCAAATTATTATTTATGTTGGATACTATGTACATATGCTATGTTTATTCACAGTTCATAATTTCAACAAATCCAATTTTGAAACTTATAAAATGAATTGATCTAGTCCACAATCTCCTTTTTTTTTTGGGGGGGGGGTACCCGAGATTGAACTCGACCCTGTGCTTGCCAGGCAAGCGCGTATTCCACTGAGCTATATCCCTAGCCCAACTGACATTCTCATTTAGCTAGAAAAATATGTGGCAGAAAGAACAAACAGCATACTATTAATATCTGATTTCAGAAGTCTTAACCCATCATTACAATGAATGAAGATTTTCTTTTTATTAAATCAACTTATTGGTACATTTTAAATATACATGTGATCATATACATAGGGACTTCCCCCATCTGTGGCTGACTTAGCTCTATTTTTTACCCATTCTCTTCTCCCCCTTTCAATCCCTCTTCCTCTTCTTATTTACAGGAACTTTCTTTTTGTTTTTATTCTGTTTTCATTTTCTTTTCCTTCGTTTGTTTCTTTCTCTCTCCCTCCTCCCTTATTCCTCTCACCAATTGAGCATTTTCTTCCTGTTTCATAGTATCTCACCTTCATTCTGAGCTTCACCTACACTTGCAGTGTCTCATACCTGGGAAACAATTGTGAAGACTATGACGTTCTAGCTAGTTTGCTTATTAGTAAGTGCTTTCTGCCAGGTTTTAAGACACCTACCTCTTTGCTTCCTTATTCCATCTTTTTGTGACCTTTCTTCAGTGTGGATATATGGGGGGAGAAAGGTGGAGAGGTATAGGCAGCTTGTGGAGAGTCAGAGAAAACGAGTGAAGGAGAAAGAAAGGGAGAGAGCGAGGGACAGACAGGACTCTGTGGTATCTTTTCTTATAAAAACACTAATATTACTGACTCAAGTCCCCACCCTTGTGTCATTACTTAACTTTAAAAAATGTGTTTGGTTATTACAGGGCCTCACTAGGCAGCTTGGACTCATAGTGATCCTCCTTTATTTAACTTTAATTACACCTTAAAACCTCTGTCTCCAAATACAGTCCCTTTAGGGGATATGGGTTCATCCTGTAATGCAGATTTTCAACAAATAAAACAAGTGAGCAAGTGAATAAATGGACATATAAATGAAAAAGTGAATGAATAGAAGAATATGAGACTCTGAAGGAAGCAGCAAGGAGTAAGAGCTGCGGTCTGTCTGTGGAGAAGCATAGAATCGAGAATTTAGAGATGCACAATCAACTGCTCAAATTAAATTTGTTCTTGATTTATTATTTGACCAATGGATTAACAGTAACTGCCCTGCCTCAGCTGTTGTTAGATAAGTAAAGTTGGGTGAGGAAATAGTGTGGTATTTTGAGAGAAAATGTTCAAAAGAAAAAAAAAAGATACTACAAAGATCTATTTTTCTAAATGTTGTATAAATAATCTATATTTTATTTATTTATTTATTTTTTGGCACTGGGAATCAAGGCACACTTGTTAGGAAGGTGCTGTGCTATATCCACTGAGCTATATCCCCAGCCCTTAAATGCTTTTTAAAAAGTCAATATGTTTTTCAAATAAGATACTTTGAAAAATCTATTAAGTATGTATATTAGACAAAGAGGATGTTTTGGAAACTATGATTTATAGATTAAATATATATTCAGGTAAAATACAGTGATACCTCCATTTATGACCTTTAATTTGTATGATTTTGGAAAAGTTGGGCATGCTGAGTTTGTGTTGGAAAGATGATCTTGATTGCATTTGTTACCCAATGCAGAGTTTGTAAACAAAAACAAAAGCATTCCAAATGCTTCAATTTGCAAAACAAATTGTTTGCAAACAAAAGCATTCATGAACCGACAACATACCTCTGTAAGTCATAAATATCAGAAACATCGTTCGTATGGTTCTTCTTTCAAGCCATTGTTGGCCCACAAGACACATTTCACTTGATCTTAGCTAAAAAGGCCAAAAAGCGATCGCAAGACAAATTCAAAATAGCATTAGAGTTAGGCAGTGATGGCCCCCTTACGATGTGTGCCATTTATTTTGAACAAGTATCTTCAAAGACTGTCTGAGAGTCTGGAGGACAGTAAGGCATGATATTTTCCTAGGTTGTGAACTGTAGAGTTACTGACTGAGTGGGAAACATTTTTTAAAAAAGTTTTGTTCTTTCAAGGTGAGAGCTGTCTCCTGTTTCCTTGGAGAGATGACTATCGCATGATGACGTGGAAACTTGAGGGCAGGGCGGTGCAGAGCAGGCTTCAGTATTGAAGCTTTCTAGACTTAGGTTCTCCTGGAGATTCTGCGTGCTACTTGAGGGATTTGGAAAAAGTTACTTCATTCTTTGACCTTCATGTTTATAGTTAGGAGGATAAAATTTATAACTATCCAGTTACATTTGTGAGGACAAAATTCAACATGGTGTGTTGGGGTTTTGTATAGAGCTGGTAAAACTCACTAAACGTTAACAAGTACAACTTGGCTGAAATACAGATCTAGCATAGGGTCATGAGATGAGGCAAACACCAATAATTATATTTGACTGATTAATTTTCAGAAATTCTTTTTCTTCCTTCTTCTTGTTTCCTAGAAGGTCAATTATCTGTGGGATGGTTTAATTATGTGACTTGGGGTTTATTTTAAAAGGAAGTGCTGACTGTTTCCTAATTAACAAGGAAAACAAGGATTCAGGAGTGCTTCATAAATTTCTTTTTCAACTGAAGAGCAATTTGGGCGGTAACTTTTTTAATAGTCTGAAACAGGTCATTGGAAAAATAGTGTAAAGTTTTGCTTCCTTGTGATATTGTCATTTAACGCATCTTTACCTATTTTTTTTTTTTTTATCATCACTAGTCACCATAAAGCTCCACAAGCATACCTGTGCCAGCTGGCCGTGTGGCCCTGAGAGCTAGTCCCTCTGCTGTGACCGTCCCACCCAGAGCTGATTCTGAATTGATTTAGTGTAAATACCAGTTATAAACTTCGCTTTTCTTGCTCTTTCCTCAAGCATACAGCTATTCACACATAGAGAAATAAGGATGTGATTAGATGGAAATTTCCTTTATGTTCTGTTAAGTTGATGAGAGGGAATATTGGACAGAGATTACACAGGAGTCAGAAATACATTAAATAATTCTGATGTAGTGCTTTGAAAATGCATTATGTTCTACCAGGGTAATCCTGAAATGCAGTATTGCAAAAATGGTGTGCCACCCTATACGATTCTAAAATAGATAGTTTTTAGGTGTGTAAGTTTGGTTTTGGCTTCTGTGGTTGCGTCTGATACACTGAAACATGCAATCTATATGTTATGGATGCATTAAAATCCATTACAACCAACAGTAGCCTTGTAACCTTTCCAAGTATCTAACAACTCTAGCAGTGTCAGGAAGCTGACAGTCAGGTATATGTTTGAATGAAAAGATGGAAATAATTTGGGATTTAAGAGATCTATACCAGATATCATTTGATTTGTTATGTTTTGAGTGGGTTTAAGGTATAATTGGCAAATAAAGAGTGAATCTATTCAAGGTGTACAATTTGATGTTTTGATATGTGAAATGATTATCATAATCTAATTTGGATATCAGCTCATGTAGTTACCATTTTGTGTACAGTGAAAATATTTAGGTATACTTGAAGTTTGCTGAGAGTAGATCTAAAGTATTTGGGAATTATACAGTCCATGAGGTCTTTAGAATTTATTAATCTTATAACTGCAAGTTTATACCTTTTTTTTGTATTTAGTGCAGGGTCTACAGGGACTACAGGGTCTCACTACATAGATTGGTTTGTTTGTTGTTTGCTTTGCAATACCAGGGATCAAACTCAGGACCTTGCACTTGCTAGTCAGATGCTTACGCCACTAAGCTATTTCCTCAACTTAAAATTAGATCATTTTTGTTTGTTTGTTTGTCACTACACAGATTGAACTCATAGTGATTGTTCTATTTTCAGCTTCCCAAGTGCTGAGATTACAGGCCCATGCCACCACTCTCAGTCTCTGTTGCCCTCTCAGCATGCCCCAGGGATAGGGCTGGCACAGCAGACTGGGGATTGAACCTCTAACCCCGTGTCTGCCTAACCAGGTGCTTTAATCCACTGCGCTATCTGGCTGGCCCAAGCTTGTACCCTTTAAATAAGATCTCATTTCCCCCATTTTCTAGTAGCCACCTTTCTAGTCCTTGTTTCTATGAGGTTTTTTTTTTTTTTTTTTTTTTTTTTTGATTCTACAAATAAGGGAGATGATGTGGTGTTTGATGCTTGGCACAGTGTCCTCTGTGTCCAAGTAGTTGTACTTACTTCACAATAGTTAGAGAATGTGAATGTGTTTCTCTTTTCTGTACATCTTGGACCACAATTTTTATCATTTGATTTTTTGATAATAGCTATTCTAGTAGATATTTTTGATTTGTGTTTCAGTGATAATTTGTGACTTTGAACACCTTTAACATATTACGTAACTACTGAAGTGTCTCTTTTGAAACATTGTCTATTCAGTTCCTTTATTCATTGAAAACTTTTTTGCTATTGAATTATATGAGCTTCTTTTATATCTTGTATATTAACTTCTGATTAGGTATGTGGTTTGGAAATATTTTCTCTTATTCCATAAATTGCATTTTTATTTTTTATTCTTTTTTGCTATGTAGAAATCTCTGAGTTTGATATAATTGAAGTGTTTTTGCTTTTGTTGCCACTGTTTTTTGGTGTCATATGTAAAAATTCACTGGCAAAGTTAATGCCATGGAGATTTTTATCTATGTTTTCTTCCTGCAGTTTTATAGTTTCAGGACTCATGTTTAAATCTTTAATCCATTTTGAGTTGAGTTTTTTGTATGTTGTAAGACAGGGATCCAATTTCATTTTTTCACATGTGGATATCCAGTTTTCCCAGCACTATTTATCAAAGAGACTATCCTTTCTCATTGTATATTGTTGGCAACCTTGTTGAAGTTAGTTGTTCATACATATGTGTTTTTATTTTAGTGATTTCTATTCTATTCCTTTGGTCTATGTGCTGGCTCTTGTGCCTGCTGTATTTTATGTGCTTGGATAAAAAATGAATTTTAACTGATTTAGCAATAATTCTAATAAAAATGAAGCTTATTAACGAGAAAGCAAGTGCATGTGACAGATGTGATGCTTAGGATTAGTTTAGTAAGTGAAGAACTTAGTTTTTATATGAATCTATTCCCAGCAGAGTAGGACCATTATTATTCAAAAGAGTATCTTCAATTAGTAGTCAAGAAAGTGAAATACAACTTAATAATAATAATATATGTGTATTATTGTAAAAACTTCATTACAAAATACTTTTGGTACAGGGTCTCACTACACAGCTTGGACTCGTAGTAATCCTCCTGTTTTCAGCCTCCCCAGTGCTGGGATTACAGGTGTTTGCCCCCACACCCAGACTTGGTCGCTGGTTCAGTATGCTCGGAGGTGGAACAGGTGTGGTATGCAGAACCAGAGATTGAACCCCAGACCTTGCGCTTGCCAAAGTAGGTGCTTAGTCCACTGAGCTATTTGGCCAGCCCTATTTTTGCTTTTTAAGGAATTAAGATATGAGTGGTATCTTCTTAGAAGAAAACTCTTGCCCATGAAAAAGGCAAATAATTTCTAAACAGTTGAATGTTTACTGTGTACTGTTATTCAGACCACCCTCTCCCAATATCATCTACTTCTTTACAAACCTTTGTTATGCTATTGAACACTTCCTTCATCAGCTTTTAGATGAAACTTTTATTCCATCAATCAAATGCTGAATAATTCATTTGTACTTTTTAATCTAATCTCATGAAGTTAGGTGTATGACATCATCTGATACATAGCCTATGATTGCAGAACCCACACTTTATAATTTATTCACAAATCTGTTCCTCTCTGCATATACATATGCCTTGTTATTTAAAAAATTTGATCATCTGGTAACTTACCTTTACTGTACTTGGTACTTGATGTCTTCTCTATGAAACCCGTATGAAACTAGGTGCTAATCCATACTTCTACAATGGCAGTGACTACAAATACTTTCTTTTACAGGTCCAGAAAACTCTACCTTCCTTCCCCTAAACACAAAACAAGTCAAATCTTTTTCAGAAATATCAAAAGAAGATTCCATCTATAGCACTGCTCAAAACTTACATCTGCTCTGCCTCCTTATTTATTCATTTTCTCTTTAGTATCTCATAATCCATTGTGTTGATTTCCAAGACTCTTGCCTCTCTCTAAAAATTGTCTCAATCACTTTTCTCATGGTTCTAAGAATGCACATTTCTATCTTTATTCTTTAAAAGTCATGAAGATGAATTTATCCAGTATTGTCTGATTTTCTGATTACCCAATATCTACAGTTGGCCCCATGGGTAGGCTCAGAATAGATGACCTCTTAGAGGTCACCTTGAACAGGGGATGATGATACCTCTGCTCTGAAGTCCTTTATTTCTGCCACAGCTACACCTAGGTTTTGTGTGTGTGTGTGTGTGTGTGTGTGCACACACACATGTTTACACAAGTATTTCCTATGGCTACTGGCCAGTGACCTCGTGTCATGGTGCCATGAGGGCTGGACACCTGTGTGCCACCTTCCAAATGGCTGACGGCATTACTTCCCTGTGACATTGCTGACGACACCCAGACTCTCCAGGGCTGAGTGGCATGCCCCTGGATCCTCAACTAGTTGGCAGCTGCAGGTGTGCAGGAGTTGTTTTTTCTTTATTCATTGTTTGAATTCTTGTGGTAAGAATTCAGCAGGTGTGTGATGCCAGAAGAGAACTTCCACCCTGGCACTGGGGCCAGTGAACATGAAAAAAAGGGGTTCTTATTGTCTCGCACTGCTGCTAGCCTGAATCCTTGTTTTCCTGGAAACTTCACCCTCAGGAGAGGCTTTGCCTAACCAGGGAGTTAGGGTGAAGTAATCTCAGATGATCACACAGCATCTTTTCAGATGAGCACGAAATTTCTCCTTGCATGAAGCTTGTCTAAAGGTACGAGCAGGTTCCCTGGGTCTGCTGTCATTTTTCTTTTTCCTCCTTTGAGCTGGCATCAGTACAACTGTAGGGATATAGGGAATCTTAGGCTTGGTTTCCAAAGGAACATAAACCGCTTTAGAATGCTGTTGCTGCTATGTAAATCTCTGCTGTCTTCGCTGAAAAGTAGGAGCCCACAAGGAGAGTAGTACCATTTCCTGGGACCTCCCCAGGAAATCACTGATTGAGAGATCCAGCCAGCTCAGTAGGGGACGGGCCAGTGTAAGCCTGAGGTCATTGTAGACCTTGTCTAACCTTCACATAGTGTTAGCAGAGAGCTACTGTAACACTGTTTGAGGGTGCAGGTTAGCTGGGGCAGAAGAGCAATTGCTGTCAGACTAAACCAGAAGGGTGGAGTTGAGTCCAGTGAACCTTTGTTTTCTTCTTCTTCAGTCAGCACTCCTGCTGTGGCTAGGTATTTTTATCTGAGAAAGCAGACACACACTCTTTAGGTTTTGTTTTTCTTTGTTGTACACTTTGCTGAGCTTATTTCTAGATGTTTTCCCAAAGCCTCATGTGGTCATAGGTGGGATTTTTAGAGGTGGCTGAATCTAGTGTGTGAGATGCTTGCATTAAGGATGTGATACTGGGATTATCAGTGAGATATTGGGATTGAGGGTATCCCACTCTGGATTCAAGTGCTACCAGCCCTAAGTGTGACTAGCTTTGGTAGAAAATAAGGGACAGAAAGAGGGTTGCTGTCTTTTCTTGCCTTCTGCCTGCCCTACTTTGCCATGAACTGTTACTTCTCTGCGTGCCCCTCTGCAATACTACCCTGCCTCGAAGTTGGCTAACTATGGACTGAAATATGTACAAACTGTGAGCTACAATGCACATTCTCTCCTTTCACTTTTGATGTCAGGTATTTTGTCTCAGCAGCAAGAGGACAGATTCTTACCCAGATTTTCTCTTTAGAGTCAAACCTAGAGTTCATTCTATGTTATTTTGACTTACATACACATATTCATGTGTATTGTGGTTTGAATGGCAGAACGACCATAGAGTGATTCCACCTTGGGTCCTGAACTTCTCTTAATTATGGGCATCAGTGAAGGTCAAGTCAAGGATATTTTCTAGCATGTGCACATGCGCACACACATCCCCCTGTGAATTTCATATAGAACAACAAAAGCTTGATATCATTGGCCTCCATATCCATAAGGAAATCTGGTTGTTATTGCCCTTAAGTAATGCAAATGTGCAGAGTGCATGGTGATGTGTGTTAGGGGAGTGGCCATCTCAAGGGCAGCAGATGGAACCTGGAAGTCGCCTGGGAGGCAAAGGGGTCACGCATTAGTATCCAAGAGTCAGCTAGCTTTCTACCTGCATCTCAATCTTTCACAAAGCAGATATTTATTTTTACATGATTTTGATCTAGAGACACTAGCTGAAGAGAACTAACTCTAATAATTCAGAGATAAAGATTAAACATTACCTGGGCCTTTAAAATCAGTTTTACAGCTGTTATTTTTTGACATTGTTCTTTGAACTATCCTTTGGTATTTTACGTGTACATATTTCATTATTATTGCTAATAACTATAGAATCTCTTAAGGGCCTAGTTCTGTATGTAGTTGTAACAAATACGTGAGGTAAAATTCTTACAATGAGCTCCAGAACTGAGAATGGCCAGCAACTTGTTCAACATTTGCTTAAAGCTTATTTATATCCAAGTCATTACCCCTCTTCAGAATCAAGGAGGGATAAAAAGAGCTCTGTTGCCCAATAGATGAGACTAAGAAAGGAAAAGAATTATCATTGTGTTTAATAAGAGAACTGACAAGCAATCATAATTCTTTCCATTAAGTAAATATGTTAGAAAAATTTATTATGAAATGACACATTATGCAAGCCAGGAATCAAAGATGACATCCTTGCATTAAATACGGTAGATGCCATTAAGGAAAACAGTCAATATGTCACTAAGCCATGGCCTGTAAAAATTAAATTGATTTGGTAAATGTAAGTAAGATAGATCTGTTTGCTTTCATCATCAATTTTGAGTGGGTGAACAGGTGATGTCACCAACCTGGGAGCGATAAAGATGCAGGACCATCTGGAAAGGCAGGTGATGAATGGGCAACTGCTTTTGGATAGTGACAGTGCTGTGGTACTTTGTCACTTGGGATGCAGTACTTAATAACTTTTCAATACCATCATAATAAATTTCACTGCCTTATTAATATAGAAATGGTGAGTTATTACCATGGTGGTGAGTGTAAATAACAGGAGATGCCGCCATCCAAAGCTGATTGTTTGGGCATGTTTCTTTAAGCAACACAGTTGACTCGTGATAATCAACCTGAGTCTATACCAGTAGAGTTTATTGCACTTGTCAAAGGAAAAAGTAGTATTATTCAAAATTGTATGAAGCCGTAATAAACAAGTTTAATATATTATCAGACTTTTCCTGTAAGTTTGCAAACACAAGGCAGTAAATCATTTTTAATAATGCCTTTTCATGTAAAATAATGTCCTTATGCAGTAATAATGTCCTTTCTTAACTATTAACAAAACAGTCGACTTCTTTGTATGTGTTTTAAAGGGCATTTTTATTTGTACTTTTCAATCATTGGAACTCTGTAGCATGAAATCCTTTTGCAAATAAAGAGCTAAGGCAGGAACCCTTAGAACATTTCATTAACAAGCTCAAAAGTTGCTGAGTACAGGCCATGTCACACATTTCCATTTTAATTGAACAGATGTACTTAAGAGTAAACCACAGCAAACGAAATACAGACAAAATTATAAACATGTGTCACTAAGGAGCAGGCAGGAAAGAGCCTCTGATGAGCATCTGTGTGCGTTTTATGAAGCCAAAGACTACCACTTCATAAGTTTGCCACTGATGTCTCGGTTTAATGAGGAGAAACAAAATATGTAGATAGGTGTAAGTTGAAGATGAATTACTAGATCAATCACTTAACACCACTCAGGGTGTCTACTATTGTGTGGTGGGAAAATAATTAGAGCTGAGATGCCGTTTTACTTACATACTGGGTATTCATTCCGTCTGGGGTAGAATATGGAAAACTTCCTTTTTCATGTCACTGTGATCTTTATGTTGTTTCTTGGGCAGGCTGACTTTTAATTCTGACATTGTCTTTCAGTCTGCAGTCTGCCAGCCTCTTAAATGAAATGCCTCTCCACCATTTCTATTACTGCTGAAAAGAAAGCCAGCAGTCTATTAACAGGCAATAAAGTTCAGGAAGCCCAGGACTCATTTCTTGGGTCAGAGGTGAAAATTGCATACTAAATGAAACAAAGGTGTGCCTTGATCGCTCAAGAAGCAGCAGCGGAGAGAACACACGTGTTCTTAGCCAGAGTCTCCCACTTAAAGGGGAAGAAATAATCGTAATAATGTTGGCCGATGGACTTAAGTACTCAGTGGAGAGAAATTATATCAATCTGACAAATACAGCCTTCACAGGAGATAAAGTCTCTAATGACCTTAAATGCATATATTTATCATTTAATTCAACAAGCCCATTCCCTTGGGGTTTCGACCAACTATATTTCCCCTAAAGTTCAGAAATTTTTTACTAATCCAGAGAATAATGGCCGTTTGTAGAGGGCTGCACTGCTAAACATAGTTGGAAGCAAAAGACAGGAGAGGGGCAAAAATGGCTTATAGAGTCTTTCTACCTCAGAGAATATTAATAGGAAGTTTTATTGATGCATGAGCTGCGGTGTTTCATGGCCGATCAGTAGGTGGCATACAGTGTAGTGAAGAAATGGGGAAACTTTAATCTAAGTGATTTTCATCTGATTTCATCAACTTCCAAATATGTCATCAGCGTACACAGCACATTAATTTGCAAAAAAATAGGAATGCTAAAGAGTTATGAAATGTACTCTTTGGATGTGGAAAAATCAAAAGGATCCCACAGAAATATTAGCAAAAGGTCTAATGTTTCATCAGGTAAAGTGTGTGTGAAACAGGAAAGCCCAAGAATAAAGGGGCCCTTGTGGATGGTGGGCTTTTCCCTGCTGTTGTTCTTGGTCTCGACTTGATGAAGTGTATTACTGATCCGCACGAAGTGCTGTGATTCTTGTGCTGCCTTTGTGAGACTGTCCCTGCCTTTATCTGTGCTGTCAGTCAGTTCTTTCTTTGGGGCAGCCACATTGGTAGCTGTAGTATCTACTTGCAAATAGATTTCTGTAAAACCAGAGTATCCTGTAGGCCTCTCCTCCCCAGCCCACCAGCCCTCTTCCTCAACAATCTAACCATTCATACAGCACGGCTCCCTTGCATGCTTTTTTTATATGTCTGGTGGTTTGTGTTTCAGGGAAACTGTGTAACGTTGTTGGACAAACACTGGGTTAGATGCCAGGAGCCTGGAGTTCTTGCCCCAGATTGGATTTAGGACCTTGGAGAAGTCATTTGACTTTTTCCTCTGAAGTCTCACTATGGTTCATTCTAGATCTAACTTTCTGTGTCTTAAAATTCTATCTCTTTTACTCCCTTTCTTACCTTTTTCATCCTTACAGTCATGCTATCTACTGTCATGGTATTAGAGGTTTGATAAACAGTGGGGTTAACTTCAGATATATAATGTTTTCTTTTATAAAACTAATTTGTGATCATTTTTGTAAATTGGAAACGAAAAAAACCTTTGCTACATATGTCTATGTCTGGGTTTTAGTTAGTGGAGAAGGCAATTTGAGACAAATGTTCATTTTAAGAAGCAAGTAGGTTGATTAGACAGCAGATGCTATTACTAGCCATCTTTGAAAAGATATGCTATGGACTTCATTCTGTTCCTGGGATGTGCCAAGCTCAACCTTAATGTTGCAATATATTGTAATGAACTTTGATCCCATCAAATATAACATGGATGTAACAGGCTTCAGAGAGAGAGAGAGAGAGAGAGAGAGAGAGAGAGCGCTAGAGACAAATGATTCCTTCATTCAAATTCTCCACCATAATTAGATTTATTTGTTATATTAAATAAATACTGAGGAATCCCTCCACCCCTAAGTTTCCTCTGTAACAATAGGAAATAGAATAGGATCTAATTTCTAGGATTTTTGTGAAGCTTACATTGCAAAGTTATAATGCTGAGCTTAGAGCAGGCCTTGGTAGCTGCAGGAAGCATTTCACAACAAACTTATTTTAGTCATCTCTGTCACTGTATTACCATTATTCTTCCAAATGATGAATGCTTACTGAATCCTTGTGAAGAAAATATTAGGAGAATTCAGTCTTTTGGGAAGACTTAGTTGGTGTCCCTAAACAGAGCTGAAGAAGAGGGGGATCAGGAGTTTTGTTTTTGTGTCTCATTAACCTGTGTTCATGTAGCAAGTGTGATAGAGGTAAAAAACATGAGAGTTCAATATTTAAAACTTCAGAAGCCCCGCTTAGCCCTGACTCTCCTGATGCATTTTTTAATTAATTGATTTTTATTGGGGATATTTATGTATACATAATGATCACATTCATCATAGGGAATTTGTACCTGTACATGATATATCTTGATGGTTCTTTGTTCCCCATTTCCCTCCCCTCTCTTCAATTCCTCTTCCCCTCCTTATTTATAAAAGCTTTGTCTCCATTTTTCTCTTCCCTTCCTTCCTCTCTCCCTCCTTCCCACTTCCCCTTCCCATTTGAACATTTTCTTATTATTTCCCAATATCTATTATAAATTTTTGTCCTTGCTTTCACTTTAAGTTTCTTACACCAGAGAAACCATGTGATATTTGGACATAGGTGTCTGATTTATTTCACTGAAGAGTGTGGACTAAAAGTGCATCAGTTGTGATGGGAGACTTCAATAGATCACAAATAGATCAACTAGAAAAAAGTCAACAAAGAAGTATCAAACCTGAACCAAGGCCTGTGAACAAATGGACATAGTAGATATCCACAGAGTGTTCTACCCCACAACATCAGAATACACATTCTTCTCAGCTGTACATGGGACATTCGCCAAAACAGATCACATACTAGCTCATAGAACATCATTTAGTAGATAAAAGGAATTGAAATTATCCCACGCATTTTGTCAGACCATAGTACAATAAAGTTGAAAATCAATGGCAAAAGAAATCATAAAATACATAGACACATGTGAATTAAATTACATTCTCCTGAACAACCAGTGTATTACAAATAAAATTAATCAGACAGTTTCTACAGTTAAATGATAATGCCAAAGCAACATACCAGAACCTGGGGGATACAATGACAATAGTCCTACAAGGGAAATTTACAGCAATGAATTCCCACAACAGGAAAATAGAATGAGATCAAATGAACAACCTAATGTAGTACTTCAAGCTTCTAGAAAAAGAAGAACAAGTGAAGCCCAAAGCTTATATGAAGGAGGAAATTATAAAGATCTGGGTAGAAATTAATGCAACTGAGCCTAAGTAAACAATACAAAGAATCAATCAATTGCAGAATTGGCTCTTTGAAAGATTAAATAAAATTGACAAACCCCTTTTCAACCATATAGAAAAAGAGAAAGAAAAGACTCACATCCATGCAATTAAGAATGAAAGGGGTGAAATTGCAACAGACCCTGCAGAAATCTAGAAGATCCTATCTACTTCAAGAACCTGTACTCAAAAAGATATAAAACACAGAGGATATTGATAGATTCCTAGGTATATATGAATTACTAAAGCTAAGTCAAGAAGATATAAAAATTCTAAATAATCAATACCAGTCAAAGAAATTGAAGATACAATTAAAAACCTACCAACAAAGAAAAGACTAGGTGGATTCACTGCTGAATTCTACAAAAAATTTAGAAAAGATACAATGCCACTACTCCTTTAACTCTTCGATGAAATTGAAAGGGAAGCAATATTCCTGAAGCTATTCTTGGAAGCAAGTCTAACCTTGATCAAAACCAGAGATAGATCCAACCAGAAAAGAAAGACAGGTTAATGTCCTGACTGATTCGATTCTTGCAGCAGCTCCCTCTGAAGGGCTGCCCCTGCCCTTATTTCATTATTCCTGTTCTTGCCCTGCAGTGCTCCTGTGTCTTATAAATTCTGCCTCTTCAGGATTTAGCTGGAGATGGGAGGGCTGGCATTCCTTGGCAAGAAATGGGGTGGGGTCTGTGGAGCTAAAGTACATCTGGATATGTTTGTTCTAGCACATGCTCTTCTGCAGCGATGCCCATTGTGGTACCTTTTTAAGTAACCTGAGAAGAAACATACCAAAGGACATCAAACATCTTAAGCCATTGGTATCTGATCTTACACAACTCCAACTATTACTGTTCATTGTCATTTGTTTATTTCTAATGTTTAGAAAATCTAATATCCAATGCGTGAATGGATCCTGATACTGTCTGGGAAAAAAACTGGGGGCTCCCACTCTACAAAGGATCCATTAATATTCCAACATGTTAAGCTTTGCTCTTCATCATTATCTTTGAGTATTTGGAATTTAAAGAATATCTAAAGTTATATTTATTTTCTTCCAACAACACGTGCTGCTGAAGGCAAATGAACAGGATGGTAGAGGAGAATCACTTGAATTAGACAGCTGGGAATTTCTGGCTGAGGGGAAGAGTATTCCAAAGTTAAGTTTGCTGAAGTTCAGTTGAAAGCTTTCTCAAGGAAAAGCTTGATTGGTTGGACCGGCCTTAGAAACTTCCGCTTCCCAGGAGCATAGTGATCAAGTCTTCTTATTTTTCCACAGCATTGAAACTGTGTTCACGTCTCCCAGTGTCCACAGCTGGACTAAGATGCCTAAAACTAACCCACTGTATGATTCTTATACAAATTATTCTGTCTGCTAAGATCTCTGTTCATATAGGCAATTCCATTGAGAATAATGTGGATTTAGTAATAGACTCAAATGGAACACTTAAGGGAATTTAACTTGTCAGGTATCTTCCAAAGCATGGAAATAATCCTCTGAAGATGTTAATTCTATAAGGTTATTGTTAGGAACATAAAAGTTGAAAAACAGTTGAGCTTGACTATACATGATCCAGATTAAAAATAAGTATATAATGAAAGTTTTTGGTAGGGCCACATATTGTTGTGATTCAAATTATAGAGCTGGTGTGGACCCCTGAAAACATTTGTCAGGAGCCTTAAGATGGGGCTTATGGTGAGGAGGCATGTAGTGTGTCTGTCATTTGGCAAGCTTGACTCAGCTGTGCTCATCTGAAGGTTGTTTCCTTACTCAGCTACTATAATGGATTAATATAGACATCGCTCTCCCACGGATTTCAGTTTAGGCTCAACAAATTCTTCCACGAATCTCACAGAGAGTGTAAGATGCAGTTATAAAGTGTGATAGAAGAGCTCTGGTTTCTGTGTGAAGTCCAGAGAAGCAGTTAGAGGACCGATCCCCAAATGCAAACCTTTAAATAGTGTTGAAAGGGGAAAAGATTATTTTTCTGTCATTTTCTATAGACTAGGATGAAAGGCAGTGGAATCAGGTAAGGTGTCATTTAGAAATCTTAGGACTTTTAAGTCAAGAAAGGTAGCATTGTAATGTGACATGTTGTACACACAGGTGAACATGACCTTTTATTTTCCTTTTTAACCAAATTCTGGTAGACAAGCATGAGGGCAGGCAGGATGGGGCTACAGGATTAATTAGTTTCACTTGAGAAGAGAGATGTCCAAGAAACATGTAACTGCAACAGTACGGTGTTTGAATTTATTTGCCAAGCTTGTAGAGGTTAAAAATCCAGCGTAAGGCAGGTGGTGCTTCCGCCATCAGCTGCCCTTCAGCAGGAATCTGTCGGTGTGGAATTTTCTGTCATCAATGTATTTTCATTGTTGCTCCAACTTTTGTAAGATTATACTATTGTTACAGAAAATCTGTATTTACTCTTTGAATTAAATAGTGCCTATTCATTTTTAGTCTAGACTTTAAAATCTTCTTCCTGTGAAGCTCTTTTTTTTTTTTTTTTTTTGGAACTGGGGATTGAACTCAGGCCCTTGCACTTACCAGGCAAGCATTTATTCTACTAAGCCCTCCCTGTGAAGCTCTTGAGCTTGAGAGTTTAAGGACAGAGATATTGCACTTGGTTTGTTATCTTTTTGTCTATTTGTCCCAGGGCAGGAAATCTTTCTACTGTGTTGGCTTTCTGTTCTGTTAGAAAGTGATTTTTTTGGTGTGGCACTAGAAGAGCCATGATGCTCCTTGAGGTAAGAAACTGGCCTCAATACATTGTGTAAAGGACAGGCACCCATAGGTAGATCACAAAAATTGTGACATGCCTTAGAAGAAAAATATGCAGTAGTGAAACTGGTCTAAGTTTCTAAAACGAGTGACTGTATTTTTAGGAAGAAGGGAAACCTCTATTTAATATAATTCCTTTGGTCATTGAGATGTGTCAGAAATCCTGCCCTTTATTCTGAAGGGCCATTGTGTCAGCACTGAAATGTAAAATAATAAACAGCTGACATTTTAGGCACAGACTAAACATCAAGCAAATGACATTGCTTCAAAGCTCTTGAGGGAGTTATAAGATGATAAGATGCCAAAGGAAGAAAAGCAAGACATGGTCACAAAATCTTCTGTATAAGGTAGTAGTTTGTTGCATTTACCTAATTCTTAGGTGGATTTTGTTTATATGGAAAACCAAATTTGCTGATCAAGGAGATTATGTGGCCACAGAGGAAAGTGATCGATGATGTAGAGTGTGCCTAAGGAGAGTCACATGGAGAGAAAACATTTTCCATTTGAATTTGTATAAAACAAATTCTGTGTTTCTGAGAAAGTACAGAAGATGATTCCAGAATTCAGTCTTCTTTTGTTTTGCTTAGTATAAATTAATTCACATATTAACACCAGAAATGCACCGCCTGGGTTCCAGGTATCCTCATGAAATACCTCGAGAGCTTAGCAGTGAGAAACAATAGCTTTCTTTTCCTCCCATCTCCCCTTGTTTTCCTTTCTTTCTTCTAGTTTTCTTTTTGTTTCTTGTCTTTGGTAAAATGTCCAAATGACTCTCTTTACCTAATTAATAGTTTCATTAAATTAATTGAGTGTCCACCTGATATATGTGTCACCTTCCTTCTGAACAAATATTCACAAGATTTTACCACCTGAGGGACAGTTAGTCATTTGGAGAATGCAGGTGGCAAGAACATCTGTATTTAGTCACTTACAGGGGCATTTGTCTATACCTGAAATTGCTTGCAGGTGTTAAGCATGTGTTTGTGAAAACTCAAGGAGGTATTTCAATCCAGAAGAAAAATTTCCTCATTTAATATTATTTTCTTTCTCCTCTATATGTTGGTTACTTAGAGAACAAGTACATGTATTTTAATGTCCCGAATGGCTCCAAGCAGGAGGCAGAACAGCAGGTTTGGCTCTTTTCTGTGCCTCATAGAGACATTCTCTCTGACTCCATGGATCCATTTGTATTTGGACTTCATACGCTGTAAGGTTTTGTAGTGTTGAAGACAAAATTGCTTCTGTGACATGTAGCTTTAATGAATGGCAGCCACATTTTAAGGCTGTGGTTACATAGCTGTTGGTGTTTCCAGCATTCCTAATAAAGAACAAAATTATTTAAACTATTTACTGAGTGCCTCTACTCATTAGTAAACATTTTTATAGAAGTATATTAACCATATGTCATGTACCATGCCACAAATAATAGAAACAATGAGATATTTAGCAGCTAGGCTTCTAATTGTCTGTTGACCTGAACTTTGGCAGATTTTGAAAATTCTGTGATCATTTTTTTTTTCTTATATGACATTACTCTTGTTCATTCAAAAACATTTGCCTTAGTATGGGGAATTATAGATAATTTGATGCAACAGGTTTAAGTTACCATTTTCATAGTGAAAAGAATAGCTTAGCATGATCCTGATTTTCCTTGGTTTCCTCCCATTCTTGAAAGAAGCAGAGGTATTCACATTTCTTTGTCTAGCAGTTTTATAATGTCTTAAGAGATTAACAGTGAGCATGAATGAGGGCCTATGGATTAGACAACAAAAAGCCTGGGACGTCCACTACCTTACTTGCAGATTTTACATTTTCCAGCATTGCTGAGCGAGTATAGAAACTAGGAAAAGATAATAAGTACCAGAGTCTCAAAAGTGTTTAGTGATTCAAAAAATTCAGATGTCATGTCAGAACTGACAGACTGATGGAGCCGCCCGTGGCAGGGCCTACTTTTTTGTCTTATGTTCAGCTCTCATACTGAGTGAATGCAGATGTTATCACGGTATCCCAGACAGACAGTCAGTGAAATGTGACAAGCTGTCAGCAAAGTTACACTACGTTGATTTTGCTAAAATATCCACAAGCTTTATAGTTTCTCTTTATATATATAAAAAAGCCTCTTACCTCATTTTGCCGAGAGAAAGGAAGCTGTTGGAGAGATCCCTTGGACAGTTGTCATCCTTGGAATACCTTGGGTGTTTTCTCTGGGGAAATTACAGATTAGTTGTAATGCACCCAAATATTGAATCCCAGAGTATCTCCTGGTAATTTTTTGACTTTTTAAAAATAATTTTTCTCAATTTACACTGGGCTTCCACACTTTGGCAAAGGACATTTCAAGAGCAGAAAGAGTAAATATTTTTTCATTTGAACTTGGAGCCAACTCGAGAGGTTAAAAGTCTGCAGGGCCACTTTAAACAACGAAAATCTTTCTTAAAGAAATTTAAGTACTGAAAATGAAAATGTAAGTTTAGAATAATCAAAAACTGAGGACCCTGTTTCTACTCTTTTAATTTTTTAGACCCTGAAAATTGATACTGGCAAGAGAAAAATTTCCATTGAAAACAATTAGTTCATAAAAATAAAATCTGTTTGCATATACAATGTAGACAGCTACATTTTTCTTATAAAATTGGAAAATAGTAAAGAGGAAATTATAGAGAATCATCAATGCTTTAACAAATTTATATCTAAAGATAATGCTTATTAAGTGATCATGTTTTCTACGTTGATTTCAGATTCAGTTTGACTCAAGAAGTTGGAAGTCAGAGCAAGCAAAAAAAAAAAAAAAAAAAAAAAAAAAAAAAAAAAAAAAAAAAAAAAAAAAAAGAGCTGCACAAAGCCAAATAAAGAAAATAAACCTGGAAACATCAGTCTTAAATGTGTTGCTTTTAGTGATATTAACACTGTCCTTTAATCCAAAGAAGACATCGTGGTAACGTTTAACAAGACAGTTTATTTGTACCCTCTGGGTGCAATAATTGCTTGTTTTTTATATGCCCTCCAAGTGCTCCTATCATGTATAATCTATTTAATTTTGAATTACAAATTGTTTGGTGGAAGATTACTTCCCAATCCTAGTTTCCACAAATTAACCTCTGTTTATACATTCAATTTGGAAACGAAAGGTGAAAGGAAAACACAAGCCAGGCTTGTTTTGCTCAATTTATATTGTCACTGACGACATTATCATACAATGAGAAACTGCTCTGTGATTTTGAAAAATGAAAAGTCAAGACATTTTTGAAGATAGCATCTAGCCAAGTGTTTTTGTAAAACACAGAGCTAAACAATCAAACGAAATTATGCATATGGAGGAAATGATTTAGAATATGTTTCGCTACTAATCACACTCATGCTGAAGTTTTAAATTTCATCTGTCCGCTCAGATCTATTGTGAGCCATTAAGTGGCTTCCTTTTTTCCCGACAAATTGAATGCTGCAACTGCAAGGAGCTCTTTTGTTCTTTTAATTCAGTCAGCATGGAAATGATTTTCTCATTTCAGGCCCTTTTCTGTCCTCTCTTCATTGTGTCAATAAAATAGAGTTGTGCAGAGCTGCTCTAATCAGCTTAGAGTGCTAATTCATTGCGCTGGGATGCTATCTGTGTTTGGCTACAGGTGGGCACTCTAAGGGGTCAGTCTCCAGGGGAGTGTAATTGTGTGTCTCCTGGGGCTTGTTTGCAGAATGACCTAAAGCTGAAGTCCCAGCTTGGGGGTGTGTGTGGAAAACTGAACAAACATATGCCCAGGCAAACATATACAGCTGTATTTTCATGGTGTCCTTTCACTTAGTCTGACATTCTGAGGCTCTAGCAACATTCCTTGCATTTTACCTATTCTATGATTAGCCATAAAACACAAATGCTTTTCAGTTTTGCACACATTTCCTAAGGGTACAACCCATTTAATATTTCCAAGATACAAGATAAAGGTTAGGTTGGGGTTTAACATATGGTAATAGGACCAAATAAACTAAAAGGGGAAACAGAAACTGCCAATTTTGGAAAATATATTCTTTTGTGTCCTGTGAAAGTAGCTTACTACATAAATATGGGGATATTATGAACTAGTTAAATTAAGCTTTATGAGCATTGAGGAATTTCTGGCAACTTTGGAAGAGAAATAATGATCAGTTTTTTGGAATAAGGAAAAAAATGTTCGGTATTAGGTTTTGGGGAGTGAATGTGACCTTGGTTAGTTAGTCTGGGGAGATGGCAGATCTTTCTGGGGCTACGGTTGGTGTGTCAAAACCACGTTGCGTGTATGAATTTATGTAATGGACATGATGTTTTCATATAATGATTAAAGAATGCCACGATGTTTGTCCAGTATATTAGGAAAAATGTATGTCTTACTGACAAACGAAGGGGAAATTATGTATGCCCTGAATAATTTAAGAAGTTTGTAGAAATATTATAGTAAGTTCCAATTAGCATAAATATCAGGGTTTATATTATTATATGTAAAGCTGAGTGTAGAGCAACCATTGGCTTATAAAAAGGCAAGTTCTCTTTAAAATACCAAAGATGAGCATAAGGTTAGACCTTCCCCATCTTAGAATACACTCGGAGTGTAATGCTTTTGTTCACTCTTACTCCAAGTAATATTTTAACTGCATAACTATAACTGGTTTGGCTGGTCTTGTTCATTTCTGCTTCCTGAAAAATTGTTCTAAATTTCACTGAGTCATTTACATTTTTTTTTTTTTTGGTTTGATTTGGAATAGCATCAGGAAATGTAGGAGAATATTTGGCAATATATAAAACTGACCTCTTCTTTCACTTTTTTTGTCATACAGAAGCATTCTTGTTCCTTAGTCTTAACTAAAATGAATTCTCCATTTTAATTATTGCTAATGACTGATTATTTTTTTTCTGACATAAGCAGTTAGACTTTCAGGCAGAAGTGGTTTCATTGTTATTTTTCTGAAATTGATGAAGTAGTTTATTCAGTTAATTTTGAGTTCAAAATTGCTTTGTTCTTCCTCTTTTATTAGCCTATAAATTTATTTTTCTTTCTAGATAACTGAATTTGGGGTGGTTTTAGTATTTGCTATCTCTTTTAAGTATCCAAATCCTTGTTGTGTGCTTAAAGTATGTATTATTATGTAAAAAAGGAGAAAGCAATGTTTCAACAACTTGTTTTGGTAATTTTTGTCTTTCTAAAATAAATTCTAGCTTTTTTGGAATAAATTACAATCAACAGTGTAACTTCCCCTTTAGGGAGAGGGCCTAAATCATGTTGGCACAGTTTTGTTCCAAAAAGTAAACCTTTAAATTTCATTGGGCTCAAATGGTCTCTACCAAAACTGCAGAGAACAATAAGACTGCACTGGAAAATACTATTCTATTTAAAAAAAAATTTATTTATTTTCTTTTTGAGACAGGGTCTTTTTTTAAAATATATTTTTAGGGAAGTGTCTACAGGGTATTCAGGGTCTCACTACTAGATCGAACTCGTACATACAACCACTACTAGATACAGCCTCCCAAGAGCTGGGATTGCAGGTGTGCGCCACCACGCCCAGTCTCAATTGCTGTCTCAGCGTGTCGGCTCTGCAGGCGCCTGATCGAATCTTTGGCCCCTGAGCCTGCTTCTAGGCACTTTAATCTGCTGAGCTATTCTCAAAAATACTATTCTAATAAATACATTCCCTTCTTTCTTTAAGTCTTCTACTCTAATCTTCCCATGCATATTGAGTGCATTTATTTGTTGTACAAATAATTGCTGGGAAAATAATGTCTTCTGACGCCTCACTACTGAATACACAGAGCATGGCTCATGCACTTAGTAGGGAAAATGAAGTCTCGTGTCTTCACTGTTTATTACCATGACCACGTCCAAGCCTTGTGACCATATTGTTGAAAATTTTATTCTTTGAATGAGTAAGATGTGATATTGGCTACGAAAAGTTTTTGAGTGGTAGAATAAGATTGTGGGTGGGATCTTCTGTGACCAGCTGTAAAGCCGTACAGTGCCTGTTGAAAAGATCTACCTATGCTATGTCATCTCTGGTCTCACAAATTGCATAATATTGCTGGAAATGACCAGTTTCAAGGAATTATTAATGTAACCTCCTGTGATATATCTCTTTAAATTTAACCTTGTGACCTTCTACTCGATTATGTCTACCCTATGTGACCCTGATGATATAAAGCAAAATATAAAATAAATGTAAAATTTATCAGATTGAAATGATTATCCTTATTCCATATTTATTTAAAAAGAAAAAATAAAGCAACACTTTTGGTTAGTCCTACAGTTAGAAAAATATGCTTTGTGGAAGAGTATGACCTCCACAAAACAATTTCTAAAATAAATGCTTATCCTTCTTAAAGAAGAGATAGGTCATCAGTGCATTTTCTGTGATTCAGAAATGAATAGGATCTGTCCATTATCAATTCCTCCATCAGGGAAAAAGGAAATTAAGTTCCTAATTAGGTGAATTTGGACTAAAGAGGTGGGATATTGAGAGGATAAAGAGAATTGAGGGGTAGTTTATGCCATTTCAGACTAATGATAGGAAAGGAAATGAAGATGGGGGTGGGTGGGCATTGAGTCTGAAAGGTCACTGACCTTATTAGGGCAGGAGTAGTACTGACCTTCAAAAGCTTTACCTGTGATAGGTACACAAGGTGTCAGGCTCGGGATGGTCAATGATGCAAACAGTTGAAAAAGGGGATGCTGAAAATAAGATCACTCATTTTAGTAAGGAAAAGCATTTGAGTATTGTTAGAAAAATAACAGTTGCCAGATTTGTAATTACTACTTTTTTTTCTGAGTCATATTTTTATGTGCCATAGCTTTTTTCTTTTACAACTAATGGGACTTTTCTAAGTGTGGAATGATGTTTCTTTTAAGGGTTAGGTTTCATGGTTGATATTTTTATAATGAGTATTTATTTATCATGTATGTATTTCTGTTAGAAAGATGTATATCTATATATAAACCATAGTATAGCTTTGTCATTTTAGATATAAAATTTAATTATTTGTTGAAATATCTAATACTTTTGAGGTAGATGAAACTAATTTTCCCTGGTTTAATTATCCCAAAACATGGAAAATGTGGTCATCAGCTAGTCTTTCAGAAGTTCCCTAGTAATTCTTAAAATAATGTGTATATATTTATATTAAAGATAATTTATATTAAAATATTTTTACTAATGTTTTCTAATATTTTTACTTAGGTGAAATCCTGAGCACATAATTCAAGTGCTCAGGAAGGCAAATCAGGTTAGATAAGAACAATTAAGTTATAAATTTTTGAGTCATTTTAAAGCTAGTTTACATGATTAATAATTTTGTACTCTAATTTTTTTAAACATTTACTTCTACTTACTGAGCATTTGATGCTTCAAATAGTTTTTTTATCTGGATATTTTCATCCAAAGAGCAAATGATTGTACTTTTATTATTATAAACCCCCAGTGAATCAAATACTTCACATTCTTTCCATTTTAATCAAATCTCAGTGGTAGACCCAGAGCTCAGATCTCTTATTTCTTTACTCTCTAATAAAGGTGTAACATAAGTAATTTAAAAGTTTCAGAGAGCTGCATTTAAACGAAGTAAAAAAGAAATAGGTACAATTGTTTTAATGTGCTTTATTCAATTAGTATGTCCAAATCATGTTTATAATTGTAAAAGAAGTTTCAAATTATTATTCAGATAGTGCCTCTTTTTTTGTACTGAAGTCTTTGAAACACGTGAATACTTTCCACCTATATTTTAATCTGAACTAACTACATTGCACATGCTAGTGGCCATCTGTGGCTACTGGCTGTTCCATTTCATGAAGTCTTAGATAATCCTGAGGACTCAGTCTCTTGCGGTGACTCAAGTAGCACCATTTGGGGCCCGCTCATTTTACATGTGGCTCAGAGTGAGTCAGTTTCTTGCCCAAGGTCAGTTTAGGGACACCACTGACAGCAGACTGCAAGTTTCTTCCTGAATCTCAGTTCCTATTGGACTGCAAATGAATGTGCTGCTTTTGCTGCCTGTTTAGGCAAGGCAACATATGTAGTATGAGAACAACAAGCAAACACTAATTTACCAGTGTTCAATCAAGAATTGTTGAGATGGTCTTGAAACTTTGAATAGTGAAGGACTAACTTTGGTAAAGGATTAGCTGTTAAAATGTCTTTCACAAACTACATATGACCTTATTAGAATCTGTAATATTTTTACAAATAAATATTAATATTGTAACTAGGTCCATTAATTTTAGCCATTATAGAGAGTTTGTTGCACATTCTCTCTCTGGTCTTAAATGGGAAAATAAGAGGTGTTTCTTTTCATTTGATACTGAGTTACTAGAGCTTTTACTTTGTTGTGATTGAAGCCCAAATAGAATAATGATGGAGTCTTGGTATCATATTCAGTGGCCCACAGATCCAAAAGGAAAAAAAAAACTTGATTATTTGTACTTCTACATTTTTTTGTCCTTAGACAATATCTGAAATTAAGCTCCACCTGACAGTGTCAATAAAATGTTACTGATTACAATTTATCTGGAAAGCATGAACAGGAAAGATACGGGTCTTCTTTTTGCAGAATTGGCAGCTGATGCTATTGAACCTGAGCTGACATTCCCAGATGAAATGAGGTGGGGCAGTTGAGTCATGTGATAACAATGTTGTCATCCTGGGGAACAGTCTGGGTATGAATCAGCCCAGGTCTGTGAAAATTAAATCAGTGAGTGCCAAGTAAATGTCTTGGAACCTCCCTGAGTTATAGGCATGCATACCTGGACCCATAGGAGGGCCCCCCACTGACCAGGGAGGTGGCCAGAAGTCTGAGGCAAGAGAGGTTGTTGTCACTGGAGAGATGGGGCTGGTAATAGTATCATCCTGTTTTCACTCTCCACAGTAGAAAATTTCTACGAGGCCAACAAGGCATAGGGTAATGAGAAACATGCCAAGTTTAAACAAAAAAAGAGCAAGAGTGAGGGGTCTAACCTATGAACAGGAAACAAATGTGATCAATTACTCCAAGTGTGGAGCTCACAGATACCTTATCTTAGGGCTCCTTAAAATAAAAGCCTGATTGTTACCAAATGGGCCTAAGAAGGGAAAGAGGAAAACATTCACAGGGGAGAGTGAGAAGGGGGACGGGTTGCAGTGTGTGTGTGTGTGTGTGTGTGTGTGTGTGTGTGTGTGTATGTGTGTGTGTAGGGTGGGGGACGGATGCATGACTTTATTCTGATGTAAAAAAAAAATGCAATTCTACAGTTTCTCTGTCTCCTGAAGTATTTAGAGAAGTAGTTAGCAACCAGTCGTAGCCTTAGCTGAGCAGGCAGCAAAATAGCTCAGTGTTTGAAAAATAAATGTACCCTGCATATGACATGGAGGGATAGGGTAGTAGGCCCACAGTAATATGTCAGGCTCCTGGTGGTTATGTTAAGTGTTCTTCCTATTCTATATAATTATTTAGCTACAATTTTTGGAGAAGAAAGTGTATTTTTGCCTTGATCACAGAGGACTTTGTAACAGTAAATACATGGATAGGTTGACTCTGAATTAAAATACTAATTTTATATTCAATACTTGCAATTTTAGTCTATGTGTAAAATATTTCTTCTTTAAAATAAGTAACAGTCATTGCAGTAGTAATGTCATTTGTCTGAAAAGGACTGCTTTGTTGAGGGGGAGTACTCAGAGAAGAAGGAGAAGGAGCTGAGAAGGCGATTGAGTGTGGGTGTGTTGGCACGCGCCTGCAATCCCAGCACTTGGGAGGCTGTAAACAGGAGAATCGCTAAGAGTTGGATCTTGTAACGAGACCCTGAATACCCTGTAGACCCTTTCCTAAAATACAGAAAGAAAAAAAAAAGAGAGAGAAGGAGAAGGAGGCAGGATTGCATTAAAGTGGAAGGACATTCTGCTCACCACACAGGAGCAAGGACACTTCAGGGTTAAGGCTCTGAGTCAGCACCTCGGGCTGGCAGACCTTGGCTACATAGTCCCTGAATTTCCCTCAAGTGCAATAGAATTAACACTATCCCTTTCTTGGAGATCTTGGGTCAGTAAGTGTTACAGGATTATGTTATGAGGTGTGACTATATAGTAGTAAGACTGTTTTTCACACTCCACACCCAGAAACAGCCTCCTTCCAGTTCAGTGGATAAAACATAATAATTTTGCAAAAGGCGTTCCCTCGTCAGGTCCATGTGCGCATGTGTGTGCACACGGACAGAGCATGGCACTGCCATCTCCCTTCACTCTCGCATAAACCATCACTGCTTCTCGAGGAACAGTGACAAAAGCAGATGGAACAGTTATTTCAGTTACTACAAATGCTTCCTTAAAGCTTAACGTCTTGCCATGAAGATGCCCTTTAGATAAGCAGAGAAATAATCATTCACTTTCAGGGGACCTCGTTAGAGTGGCCTAGTCATCCTGTCCCTTCCATATTTTTCCAATTAAGTCCTCGCCTGCTGGAATCCGATGTCTGCATAGAGTGGCAGGCGGCTGCACTTGGCTATTTTGCACATATTCTGTAGCATGCTCAGCAATTGGGCTTGTCAGTCAGTCAACACATATTTATTGGGCGTTTATGCGGCAAACCAGACAAATCTATTCCCTGGGCTCTGGCTCTTACCTTTTCAGGGACCTGTCATCCATACAGAATTTTTAATTGCAATTTTAGTTTTCAAAGTGGACTCATCTACATTTGAATTATATGAAGAGATTGGTTTAGGAATAATAGAATCCTCTTATGACATTTCAGTCACTTAAGGATATTCACTTGCCATATGGATGTCTTTCAGTAGATTCTGTGCTCTCTTTGTTTTTTCTTTTATTTATGGCTAGTATGATTATGAAAGAAACAAGCAGGGAGTAAGTAAGTAAGTCTTCTGCCTCCTGGTGAACACACTCTCTCCCTCAGTTTCATTGATGCCTTACATATCATTCCAAAGACTTTACATGGAGTTGTATTACAGTGTGTTTGTGATCAGAAATATTTTTTCTTGCAAATATGTACCCATATATTCACTTACCTACTTTGTTCTACAGTAACATTTTAGGGATCATTGTTTGTCTACTTTGTGTTCTTTAAAACAATTAACTAAGCCATCTGTCTTCATCCACTCTGCTCTCCCCCATGACCAATGCTTTTCTTACATCTCTTTCTACATATATGACATAAATATGGAAGAAAAATTCATAAATTTCATTTCTTTTGTTTTACACAGGTAGTGTACCCTAAGCATATTATTTGGGAACTTGTTTCACTTAACCATTTATCTTATAGATCATTCCATGTCAGTATTAAAGTACCACCTCACTCTTTCTTATTTGTTGTATTGTATTCCATTGAATAGATGTACCATAATTTGCTCAAAGATTCCTTTATTATGAAGCATTCAAGTTGTTCTCAAGAAAGAATGGCTTTTGTCAAGAAACCAATCAATCAGAAATACTGTTGGGGGTGTGGGAAAAAAGAACTCTTCTCCACTGTTGGTAGACATGTAGACTGGGGGCAACCTCTGTGGAAATCAAAGTGGAGAAGCCTCAGCAAACTAAAACTGGAGATTCCACTTGACCCAGCTATTTCCCTTCTTGGTATTTTCCTGAGTGAATTAAAAATTTCATGTCACAGCAATACAGACCCAACCATGTTTTTAGAGGCAGTTTGTCATAGCTGACTCTTGGTAACAGCCCAAATGCACATCAGTCAATGAAGGATAAAGAAAATGTAGGTTTTTATACAATGGAGCGTAATAGTGTACCATAAAGAAGAATAATCTCAGGACATTTTAGTTAAATAAATATGCCTTGAGGCCATACTCTTAAGTGAAATAAATTGGACGCACATGTTTAAATGTTGCATTTCTCTGGTATGAGAAACTAAAAGTGTGAACAGGACCAAAATGTGTAACACATATTGACAAATAGGAGGAAAATGTTCTAATGGGAAGGGAATTAAGATAGGTGGGAGGGGTAAGGTAAAACAGGAATAAGAAAAAAAAGGAAAACATGAAAAGAAAAAAATGGTAACATAGTTTTTGGGAGAGGCATTGAAGGAGGAAAGGGAAAGAGGATGAAAAGAAGCAAGATATATCATGTACAGGTATGCATTTCCTCTGGTGGATGTGATCATTATGTATATTTAAATTGTATCAATAAAGTTGAAAAATGCTCAGGTCATTTTTATTTTTATTTGTTTTGGTACCAGGAATCGAACTCAGGACCTTGTGCTTGCCAGGCAGGCACTTGTGATGCTGAGCTATAATCTCGACCCAGGATGTGTCATTTTTATTCCCCCTTTTGGTGTTGCAAACAATGCTAAGTGAATAATTCTGTATATAGATTTAAGAGCGTGTGTACCTATGTTATTTTAGGTTTTGCCAATTTGCCATATCTGTGCTAAGCAACCTTTCTAACACCAGCTTATGAAGGTGCTTATATCCCTTCTTACATACTAACATTGTGTATAACTAAGCTATTAGATCTTTGCCAATTATAGATAAAAACTAATGTGCCAGTGTCTTGTAATTTATATTCACCTTAGAAAGTAAATTTACATTATTTTGTTTTATTTTTGTATAGTTAAGGGTCACCTGTGTTTTTCTATTCATTGAGTTATTATTTAAGTTAACATTTTTCTCCTCTGTGGTTTGTTGGCATAAAACGATTTATTTTAATCACCTACCTAGTTAGGCAAGACCAGGATTCAGTTCCTCTAGTTACTAACTTAATAATTTGACTACTTAATTATATTTTTTACTATAGCACATAAAAGGAAATTTTTTTATTATTTGAATCCTACCTTGACAGAGATGGGTGTTCCATTGCCATTCAAATATTGCAGGTGCTTGAATTCAGCAAAATAACCCATATCTGACAAAACAAAACAAAAAAGGGGTATATAAATGAAGGACCATTTTGTAGTGAAAAATATATATTTATATACAAAATAGTTAGAATAGATATACAGCTACTTTCTCTTAATTCAATGAGAAGAAAGATTTGTACTAATAGTGTTTGGACAGGCTATCCTGTCTGCATCTTATACTCTGAATAACTACTACGAAGACAACAATATGCAATGTAGCAATTATTGTAATTGTCCTACTAATATGTTCTGAAACTGTCTCATTGCTACTTCTTTCTCATTAAAAGTAATAAAAAAAAAGTGAATCCTAACTTGAGTTATTGTTAGGATCCTGTGGAAAAAGTCAGCATGTGAAAGCACTTCCAAGATGGAGAGGAGCCCGTGAGATGAGACATAATAGCTCATTTCATGTTACGGGGAAACCACAACGTTTATCAGTTTAGAAAATATATAGTTCATAATGAAAATCGGGTAGGAGTAGTTTGACCTGGCTGCAGTCCGGGAGAGGTAAGGCAATTAGCTTGTTACAAGGCCTTCTGGACAAGCAGAGTCCTGATTTTACTAGCTCCGTGCTGACATGTACGCCTTGTTTTTTTTCCTTCCTCTCCCAAGAATGGCAAACATTGTACCTTTGCAGAGTGATGGCAGTCTTGCTTCGCTTAAAACCTCATTGCTCTCCATGTGAGCAGTTTGCCTTGTTCTTTTACATAAGTGAAGGAAGCGGGTCATATTTTCAGAGGGTTTTTTTTTTCAAATAGATATTTTAAAAATAGATTAAAGAAAATTGCTTCATCTCTGTGTTGTTATTTTAGAACTTTTGGAAAATTGGTTTTCATTGTTTTCTCCAGCATTGACTCTAGATAGCAAAGGTAACTCATCTATGTGTGTTTCCTTAGTTCCTTTATGGTACAGTGGCATTGCAGAAAACTTACTTCAGGCATTTACTTTTATTTATATTTCACTTTGTCTGGCCAAACTGTTTATTAATTTTGTGTGCACATAGCTTAAAGACATTAGTCAGTACGTAGTAATGGCTGGCCTAACGTGCATGTACAAAAGTGGAATGCAGGAGATTAACTTGCATTTGACCTATTTCAGCTCTCCTGGTAATGAGAGGTGCAGGGGCACAGAATTAATCTCTCTCAATTTGTGGCTCTCAGGGGTGCTGCTAAGTTTTAGAGTGCTTGAATTTTAAAAGTCTCCCGTTGTGCCAAGGAGTTTTTGCTACCCAGTAGAACTCTGTTAACTGTTGTGATCCAAGGGCTGGTTTTATCTATTTCTGCAGCATTAATGACCAATATTATGAAGGTCTGTAACACGTAGTTTGGTTCTGAAAGTAAAATGGGAACACCTTGGGTCAAACTTGTTAGATATGATTTTTTGCTTTCTTCTTCTCCCTGAAAATCCTAGTTTAGCAAAAATGTAAAAAAGGCTTTACAACTGCTTTACAAATATATTTGGATATTTGTTGTATGACACTAAAGTACTGCTGCTGGGAAGGTCTAAGTCAAGTTGATATAATTTGGATTGATTTGCTTTTAAAAGCTTTGAAATGACAGTGCAATTATTGCTATGATGCAGGTCCCTTACAACTGGATTAATGCATTTAATGAACAATTTGACCACATAATTTATTTCTGTAGAATTCGCATTAACTGTTAAATGCACTTATTCCATAACAGCTCTATTAATACTATGATAATGTGCAGTAGTCATAGCAGGCCAAACTCTGGAAAAAAAAATCTCTCAACTCCATTATAGTTCCAAATTCTCTTTTTATTCCGACTAATGATTATTGTGCAGCAGGTTAGTAGCCAAATTTGTGTTATACGAGTTTTACTTCTTTTGCTTTTCTTCCATCCATCGTTTAATACAGGAGAAGGGGTGGAATTGATGGTGAATAAGAAGGGTAAAGACCAGAAATCAAAGAACTGTGTACTGCTAAATCTGCATAATTGCTCCTTAAATCTTAGACAGGGGTACTGGTTATTCACATGCACCATGGTTTTTTTGGGAGGAACTTGTTTCTGGTTAAATTATGCCGGACACATCATGCTTAATCAGTAGATTCAATTGATGGTGATTACATAACTTCACATCTATGAAAATGTCTTTCACGAGATCATCCTATTTAGCCTTTCATTTTATTGATGAGGAAAGTGGGCCTAGAAAGACTCAAGGTTATTTGGTACTTGATGACAAAATAAAGCCAGGGCTTCAGGCTCTTGACATTGAAGGCTTTCGCTAGGCCCCTTCGGTGTAGACTACTTAAGATGACACTGTCCACATCTCACAGTGTTTGTGAAGCTTAAATCCTTCATACTCTTGTATCAGGAACATGGGAACATGCTGGTTTAAAATATATATAAAATTTACATTTAACTCTGTCTATCTGGGGAAGATATTGAAAGATTAAATGCCTAGAAATAATTTCTTGCTATATTACAACTTCTAGACAACTATGCATAAAATGATAATTTTATACCAAAAAACACATATGCCATTGGCATGATATAGGTGGAGATGGACACAGACAGTGAGTACATTATTCCAAATTATGTACCTTTGAGAAAGTAAATTGCTACAAAGCTACTAAAACAAAATTTGTCTTGTGTATTATTTTTAATAATACATAAGGACTGATCCTGTATTATTTTTCATGCCATGGACACATCATAGTTTATAATGTACCAAAATGTAATGAGATTTTATAGTATTTTCAAGAATTAATATTTTCAGTTTCATATCTTCAAGTTAGAAAACTTAGGGGGCTTTATGTTAGGAAAGCAGTATTTTCTGTGTCACACTTGGTCATTATAAAACAAAGATTTTAGGTAGTAAATTTGAATGTTAACCATATTCAGTAATTTTAAGGATGACACTGCAATATGCTTGACTAATTTAAATATATGCAGACCATGACAAGTTAGTCCCTTAAAAAGATTGATTAAAATTAATATGTTTTGTGGAGTTGAATGTCATGCAGCATATGGTTTTACATATAGAAAATTTGACATTGTGCAGTACGTAAAAGATTTTGAAAACTGCTCTAGAGATTTAAGCCCAGATTTAAATTTAAATGAACAGCAATACTGGGATTCAATTTTCTGTATTTTTGGTTGTTAAGGAATATATATTTTTGGTTGTTAAATATGTTAAAGACTATGTTAATGAAATACTTTGTGGGCTCTAGCTCTTAGAATTTTTAGAATTTTCTCTTGAGTCTGGTGAATCAGGAAGAATTCCCAGCTCTCGAGCAGGAGCCGCAGAGAGAATTCCTGTGCAGTGGTGGCCTCCTCGTTGGACCTAAGATGTGGCGATGCTTGCTGACTTTTCAAGTAGCTGCCAACATTGTCAGCACTGATCTGTCAGGAAGGATTTCTCCTGGCAAAACTCTGAAGCTACTTTCTGACATCTTCAACAAACCAATTGTTGTCTACTGCCTCTGCCAGCCCTCTGAAGTCCCAACGAGTTAGTGTCTCCTCAAGAGATGAGAAAAAGGACTCACAAAATCAATTTATCAGGCGATTACGCATTGTCATCAGCCAAAACAAAAACCTGCTAAAGACAGGAGAAAAAGTAGAAGAAATGGGTCTCTGAGAAAAGGTTACAGAACATCCATCTTCTCTCCTCTCCTGATTGTTTCCTTTCTTTGCCCATTTTCATACCCGTTTCCCTCTGTTAAAAGACACTTTATGACAAGCATTGTAATCTCTTTAGAACGGAGGGGAACCTCTTCTTTAGGGCACAATCTGTGCAAGTTGTGAGTGACAGTGGGAAAGGGTCCAATTGCCACTGAGGACACCAGGCAATAAATCATCCTCCCTTGGCATCAGCTGGCTGGATGAATCCCCACTTCCTGAGTAAGTACCAGAGCCTAGATGTGACAAAACAGCTATTGTCAGCTCCTAGCGCCACACTCCCACTTTCTACTGCGATTTTCAGTTTACTTGGGACTTTCAGCATGGCAAAGGATACTACAGAGAGAGATTAAAATAACTACCATTAGAAAGAAAAATAGCCTTGGATTGGACAATTATCTGAATATTCATTTAAGGGCAATAATTACTAGGGAGAATCTGTTTTCACCTTGTCACCAAGGTGCTGCTTCTATGAAACCTAGCCCATTTTTAAATGTTTAAAATGTAGAGTAGTCTTCAAACTGACTTGACTTTTAAAAGCAATGTATAGTTGTTTGGGAAAAAGTTTTATAGCTAGTATGGAAAGAGAGATTGCTGAAATAATAATTTCATAATTTTAAAAGGTTAGAGTATTTGCAAAAAGCATTTACTTTTGTTGTAATGATTAAGTTTAGATAAATTATTAATGTTTACATATTTGTAAAATGTTGTCAGGGACTGGGTGACTTCTAGTTTCTTTCTATATGGATCATAGTCATAAAAGAGGCTGGCAGGTAACTTAGGCAAGAATATATTTTTGACGAGAGAAATAGATATGAGCTTTGTCTACATGAAAAAATAGATACAAATTACTCAAAACTTTTAAACACAGCAGTTATGTTGTATATAATTAAAATTCAAGGAAGATAATTTAAAATTTAGAAGAAAAGTTTGCTATTGGAGAAATTTAAATTTTAGGGTTGGGAATATAGTTCAGTAGAATAAGCGCTTGCCTGGTAAGCGCAGGGTCCTGAGTTCAATCCGTGGTACCTAAAAAAAAAAAAAAAAAGAAAGAAAGAAAGAAAGAAATTTAAATTACATATACATCAATATAAGATCAATCTGGTGATGAATCATAAGATAGTATAGGCAAAATATAGAAATTTAACATTTTGAAATATACTCATAACTAATAAATACTCTTAAATTATCCTGAAAAATATGTACAGACTATAACTATGGGGTATTGAGCACATATTAATTTGAATATTGAAAACATTTTCCTCCTGTTTTTTGAGAAATTGAATTCTTAGCACAATTTTCTCAGTGAAAAAGAATGTTTAAGAGTAGGGGAAATTCAGATAACGAATTGGTAAAATTCTACTAAAAGCAAGATTTCTATTCTTCTATTCTCTATTCTATTCTATTCTATTCTATTCTATTCTATTCTATTCTATTCTTTTTATGTATTTGGTACAGGGTCTCACTTCACAATGTGGACTCGTAGTGATCCTCCTGTTTTCAGCCTCCTCAGCTCTGGGATTGCAGGCCTGTGCCACCATGCCTGGCCTCAGTGGAAGGCTCAGTGTGCCTAGGGCCTGGGGCTGGCATGGCATGAGGTACTGGGAAGGTTTTTAATAGTATTAGAAAATTGCTCATTGAAGATGTAGGTTAATGGTAAAATGCTTGTGTCAAAAAGTACTGTTTACAGTTTGCTTAAAAAGCCTGATGAAGGGGCCGGCCAGATAGCTCAGCAGACTAAAGCACCTGCTTAGGCAAAGCGCAGGGCCCAGGGTTCACTCCCTGACACCACAAGTTGTGCCAACCATACCCCCAGAGCATGCTGAGACAGAGATTGAGACTGGGCGTGGTGGCATGCACCTATAATCCCAGCTCTTGGGAGGCTGAAAACAGGCAGATCACTGCAAGTGCTTTTTATGTCGTGAGACCCTAAAGAAAGCCTAATCAAGTGAAAAAAAAAAAAAAAAGACTGTCATTTTGATCTAGCTCATAACTGTTTTTGGCATCTTACTATGTCTACTGTCCTGAATGATTCTAATATTTGTTATTGTATTGACAAAATACCTGGATAATTGACATATGTTTTTATGCTTCACCTGTGTTTCATGTAGACAAAGCTCATATCTATTTCTCTCTTCAAAAATATATCCTTGCCTAAGTTACCTGTCAGGCTCTTTTATGATTATGAAGAATATCCTGCAAGGAGCTGATGGATTCCCTTTTTCCCCCCTAAATCATCTTGAGCTGTCACACCGAAGCTGGAATACTTTCATTATCATAAAATACACACAATGCGGATGACACGCTTCTTTCCAATTTAGTGAGTAACAAATGGCTAAATCTATTTTTAAAATATTTTAATTGGCTAGAAAGCTTTACATCTGGTGCATTTTTTTCTTTCCCAAGTTGTAACAACCAATGATTAACTGCCATCTTTTAATATTGTTCAGTTGGTGGTAATACTGAAAGCATTCTGGCATTGTGAATTCATAGTCGAACGGTGACACCAACCTGACAAGGTGAGGGTGTACCAGGCTAGATGACAGTTCTATCTCAGTTTATCATCTTAACTAAAAAATAATCCTATCTAACTTGAAATCCACAGCAGCTATAAGTAGAAAATAAATCCAAACCACAGCTCAGACTTGTAACCTAACAGCTATCATAAATAATCAGAGCCTATTTGAAGGTGGAAGATGGGACATTAGAAGCTATTTACACTACTAGAGTGATGCCATCGATCAGTAGCGGCAACCCGTAGATAAGGCTCCTGTGATGTCATGGTTATTTATGATGGGCATTGACAGTAAAGCTACTATGGAATTTTCTTCTTAGACAGCTTCATTCATTTTTGTTTTGTGATGCATTTTGTTGTTAAAGAAGCAATCAATAGCAAAATCAGGGTGATAAAAGTATTACTTGTTAAATAGGTGAAAAATGTACATGTATATAGAAATGTGGGACAAAAGAAAGAGAATTTTAAAATTCACTTGTGATATAGATGTGTTCCAGCTGCAAATACACATTAGATTCATTTCACATGTCTTAGGCTTTAAAATGTGGCCCACCTGTTCTCACTCTTGCATCTTACACCCTTGTTGGGAGACAGAGTTCAAGCACTGTGGGGAGTCCCTCCTTGCTGTATCTGACCAACATTAGATGATACAAAATGTAATCAGAGAAATCACATGTGCTAAAAAAAAAAATCCGTCTATTTCTACATGACCTCACCTTATGAGAGAGGACTGAAGGATTATTTAAGTTATTTTTGATTGAGTTTTTTTGTACTTTAAAAATTTTAGTTGTTTTCTAATGCAGTTTTTATTCCCTCTCCTGTCATCTTCTACATGAAAGCAAATGCACTCAAGTGATCAGGCAAGGTGACTATTAAATGCCTTTCAGGCTTCCTTCCAAATTGTTGGCCTCTGCATTAAATGGGTGTTTTCTCCATTAGTAAGGGGCAGTGGTTCTCAAAATGTAGCTGCGCAGAATCATCTGGACAATATATTTACTCACAGATGGCAGTGCCCCCTTCTCCCTGCTATCACAACTTCTGATTCAGTAGATCTGGAGTATTCCAAGATTTTGTATTTCATAAAAGTCACGAGATGACCACATTTTTTTTTTTTTTGATGCTGTTGTTTTTTGACAGAGGATCTCACTATGTAGTTCCGGTAGTACAGGATGGCTTTGAACTGACTATGTGGCCCATCCCAGCCCTTGCACCAGTCTACTGAGTGCTGAGATTACAGGCATGCACTCTCACATCTGGTGCAGATGACCACATTTTTGAAACTCTCTAGTGTGGAGCCCTAATTTAGTGCTCAGAGAACACTTGGAGCCCACATCTAATGCTGCTAAGGTGGTGGGCTATAGGGCAGGGCCGAAGAAGTAATATTTGTTGAGTATCCACTGTTTTTTAGATACTATATGACACATATCACATACATTGTTTTACCTAATTATCTTAATATATTCAATGTTTATCATAGAGGTACTCTTCTGATACTATTTTATATTGAATGAATGGACTTAATTCTCATAATAACTGCCGGAAATCAGAGCTCTTGTCCCAATTTTTTTCCTACGTGATTCCATATATCTTCTCTGAGAAAGTGAAAACATAGCTTTTCTCCCCTAATTTTTTTTCCTATCACTTCCAGGTATTTTAAGGACAATGGTCAAATAAAAGGTCTACCTCCTAGAAGTTTCTAAAGGGCAAGAATCTGACACAGTGGTAGGTGGGGTGACAGCAGAAAGAGTGAGCAACGAAGCCCTGCCGAGGCTGGGGACAGTCCAGCCCTCTTCTGGTTAGTCTGCTTTCTTGCAACAGCTCCCACCCTTTCCAACCCCCTCCACATGCCTCTCTCTCTCATCTATAATATTCCCCCCAAAAGTGTTATTTATAAAAAAAATGTTGTTTCCTAAACTACTGCAGTGTCACAAAGCTCAAGCTGACAACATTTTAGTCCAGTAGGTGTCCATGGGGTGCAGCCAGCCCAGGACTTGGGCACAGAGTGGTCCATCCCACAGCCCTTTTCACCACAAGTGGTGGTCCCGGGCGAGCAGACCTACAGGCAAACTGACAGTTGTAACACAGGGTGATCGTTATTACCCTCTGTAAGGAGGAGGTGCTAGGGGACCCAGCTCTTTTTATTAGACATCCGGGAAACTCCTGGAAGAAGTGAAATCTCAGCTGATGCCTGAAGAGTCAGAGCCAGTAATGTTTGAGGGGGAGGCAGAACTGGCAGAGGGCCCGGATCTTGGCAGTAGGAACAGTTTTGCTGAGAGTCCCAGACCCTGAGGGAGCACATAGGCACATTGTAGACACATTCAAGTAGTTCAGGGGGTTGTATCATTACCAAATAAACACTACGGGGTCTGTGTCATTACCAAATAAACACTGTTTTAAATGTATGTGTTTTGTGAATACGCAGCATCTATGACTTTTCTTGCATTTTTAATAAAGAGAATAGGATTTTGAAAACCTGTTTTCTTTTGGCAAACTATTGAAAATGATCACAAAGGACAGAGAGGCTATCATGGTGGGTTGGTGCTGATATTATCTCTGCTTTCCTGAAATGACTGAGTATAGATTATATTTAGCATTAGTCACCATGTGAAAAATACACTTTGACACACAAACACATCTTTTTTACATCTCTTTGTATAGAAAACTGGAGGTCAAGCAAGGGGCAGGGTCCTGTTGTAACAATGTTCTCTTGTGAAGAGTTGGTTTCCTGGCACGGTTTGGGCACCTTCTGGGTACATAGTATTAGACTGGGGCTCCAGAGTTTGGATACTGAATAGGAAGTATGGCAGGCACTTGGTCCATGAAAAGTCTCCATTTCTAGGTTTAAGATTACACATTCACAGGTACAAAGCAACTAGAAACTAATTCCCAGGCAACGGTGATCTTCCTGGTACCTCGTATCAGAGCCACCAATTATTTTTTCTTATGATGATATTTTGAGTTAAGAAATTATATTAGTATCAACAAGTTTGTTTTTGAAATACAAAAAAAGGATGCATGTGTAGAGAATCAAATTGACAAACTGAAATCTCTTCCAAACTTGTGTGCTTGACCTAATGTTGCACAGTCCTCCTTCTACTGTAAATCCCAGCCAATGAGAGATGCATGCGGAAATACCCCCTGCAGCAGCCTGGATATTTATCTAAATTTCCTTTTCACTTGAAGAGTTTAATACATTGTACAGAGAGATTAAGCATTAGCAGTGGTGGTATTCCATGTCTCCTCTCACACTACAAGCTAGGTGTATAATTTAATAGATTGGCTAATTAACATTGTGATTCTAAATAAACAGTTAATTTACATAGAGAATAAATTTTGTTCAGAGAAGCAACACTGTATAAAGACACATTCATTTCTTATTTCACTGAAATTTGCAAATAAGATTTAACTACTCTGTTCTCTTTGAGATAGTGATTTTAGACATCCTCAGAGAATTACAGAGAGAGTTTTTGTCACATTTGACTCTGTGATCTATGTATGGAACCTTATATGGACTCTTGATTTCCAATGAAGGTCAGTATCTCTTCAGTAGAATGCAGTGTTTCTTTTTAGTCTTCTTAATTAAATTCATTTATTATACAGGCAATGACTAATCATTTCCAAGAGTATCATCAAGCTTGTAACAATAAATACTGGAGTAAATTTAAATGAGTCAGAGTCACCTATCCAATCATTTTATATTGTGTAGCAATAAATACAAATGCTTAGAAACCTATCACAAAACTTTTAAGGAAACAAAAAATGTTTTAATAGAGAATCATTTTAAAACATAGGTATGTGGCCAGCTATTGATGCATGTTAAGCATGTACTTTATCTTAAAAATGGAGGTATATTAAATTTCTGCAGATCTAACGTCGCTCTCAATATAAAAATAGTATAAATTTTATGTTTTCATTGAATAGCTTTAAGATATTAAATACTTTCTTTTTAGATCCTGAGATGGGTCTTTGTGGGGAGCTTTTATTCGATGACAGAGAAACATTGTACTTATTAATATTTCTTACTTTTTATAGGAGACTCTGCTTCAATGACTTCATTTGGTCCGTCTGAAAGCTCCCTAGATTGTATTCAGGAAATGTTGTTACAAGGCTTCGTGTCATATTTTTTGAAAAGATGGTTTCCTTTGGCTTACATAGAACAGTTGGTGATTTCACTGGAATTTTAACATTGCTATGAAGATGTAATGAGCCCTGCTGGGTCACACTTGCTATTTTATATAAAGTGACCATTGCACACAGAACTACCAAGGCAAATTCAGGAAAGATGGATCTTGAAATCTCGCAAAACCAAATGTGGAGGAAAGAATTAGCAAGTTTTCTAAGACATATTTTGCACAAATTCTGCCATTGCCCTATTTATCTAAAACTAAGTAATACTGCATAAGGACACCAAAACAAAATTTTTCCTTATGATAAATGGATTAGTCCTTTAAATCATTTTTAGTAGGTATGTATTTACTAAGTTCATTATACAAGCATACAATTTACAATTTCATAGTAATAGATCAAGTGCAATCATGAATTGTCACTAATACTATTACACTCTTTCTAAATAACTTCACATTAGTTTGGATTCAAATAAAAGACATAAATAATGAAAACAATTAAATACATTATAACAAGAATTATCATACTTCCAATATTTCAATTCATGTTAACTGTGGGGATTCTAAAGTCATCCTGTTTTGTTTTGTGAATCCCAATTACACATTTAAATAATGCATTAGGGATTATACTTGTATTTTTGATTTTTTATTCTTTGGTACTGGGGATCAAACTCAGGACCTTGTGCTTGCTAGGCAGACGCTATGCTGCTGAGCTACCTCCTCGGCCTGGTTAGGGGAAATGTACTTTTAGAAGGCTATCTCCTTTGCTTTCACTGGAACAAACATAGCCTATTTTTAGAGAAGTTGTTCCCCAAGCTTCAAGCCCATGTTGTGCTCACCTAAGTTTTTGGTGTGCTACAGGGCCAGTGAAGGCTAAATAAGAGGACAGAACTGTATTGTAACTTCAGGGGAAGGATATAAGGAAGATTATCAGGAGCTGGAGGAAGCGCTGCGCAGGAAGTACAGGAGGTGCCGTGCCATCTTTCCTAATTCCAGACGAATTAGTCTACATCATCTGAAATGCAGTGGTCTCAGATGAAAGTTCTGAGCTTATTCTAGAACTTTTGTTCTCCCACTTGAAGCTTTTTTCTGTGTCTGGCCGTCATATGGCTTACTTGGAGTGTACACTTAGTTTTGCTTTTTCACCAGACTTGTTCTCCTTGTTCAATCTGATCGTAAGAAAATTTCATTCATAGTAAAAAAAAAAAAAAAAAAAAAAGATCACTTCCTAAGCCTAGAGCAGCCTCTTGCAAAAATGGCTGTGTTTTATATAAATCAGTGACAATCACGGTATTTAAAAAAAAATTCATCCTAGGCCAGTTGAACTGGGAGCCTCTAATAATTATAATTTGAAAATTGAAATTCAAAATGCTCAAAAAATGTGAAAGGTTCAACATACTTTGGGTTTTAGAGAATTTTGGATTTCAGAATTCCACATTGGTAAGAAATTTTGTAGAAAATGGATGGGTCTGGATCATCGTCACGATGAGAAAAATGAGCCAAAGTCAGAATGACAAGTGTCTCGTGTTCTCCCTAACATGTGGAATTTAACAACGATGACAACAAAATAGGAGGGAGAATGTTATTAGACCGGGGAAAGGAAAAGAGGAGAGGAAGGGGTTGTAACGGTGGGTAATAGAGGGCATAAATATGTTCAAAATACAATACATACCTGAAAACTCTCCAAAAGTATGTGAAATTAAAAGGAAGGAGGGGATAGGGGGCACGGAGGAATGATTAAAACTTGTGCATTTAAAACATAAAGTAAGAGATCTAATTAATAGAAGAATATTGGGCAAGTACTATAATTGATCAAATTAAAATTACCTTATCTCCTAATGCCCATTGGGGTGATTATTATGTCACCATTCTTTATTCTTCCCTTTATTTAATTCCTGAAATATTGCAGTTGCTTTTCCCTCGATGGTTTAGATATCTTGGCTGTTTGCTGCTTCACCTTGCGTAGCGATCTTCTCTTTTCGTCTCGTGTTCCTCCATACTTTCTTCAGCGCTCTTTCCTGAAGCTGTCTTTTTCTGAGCTTTGAGTCCTGTGAACAGTTGACATTAGATTTGTGCTTCATAAACGAGTATAATTTGTGGGCAAGACTTTACATTCTCCTGAGCATTTTTGATGGTCAAACATAAAGGAAAATGATGTTGTTAATTTAAATTTCATAAAATGAAATTCTATGCTTTTATTAAAAATCCCATTTTCTGAGAACGTGTTTTCTTTTGTTACAAAAATATATTTTTCTTACTGCCATGCTTTTTCTCTTTTCTATTTGTTTGTTTGAATTTTGACAGTATTTATTGCTAAAGTTATCTTTGTGATCACATTCATGGGCTACTTCAGATTTGATTAACTTGTTCTGCTAGTGAAAATAACTCACCATTAGGTTCTGAATTTGAATTATTTAATGCAAGATATGAATATATTACAGATAATCAATAAGTGCATTAATTAGCAAGTAAGATTTATTGTGTATATGTTATTTTATAAGTATATGTGAAATATTTTCACTTTAAAACATTTTAAAAGTACTAAATGTGAATGAAAATTTACATGAAGTGTCTCACATGGTATGGACATATCTGTACAGTCTGTGTATATGTGAATCTGTAGGAAACTTGGTTATATTTTGCCCTGATATTGTGCATCCCATACGCACACCAAGGTAATCTTATACTAGCTGTATCACTTCTTCTTGGATGCTCATTAATCACTGAGCACTAATAACACATTTTTTTTTTTGTCATGATAAAACAAAAATCCTGGCTCTGACTCCTGTTCTGGCTCATTTACATTGGCCTGCCTGTCAGTTCAAAGGATCAGGGAATTAATATTGCCAGATTAAAAAATGAAGTCCCTGGAACATCCCATCATCTAAACTGTGGTTAGTTTTCCAGAGAGAAAAAAATGAATTAAGCCTCTGAAGGGCCTTCCGTGTTCTTGACTACTGTTTCACTCGGCCTCATTCTCCCCACGATAGCAGGCGTCCTTGGCCTCCTCTGTATGATGGCCTAGGTCTTAGCCCTGTTCCTTCTGAGGAGTGGCCCCTTCAGGATATGTGGTAAGCTCTGATGAGCTTCCTGATTATTTTAGATGCCATTTTCCCTTGACTTCTTTGATTTTCACATTTTATCCATCTGAGGATAAGAGTCTGTAGAAACACCTCAATAATCCATTTTTTTTTTTTTTTTATAAAAAAGAAACATTTTCTCCAACCATCTGGTTTCTGTGTAAGTGTGTGCTGTGCTCGGAGCCAGTCAAATCCCCGTATGCATCTCACTTGCTCACTGACTCTTTTTGGTGAATCAGAAGAATCAAAAGCCTCTTTGAGGATTACAGAAAAGGAATTCCACATGTGTTAGTGTGTGCATGTATAAGCAATTTATTTTAGAGAAAAGCTCCACTAAAATCAAATGAATATAATCTAAACATGCTTTTAAAAGATTAAAATAAAAAAGAGATGAATCTGGAAAGCCCTTTGAATTTTTATAGTGGGGTCAGATTATATGGTCCATCCTATGTATTTTCAGGTCAGTCTTCAGCGGAACTTAAGATAGATGATGTGCTTAAGATTTCTGTAGTCTACCACTGTGTTATGACACTGGGAAGCTGTAAGAAACACTTGCAGTCAACTTCTTCTGCCTTTTATTTTCATTTATGATGGGTTACTTTTGTAAGTATATTGTTTTTAAGATGTTATTACATAAATCTATTCATTGCCTTTTCAAGAGAATGTAATTAATACTTTTATATCTGTGTAGACTGCATAAATATCTTCATACACAGCAATATTACAATACGTATCTAAAACCCTACTTTTAGGTGAGCACAATGGCGGTTCCTAATTTTTAGATCAGGAAGCCTTTGTTCTGAGAAGTCCAAACCCATAGTCAGTCAGTGGTGAATTTGAGGGCTTACTTTACAATCTGTTTAGATTGCCCTCCCTTTTTATTAACTGCACAACAAATGGAAATTTGTTTAATATTTGCAAGCCTCAAGTTCCTCATTTGCAAAAGGGGGTAAATGCCTATATCTAGGCAGTGGTAGATTCAGGATTTAATGGAATGAAAGTGTGGAATGTAGTAAACACAGCTGAAACACAGTGAACAGGAAAAATGATAAGGATGATAGGCTAGTAATTATTTTCATAGATGGTATTATTAGAGGAATAAAAAGCAGTAATTTTGGTGACATCTTAATTAAAATCAAGATCTAAAATTTACCTACATTTTAGTTGAAATATAAAAAGAATTGAATATTATAACTTTTACCTTTAGCTCTATGCATACTATGGGTAAGTATACACATGTATTTACTTATGTAGACCTAATTTCTCGCATATAGGTAAATGGAATGAAAGCTTCAGTATCCAAATTCAGTAAAATGTTATTTATAATGGAAAGTGTTACATAAGTAGCAATGTAACTTATTTTGGTAATATGTAACTTTTAATAGATTAATTTATATTATTAATTAAAAGTCTAAATCCAGATAAAAGATTTATTGTCTTGGGAGTTTTTAAATATATGAAAGAGGATTTATTTCTGCTCAGTCGTTTCAGATGCCATGCATAATTCTGTGCATCAGATGTCGAAAGACATTGTTACTCTTCTCTAGTCCTTTAGATGTAGACTTGTCAAAGTATCTACTGGTATGTTGTCTGGGAGTTATGCTGGATTGCAAGTTTGATATGTGTGTGGTTTGTCATTGTGTTGCTTTCAGAGACTTACATGAACCCAAACAAATTCTTTCCTCCACTTTCAATGCCTTGTATTCTTTGTCCAATTAATTTCCAACCATATTTAAAAAATTCCACCTACCCACTTCCTCTTTAAGAAATCCTCTCAACTCCTGAATACTCCTGTTATGGCATTTTCCATGCTCTGTGGCAGTGTCTTGTCTACTGCCAACCTGTTTCTAGCAACAAAAAGTCCACCTGACTTTTATGGGCCGACATCTTTTGTCCCTCAGTCTTAAAATCTCATTGCCTGCCGGGGAGATAGCTCAGTAGAATAAACATCTGCCTGGCAAGCACAGGGTCCTAAGTTCAATCCTCAATTAAAAAAAAACCCAAAACCCTCATTGCCTGACTTATGTAGAACACATGCAAAAGTGCTCCTAGAAGACATGAATGACAACGCTTTAAGTACGTTTCCCTGTGTCTTTTCCTGTATGTGTTGTACACAGAATATATGCAGCATCCTCTTGGTGCCCTAGAAAGGCAAGTGCAAGCAACTCACTTCCTGCACGTAGGCAAAGAAGTGCTTGTCCATGTGCTTCAGGCGTTTTTAAGGTAAAAATACTTCACTTAATTTGAGATATTACTTTGAGTTAATTCATATTTAATAACTTATGAATTACATTTATGGAATGCTGGGACAGTTCTTTTTTTTTGGTTGGCTCAGCCTACCCTGCGGGCAGGGCAGGCACCGCGTATGGTTCTGGGGATCAAGCTGCGGACCCGTGTGCCTGCCTAAGCTTGCCCAAGCAGGCACTTTAGACCGCTGAGCTATCTCACCGGCCCCTTTTTGTCCGTTTTTGATGTACGTCTTACATTTTATAATGGAAAGTCTAAGGGGTAGGTTTAAATTGCTGAGGCAATAAGTACTATTATATTCTACAGATTGAAACTCATAATTATTTTTTTCTGGAATAGCTTAGAAGGATAGGGTTGTTTTTTGTAAAATGAGGTAGGAATCTAAGGCAGACTATCACTGATGCACTTACAAGGACTGATGGTTACATTACATTAATATTTTGTTTATTGCAGTTTTGTATACACACTGAACTATGCATTGAAAGTTGGGCATAGCATAAGGACACTGAACATATTCTTTAATATGACATCAGTATTACATGTATTTCCCTAAATTGACAGTCTTTATGGTGACCCTGGGGAGGTAACTGTTCCTGGCTTAGGGCAGTAATTTCATGGTGCTAGTAATTACCCAAGTTCTTTCAGTCTTCTTGTCTCATCAGGCATTGTTGGTGCATTCCTTCCTCAGAAATTTTCATGATCATGAAATAGACACTACAGTGAAAAAATATATATCTGTATATATAAAATAGGATAGATATATAGCTACTTTCTCTTAGTTTATTGAGGAGAAAGATTTGTACTAATAGTGTTTAGACAAGATATCGTATTTGCATCTTGTACTGTGAATAACTACTATGAAAACAACAATGTGCAATGTATTAATTATTGTAACTGTCCTACTAAATTGTTTTGAAACTGTCTCATTGCAATTTCTTTCTCATTAAAATTAATAAAAAAATAGACACTAGAAGTCCAATTGTCATATTCATGGAACAGACAGGAAAGAGTAGTAAAGGACAAAAGGCTTATTCCAACTTTTCCTGAAGACTTATACAACCATTTTGCTTATGCCTTACTGACTAGCTTTTAATTTTGATGATTCTCCTAATCTCAGAAATTTCATATTTAAAGTTTGGTATATTTTTTGCTCTCCATGAAGTAAAAGGCAGAAGAAATGTGAGCAGCAAACTGTACAACAGTGGAGAAAATTAAAATGATTTCACCAGTAGCATTAGACATTTCCACCTGCCACATTAAATTAAAATCAGTACCAGAACTCTAGCACAGTTCTGAGGGGATGGAATGTACAGAACATTGTGACCAACAGTTTTCCTAACTTTCTCACTATGAGACTGTAATGAATATAAAGTATAAGTAGATATGGAAGAAAATACGAAATGGAAGGTTTTACTTTAAATTCTGTAGTTCAGGAATGTGAAGAAGAATCACTTGGTGAATGCTAGGATTGTATGCAAGCACATCCTTTTGACTGTAAATTACTTGAGGCTCAGGGCTGAGTCTTTCATTTTCATCATTCTGCCTCTATATCCCAGTATAGAAGCTGGCACTTGGCATACCACCAGCAACTGCTGATATTTTAGAATGAGGGCAGGATGAATGTCCTATTCAAAGTGGTTCCAAATGTACCAGCTTAAGTAATTCTTCTTTCAATTGGTAGTTCCTTGTCATGGCTAATTTCTAAAGGCCAGCATTCATTATTTGCAACTGACTACTACTTAAAGTCGATAGAATGTCCCACAGAAACTTTGATCAAAGGTGGGAAACAAGGAGCAGTGGAAGTATTTTGAATTGTCTCAATAGTGTTGAGTTGATGACCATTGGTCATTAATTGGAATACTTGAGATAACAAATGTGAATTCTGGCTGTGCTTGCAGAATTAAGAATGTTGGGTACTTTGGACCCAGGTTGGGGCCCAGCAGTGATCAGGAACAGTCCATATATCCTCTGGCCTTACCAGAGAGTCGTCACAAAGTCATGCTAGTCACCAACAACCTCTCTAACCCAGGATGCTTGTGCTTGGTCTATGCCCCACATACCACGTATTTGTGTAGACAGATACTTTGTTTGCTTCTTAGGATTTAACTTGTATGGACATTTTTGGTCTGTACAGTCTTCCTTCTTATCAGGTCTAGACTTGTTTGCTTTATTCAGCAGATTGAAACAACTTGCAAAGCAGAAGTATCATGGGAAAATTTTAATCTTTTTCTAACTCAGCAATTCCATAGAGTATGTGACATAATTTCTGGTCTGGTTAACAGTTGACTTTGTTTTTGAAATCATCAGAAGGTAATATTGTCTTTATTCACAAAAATGAATTCTAATGAAAGGAATCTATGATTTAAAAATGTTTAGGTTTCTTAAAATTCACTGGTAACAGACATCATTTTGTTAAAAAAAAAAGAACCCACTTGCCTACTCATTGATAAGTTTCAATATTAATGTCAAGTTACATTTTTAAAATCTGGGAACGTGTAGACTTACCAGAAGGGGATTCTGTGTAAATCTTGTGTAATTCATTAAGGAACTAACAATATCCACCAATAAGTTCCATGTAATCTTTAAACAGTAAGGGATCTTGTTAAAAGTCGTATTTTTAGACATAAATATCTAAGCCCAGTTATGTTATCTTGATTAGATGATATATCCCAAGAAATATTTTAAGAACTCAATTTAATCATGGTTTCAAGCATTGGGTCAAAACAATTCTTTATCTTATGAATGAATAACAGAACTATCCTATTTTACACACAAATTGAACTTGGGAACTATACTTTATTTTGTCCTAACATTTTCATTTAGCAGATAGGCACCTTTTTCTAGCTACATTTGCTTTTTTGAGCACATTGAATGTATGCTACAATCAGTACTCTAATAATAACTTTTATTCCAGTCCATTCTACCATTTAGACATTGGTTAAATACCTATCAAATTTAAGTACATGTTAACAAACTAATAGCTTCCCTTTCCATAATAGAATGTTTTAAAATACTTATATGGGGCTGAATACTTTAGTTCAGCTCTATGATGACAAGACTAAACAAACTTTCTCTGGAATTCTGGATTTTTCTTTTCATTACTTTGCTCTGAGCAAGCAAATAGAGATGAGCTATGAAATTGTAGGACTTTGATTTGAAACATGATCTAGTTGACTTATAAAATTTGAGATGTTGACAAAATGTGCAGTCAACATTCAAATAAATGCAGTTACTTCATTGTATGTCAACAGAGAAGGTGAAAAGTGCAACTTAACTGGCTTGGTCAGATTGGAAGGAGGGGCTGGGCGCATGGGAGAGACAACAAAGAGATAGTTGGTAAGATTTAGTGGCTTGCTTCAACAGGGATGGTGAGAAGGCAGTGTGACAAAGTTCAGTCGGGTCAAACAAAGTGCAGAAACTTCCTCATAGACACTGAAAGGAGAGTCATGGCGCTGACATAAAATGGTCAGAAGCTGTAATCATGAGGCGACCAAGATGATAGTCGATGTGCTGTTTCTGTTTAATCCTGCTGTTCTTTTGATCCAGGAAGTAGAGAAATCACCTTATCTCTCATGTACCAGGATGATATAATTAAAATAGGACTTGTTTTTGAAGTGAAGTCTTTAAGGGCTTCAAAGAAGGTGTAGAATGTTATGAGATCAGCCTACATCTACCTCTGAAACACAGTTATGAGGACACATTTATTTAACAAAGACATCCTTTTTAAGGAGGGACTACCTCAGTGATGACAGAGTTTGTACATAATATCTATTGCATTATATACATCACTTAAGATGTATAGTTTACTCCCTGACACAGATATTAACAAAAAGATGAGTTGATATTTTTTAGCTTCTATGTGAAGATACTCATTTTGGGAAAAGATGCATAATTTTCATTACATCCCCAAATCAAGCTATATCTGCACATTACTGTATGAACAAGTAAATAATTTTTTCTTTTGCGAGGTACAACATTTATTTCAAATGAGTTGATACCCATTGTTTTGCATATGCAGCTGTTTGGCACTCCTTTTGTATCTGACCCTGTAAATGACCTTGGAAGTGGCTTGCTTTAACTGTGATGGATGCACCAAGAGATTTATTTTTGTCATCTAGGAGTTGAGTCTTAGGCTATTGGGAGCATAAAACTGCTTATTGAAAGTAGGCTTGGCAAACCTTTGCTTTCAAATAATCTTTCAGAAGCTCATCTAATTTTGCTAATTAGCAGGAGATAAAATATACTCACATTGTCCTTTGCAATGACTTGAACCCTCTGCCCTTACTTGATGATAATAATATTAAATATACATGTACTTATTGCATTGATTATTAATTAACATAGTCTGAAAAGAGAGAACTTTGTTATATATCCAAATACATTCATGAAGGTAATGTTTAATTTCATATAAGTACCATAATATCTCTTTAAAATGGGAAGAAATAACAAAGGTGAAATGCTTTTTAACTTGCTGATCCACAAAAAAAGTTTAAGTATACTCTGATTATTGAAGCCTGATTTTAATAATTCAAGAATGAAAGAGCAGTCATTTATGTGGGAAGCAGAAGGAGACCATTCAACTAGGACTGACCTTGTCACTGGAAATTAAGCTCTTTCTCTGAATCTAAAAATCAAAGCTTAAAAGGCCACTCTCTCCATAATATTTCATTAACTTTTCGAAATGAAATACGTATTGATTAGATTTTCTTTCAGATAATAAATTCTACATGTCTACTCTGTCACTTCAATTACAGTATTTACTTGTACACAAGGAAAATGTTTTTACATCTGAAATTAATATACGTTTTCAAAATAATACACTGTAAAGTTCAGATGGTATAATCTTGTGTTTTCACTCTTATTCTTTCTCTTCTGATGCTTGCTTTGCCTGTATTAGTTTTCTGTCTAGATGGCTCCCCTTCCCTATCCTTAGCAAGATCTTAGTCATCCTTCAAAGCCTAGTTCCAATGTTACTTATGCTATGAAACTTCCTGAGGTTTTCTTTTTTCTTTTTTTTTTTTTTTTTGCCATGGCAAACTAATCCTCCTCTTTTTCTGGGCTTTGCCAGCATTACTGGCACACACTCTCGGTGTCGTCCTTACTGTGCTGTGTTGCCTCTGCCTTCTGTTAACTTCTAATCCACTTAATCTCTGTATTTTTCACCTCTACTGCCTGGCTTATGGCAAGCATACAGGGTTGTTGAATTCGGTGGTCCACATTTGGGAAGCTGGGGTGTTTGTTTTGAGCCTTTGTTTTCTATTTCTACTCATAGAAATCAACACAACTTTAGGAATTTTTATCTTTTCATACTTTACACAAAATATCTCACATCTGGCAACTATCACTCCGAGGCCCCATCATAAATAACATTCAAACAGATTTTGCTTCTTTTATTAAAGGGAAGCTAAACAGACTGACAGACTTTGTTGGCCAACTTCTAGAAAGGAAATGAAGGCCACACTGACGTCAGAAGTTTATATACGTTACTGATACTGTGTGCTCAGTATTCTTGAAGGATCAAACACTAAGTTCGTATTGAACTCTTTTTTTCCATCTTCCTTCATAGCAGCTAAGTGCAGCATCAAGGTTTGTTGGCATTAGCACACTGTGAAGTAGAATGCTTTGGGGGCTGTGTGTGACCTTCTGACACATTCATTCTAAACTATGTAGCAGTACTAACTCTAGGAAGGACAGGAACTGAAATATTAACACACCTTACAAATAATAGTAAGGCGTTAGATTTTATTTTGTAGTCCTTACAGGCTTTATTCATCATTTCTGAATCCTCTGGTAGAGAGCAAAGTCGTAAGCATTGGCATGGGATTTGGCTAGCAGAACCAGATTCCACTGGCCCAAAGAGCTTCTCCTGCCAAAGCAGGTTTCTAGAAATACATTCCAGCTGCTGTCTTTCAGTGACACAAACGGAACCCTTTGCTGGGCCATTGTGTTGTGAATCATTTGCTGTTTTTATTGTCTGCCTTGGGTGGGGGGTGGGGCTGCTGTGCACTTCCTGATCAGAAAGTTGGTGAAGATTTTTACTGCACCTATAGAAGTTCTCCAAACCATGCTATGCGTGTTGGATTCCATACTCTAGTTTTGATCATTCTCTATTTAATGCTGAGTTGCCTGTAAATCTGCACTGTGTCGTGTGAAGAGCTGTTACTAGAGGACCCTCAGTCTGCAAGACAACTTTGATCTATCCTAAGTGTGACTTGATGTTGCCGGGATGGAGATGTTGGCAGAGAAGGGAGGGGAGCAGTGGAGAGGGGTGGTGGAAATACCCTCTCACTACAAAGTCCCTGTGGTTGAATCCTCTTGTTGTCAGAACAAGTTTTTCTTGGCAAACTGGATCACTGGTGTGAGCCTGGCCCCTTCTTTCTGCATTAGTGGCAGGCAAGTTTTGGTTCTGAGTCTCTAACATGCGCAGCACTAAAAGAGAAACAGTGACGTGGAAGAGAGCACAGCAGAGGACAAGGATCTAAGAATCTGCACTGAGTCCCTTCCTTCTCCTTGTTATCAGGGACTTTGGCACTTCATCTAACCTCGCAGAAGGTCAGTTTTCTCGTTTGTCAAATAATAGTTAAGTACATTTCCTATTCCCAGAATGTCCTAAGTTAAGATTTTAGAGAGGTTGTCTACAAAAGGACTTCAAAATCTGTAAGACTATATTTTACAAAGCAGACATAAATGTATATAACTGAGCCTGTGTGTCTGAAAAATCCCCAGCCTTAATGATGATTTTCTTAAAGAAGACACGTGTGTCGTCCTTTCTCGTACTTTGACCGTCCCTGTGGTTCTCACTACTCCTGGAGCAGAGTGCTGTGGACATTGCCTCTTTTATCATAGTGGAGTGCACTTGGTTTCCCCATGGGTGAATCGGGAACAATCATCCCCACCTCCCAGGGTCATTGTGAGGATGAAACAAAGCGATCTATGTGAGCACAGAACACTGTGGGAGTTTGCTGCACATTAGTTCCTGCACTCTTTCCTCTCCACCCCCATGCCTCCACTCTAGTGAAATAAAATCCTCCTTGTATAACTCAGGGAGCCCCGGGAACACATTCCTGCTAGCCATGGAAGAAAGAAACACTTCCCCGTGTCCTTTCGGAGAGCACAGGGCTTCAGCTGGGCTGATGTCAGAGCTGTGCTCCTGGCTGCCTTTTGGTCAAAAGAAATTTCAGTTTGTTGAAAAATAGCCAAGGAGGCCCTCTTCCTCTGCATGGGAACGCAGACATTTTTGTCCATCCTCCAAGTCCTCCTTGCACAGATTACTGTCAAGCCCAAGCACTTTATTTATAAAAATGCCAACATAGTCTGATTATTTGGCGAATGACCATACGGCTGTCAGTGCAGAAACAGCACATAGAGTATAAAAACAATCTCCATTTTTATCGTGCCTGTCACAGCTGGGAGGCCAGGGAACAAGGATGCATTGTTTGGAGGGAGACTGCAGAAGCAATGCTCAAGTCCTTTGGTGGCCTCCTGGGTAGAGGACTGTGGCCACATTTGGTAAAAAGTTGCATGGTTTTTTGCTGGAAGATATCAATCTGCCATAAATGAATTTCTGGGTTCAATATTGAGATCGTGACATAGTTCTGTTTTTTTTTTTTTTTTTTTTCTTTTTTTGAGACAGGGTTTCACTCTGCAGTTCAGACTGGCCTGGAGCTTACTTTGTGGCCCAGTCTGGTCTCAAACTTGCAATGACCCTTCTGCCTTAGCCTCCGGAGTGCTGAAACTATAGATGTGCACCACCACACTGAGCCCATATTTCTGTTTTTAAATAAGCTTTTGCCAGTCTGTCTGTCTGCCTGTGCCTCCACTAATTCACAGGGTTTCTAAATGCCTATGTGCTTCCAGGGTACGGGACTATAGACCCAGTGGTAACACAACCAAAGGAGATTCACCTTTCACCAATGAACTTCTGATGACTTCATATTTTAGTGACAAATGGAACTCACAATACAGTGTCTAAGAATAGAAGTACAATTAAAACAAAATGAGAGGGGAAAGGAAGGAATAGAAATGATGGCCACTTACTGAAGATTGGCTTCTCATCACCACAAGCTACTTGTCCCTGGGGTCAAGATGGGTCCTGGGACAGAGTTCTTCCTGGTTTAGTTACAGGTGTGAAGCCCATGCATGAGGGCATATGATGACTGCAGGCCCTGGACCCCACCCCTGAATGGGCCAGGACATTATATGTTTTCTCTGGAGAACCATGAGTATTGCTTCCTTCCCCCTTTAACACGTGTCCTATTCTTGTGCTTCTTAATGAATGAATGGATGTAATTGACCTCTGGTAGTCATTCATTAGCTTTGCTATTTTTAAGAATTTTTTTCTTTTTTTGAACAGTGAAAAAAATTTCTTCAAGAAAGAATTAACCATATGATATTTTACTTCTCAACAGAGAATTTTATTTATTCATTTGTTTAGTTGGTTCTACAATTATGATCATACTTGGAAAAACAGCTTAAAGTCATTTTTAATGAATAAGTTCCTTATACCTAAACCTTTGGTAGAGATTAAGGACTTGTATGCTCAGGGAGGTGGTGGGGAGGGAGGTTAGCACTGATATGAGCAATCTAAAGCACTATACAAACAACAAAGCCTTAGATCCTCTTTATGAATGTGTAAAATAAGATTGGATTTTCACACCTAAGATCACTCTGGTTAGATCGTTGTAATCCTTATCCCTGTGTTAGCAAGTGCCATAATAGCTCAATTGGGAGGAAAAAAGAAATTTGGATCTAAGCAACAAAGTGGGGTCAGAGATAATTGCAACACCACCTAAGAGGAAGCACAGAACAGACTGGCTAAACCTCATGCTAAATGAAAATGTTGTGTCACTCAGGGAGTCAGCTGTCTTCTTGTAGCTCAGAAAAGACTGTGTTGTGCTGGGGATGGAGCTCAGTGGTAGGGTGTGTGTTTAGCATGCACAGGACTCAGGTTCAATCACTACCACCAAAAAAAAAATCATGTTGATGGGTGGGAGGGAGACATGGAGAACCAGTGTTTTTTCTAAGATCAAGTAAACAAAGCTGAAGACTCTTGGAGAAGCTGTTTGGCCCTTGATCTCAGCTGTGGAAAGGCAGCCCTGGAAATCAGAGTTAGTCGTTAGTGGTCCTTGTAAACTTTGGAAAGAAATCCGGTTGCATTAGTTTGGTGATTAAGACTGGAATATTAGATATATCTTTCCTTTCCATTTATACTGTACCTACTATCTCTTACTGTAATTCCACTCTTCATGTTCTAAGGACACTGTTTACCCTATCTCTTTACTTGTGACAGAACTTCATCATACCTTTCTCTGGTATCATTCATGTTTTTCTTCTTCCTGAAGTGCCACCCAAAAGCCCTCTTGGACCTCTCTCCTCCAAGTTTCCCTCCACCAGCCTCATTGGTACATACTCCCTCCATCTGAAATAACACACCACCATTCTTCAAGGCTTTGCCTACCTGCCTTCTTTCCCATGATGCACTGAGTCAGTTGAATGAGGTTTAAACTCTTTTGTGTCTTGACAATATTCTCTGTACTCTGTTCAGAATTTCATGGTTTACTTTTTTAATTTAGTGATTTGTGATATTCTCCCTAGTAAGTAGAATTTACAACTGTACCTCAAGTGTCACAGTGGCTCAAGTATACATGTTGATGGAACTGTATGAGACCAACTGCCATCCTATGTTGGCATGGTTGTGGTTGTGGTTGTGGTGGTGCTGACCAATATCACATCAACTTTGAAGCACAGAGCCATTGTCAGGTTCTATCATGATGACCCTTGTAAATGTGGTGCGGGTCTTTTCTGGTAAGTAATTTGGCCCTCTGAGTCTCAGATTCGGTAGGCTTAATGGTTTCCTGGTTGTTTATAAAATTAGTAATAATATTTACATACATAAATATCAGCTTTCACAGAACTTACAAAGTAATATATGTTCACAAAAGGTCAGCTGCTTCTCTATTATTTGGTCAGAATTTCTTAATCCCTTTTTAGTCTATGTCTTCTGATAGTCAAGGGAGGAGAAAACCTAAACAAAACCCTTCCTTCATTATTGTTCAAAATTTTGTAAGTGTGTGCCCAATAAACAAGAAAGAAAACACGCTGAATTATAATGTGGGCTATATTTTTCAAGCTTACATTCCCATCCAACCCCACCCATGGAATTCTAAGATTTTTATTTTTTTTGAAAGTAAATGCCAGTTTCTTCTGGTGGACAAGCCCATTCCCTTCCCTTTGTACAAGGTCAATCAGGGCACCAGACTATGCTTTTTGAGAACAAGGGAGCAGTTCACTGTAGGTTTTTGTCAGGTACTTCAGAAAAGGTTAACCTTCTAATTACTGTCTTCTCCACACCAACTGTGCTTTAGCTCCCATTTCTCCATGCTTAGGGATCTTGAATCATTCTTTCTTCTTCTATGTTTATCTTCAATATCTCTTCTCATTCTTAAAATGACCAGACTTTCTGATTGACCTGGAAAAGTTCTGGTTTACTTCTATCATTCCAGCATAATTACTATGATCTGCTTTTCCTCTCAAACCTGTCTGATTTAGATGAAAAATTGTATGATCCTTCCATTTATACTTGACCTTGAGCTATCCAAATGCTTGCTCCAACTCTCCCATCCTAAAGCTATCTAACAGATAGCCTATTCCTAAGCCATATCTTCCTCACCTTTGCAATTCTGGAAAATGTAGTCAAGAATCATTTTTAAATTTTTTTTCAGCAGTCATTTATTCCTTTAGACAGTGTCTCATCTCCACCACTTTTTCAATTTACTTTGTCAAGGCCAGCTAAAGTCTTGGACACAGAAAGGTGATTTACAAACTCCTTGTTCAGCCCCAGTAAGATGTTAAATATTTGAAACATTTTCCGACTCTCCTCTTAGCCAAGACTTCAAGTTTTGAGGCTCTGTCCCCATGTTCCCATGGTTGTGTCACATATTACTCTCTGAGGTAGGTCCTGTTTTCCTACTTTACACAACAGGCAAGAGATACACATGGAATAGCTTTTCTGTTTTTGCCTGACTAGTAAAAAATGGGGTAGTGATTTTAATTTTCCAAATGGATCCTGTTGTTTTTCAGCTACATTTATCTATCTCCTCAACCCAAGTGCTCACACCTGCTTTCCATGTGACTGGTTCACTGTAGGAACTAAGGGTAGGTGATATTTAAAAAATACATAGATTCTGAAAATTGGACCCACTAAGGAGTAGAGAGTGTCCTGCAGAATATGCCTACGAGTGGAGATAGCGATGCATATTTAAATCAGGGATGAGGAAATGTAACTGTGGCTGTGTAAGTGGTGAGTTTCTGGATTTCACTAAAATAAACCAGGACTTTGTTTCTTGAAGTAATTATACTCTGGAGAGAGGAAAGCAGGATGGAGGCAATTATGAATGACCTTGCATCTCTGAGCTGCTGAGAACTTCTGGATCAGTGGCTGCTGTTTTCATAGCTTTTTAAGTGAAACTCTTCAGTGATGTCTCAGCCCGCAGACCACCAGTTGATAAAAAGAGTCTCCCCGCTAGGATATTAGCCTTAATTTGAGTGTCTTATAGTCATTGTCCTAGGAACAGAAAAAAAAAGTATTTTTTTAATGCTGTTTAACCTTTGGGAAAACTTGAATTTTTTTGTATCTATTTTTTTCACAGATTTTATTTTCTATTAGTACATGTTTATACTGCATAATAATTCTGTTCCTTTTGGGGAGTTGGTACATGTACATCATACATCTTAATTCTTTTTCATCTCTTCTCCTCTCCTTCTTCCCCTCCCTCATCTCTTGGTCCCCTTCCCATTTAAGGAATAGTTAGATCCCTACTTCCTGTTATCTACCTGTTGTTTATATTTTGGGTTTCTCATATCATATAAACCATTTAATATTTAAGCTGCATTTTTTTTTATTTATTTAGGAGCAAGATAAAAGTTAATAAAAAGTGTGGAGATAGATCTTACTCAAAAGGAGAGGTCATCAAGAGATAGAGGGAAGGCTGGCCAAATATTTCAGCAGATTAAAGTGCCTGCAAGCAGGCGCAGGGGCTGAGGGTTCAATCCCTGGGCCTGCTGTGCTGGCCCCGCCTCTGGGGTGCACAATGGCAGCTGAGACTGGGCATAGTGGCACACGCCTGTAATTCCAGCTCTTGGGAGGCTATAAACAAGGTGGATCACTACGAGTCTGATCTAGTAGTGAGACCCTGAACACCCTGTAGACCTTCCCTAAGACACACACACACACACACACACACACACACACACACACAAAGGAGATAGAGGGAAGGAAAGAGTATGACAAAAAGAATTAAGGTGCATTATGTACACGTACCAAGTCCACACAAGGAACGTAAGCAATATGTCCTCCAGATATGTGAATAAAAATTTAAATACATTATGGTCTCATGGTGCATTCCTTTTCTACAAATGATTTAAGTTTATGCTTCATGGAAAAGCAGTACTTCATTGTGCATAAATACTACATTTTCTTTATCTGTTTGTCTGTTGATGGATATATAAGCTGCTTCCAAGATGTAGTTGTCAAAGATTATGCTGTTATAAAGTTGGTATGCATTTATTATTGTAATATGTCTTTGACTTTTTTGGGAAGATACCTAAAAGGAAATATCTATGTCAAGTAGAATTTTGGTTTTAGTTTACTGATCACTTTCCATACCGACTTCCATAGTGGTTGTACAAGGCTTACAGTCCTACCAACAATATAAAAGAATTCCTTTTTCCATGTAGCCTAGGCAGAATTTGTTTTTGGTTGACTTCTTATTGATAGCTACTCTTTCTGAGGTAAGATAGAATTTCAGTGTTGTTTTAATTTGCATTTTTCTTATGACCAGAGATACTGAACTTTATTTTCCATATTTATTGACCATGTGTACTTCTTTGAGAAGTATCTATTCGTTTCATTTGTTTATGCTATATTCTTTTATTTTCACTGGTCTAATTTGTTTGAGTTCTTTATATATTCTAGATACTAGTTCTCTAGCTGAGCAATAGGTGGCAAAAATATTTTTCATTCTGTATGTTGCTACTTCACTGTGTTGGTTGTTTACTTTGTGATGCAGAAGTTTTTTGCTTTGTTATGAACCCATTTATTGATTCTTGGTACTTCTTTTTAAAATATATTTAGTACAGGGTCTACAGGGTCTCACTACACAGATTGAACTCATAGTGATCCTCCTGTTTTCAGCCTCCCACGTGCTGGGATTACAGGCCTGCCTTTGGTACTACTTATTGTGCCACTGGAATTTTGTTCAGAAAATCCTTTCTTGCATCTATGGCTAAGAATTATACTATCTTCCAAGCCAATGAAATGTGTCTATCTTGACATTTAGATCTTTGATCCATGTTCATTTCAGTTTAGTATCTTGTGAGAGAACTGGTTCTATATCCAATAATCTGCATGTGGACAGCCAGATCTCCCAGAATGGTTTATTAAAGAGCTCATCTTTCCTCTTGTATGTTTTTGGCTCTTTTGTCAAAGACCAAACAGCTGAATATGCCTAAATTGTTTCTGCATCCTTCATTATGTTCAACTAATCTGCATATCTGTTTTTGTGCTAGGATAATGTTATTTTTATCACTGTGGCTTTGTAATATAATCTGATATTGGGGACTGTGATACCTCCTTCTTTGCTTTTGTCCTGAGACTGCTTTGCCTCTACAGTATTGTGAAAAAAGAGGTAGAAGAGGATGTCAGAAAATGGAAAGAAATCCCTGTTCCTGGTTAGGCAGAGTCAATATAGTTTGGATGGCTATACTTTCAAAATTGATATGCAGAGTAATGAAATCTCAATCAGAATACAAACTGCATTTTCCACAAAGCTAGAGAAAATAACCCTAAAATTTATGGACACCCACAAGAGCCCCAGAATAGTATGCATTTTTAAAAGGCAAGAATTTTGAGTTATCATGTTAGTGCTTTAATTTTGATGCAAGGACTAGGAAGGAGCTTTAATAACAGAAGTACATCTCTTCCAACAAACCTAAGTTGGTGGTACTGTTGGTTCCGTTGAAACCCTCATCCCAGGGCTTACTTTGAGGATGTCACTAAAGGAAGAGATCTGTTTAATGATCCCTTTAAAAGGTTACTGGCACTAATAAAAAAGTTCAATCTATTTTTGTCTCTGGGATCATGCTGTTTTGAATTTAATGTTCTAAGTATGATTTCCAACATCATCAGTGTTCTGAGTTACATAGATGGAAATGAGGAATGAAAGGCAGGCTTTATTTTTCAACTGATGAAACAGGTATTAATGAAGATTCAATTAAATTATGTTTCTCTGAAGTGGGAATTGTTTGATACGTGAATGCACATAAAACCTCTTATCTGTGTGATACTTGTATCCAATTCCTCACTTTACAAAACCATAGACATAAAATAAGATCATCAAACTTTGTTTACGTGATTGCTTCAAACTCAAACATATCTCATTTGTAAAATCACTGGAGTTTTGGCTCAGTGAAACATTCTGAGAAACTTAAGAGCTTTTGGTTTTTGTAGTGAGACTGGCTAGTATTTGCGTACTTTGGGCAGACAGTTTGTGGATTTCTTTTTTCTGTCCAGGGCTACCACCTTTCGGCAACATGTGAGGGGTAGTTTAGTTGTTCTGTGTTATTTCTGAGCTGAATATTTACTCAAACTTTATTCTCTGAGTAGTCATTGAAAGAACAGAAGTTTGTAAATTATACAATACTACTAAACAGTGGGTACCATCCATGGCTTTTAGCCCAGACTCTGTCAAATTATATTCTATTTTGTGGGCTGGCCTTAAAATTATTGTGAATTATAGAAGCATTAGCATTTCTCAGTTTAAACATAGCATTTCTTGATTAGCTCCTAAAACTTTAATTAACATAGCATAAACTCTTAATGAGTGTTTTTGGGAAGTAATTATTGACAAAAGAGCCAGTGACTAAAGCATTAAATATTTGGGTTGTGTTTCACTTTGCCTGTGTTAGGTAATTTTCTATGTCATGGCCTGTGTCTTTGTTTAGCATCTAATGATGACATATGTCTACATCAGAGATTACAAGTTGATTCCAACTCTCATGCTCATTCTCATCTATAGTTAATGGCTACCTGGAGTATTGCAATGTGAAGGAGTCGGAGTCTCTATTCAAGCTTAGTTGATGATGTGTTGAGATTAAATAGCAATAATTGCTGTTGGAGGGAAGTGTGGTAGAATGTGACCATTTATTATTTGTAATATTACATACCCAGAAAATGTTGTGGAAAACATTAACATCCAAGGCACAGAAGGCAGTGGGTTTTTGTGAACTTTTCTTTCAGCTATTAGTAAGATGACTGAATTCTTTCCTTCCCATCCACCTTCATCCCAAATAAAGAGACGGACATTTCTAGAAATGTTCTGTCTGTGTTCTTTGATTCTCAACTCATGAGCATGAAGGCATTTTTAAAAGAATAAACAGATATATCCAAATGAAGTGTCAAAAGAGCTAAGTAGGACAGTGTGAGATTTGGATGAGTGTCTTGTCCCATCTGCTCCACATTGAGGTCCCTGGGGTCAAGAAGTGTAGGGATTATCCTGGTGTCTCCCCTGTCTCCTCTGGAGTTGGCCTGGGAAAGATGAGACATGTGTGGAGACCCTGTCAAGCTACTCCGAATCCACTTTTGGAGCACAGTCGGGTCACAACAGCAACATGGGCAGGGAGAGCGGGAGCCCTGAGGGAATAGGGGACGAGTGGATTTGAGTGTGTGGGCCAGCTTTCTCACAACTTGTATCTTTCCCTTTTTTTGTAAGAAGAAGATAATACTAGTTATCATAAAGAACCAAAAGGAAGAAAACTGCCGAGGGCTTTACATAGTGTTTTCCACATAACTAAGTGCCTTAAATGTGAGCTGTTGTTACAGTTCTTACGGGAATAGTTCGTGTTCATAAACTTTTAGAGGGGTAAGGGATAACTGTAAATAACCCAGAACATTCCAACTTTCTCCTAGAATTTCCAAACTATATTGGTGCTTTGTAACCCATTTAATTGTTGTCTTAAAAGTAATATCCACTCACTGTGATCTTCTCTCTGCCCTCTGCTTTTTGTCAGTTTTTGTCACTAAAATGAATGCTTACTTTATTGCTTTCTCCCCATTACCTTTTGCTCATCCACCTCATGTCTATTTCATTTGTTTTCTTCTTTCTATTTCTTCCTTTTACCTCTTCCCTTTTTGGACATCTTTCTTCTGTTCTCATTTCTTCTCACATTCTTCTACTAAAGCATATTGTGACAAGATAATAAATGTCAATACAAAAATTAATTGGAAAATGTCTGTTTTAATTTACCAAAGCACAATTTTTGTATTTACATTTGTTCTTTATTTAACTTTTAAAACAAACACTACTGTAATTGAATATTGAAGCAAAACAGCAGCAAGTAGTGAGTATATGATGATTCTAGTCCTTCGCGTGCTCACTACTATACACCACATGCCACCAGTGAATGTTTTCCACTGGCCCATTAAGAGGTCTGACACTGAACACCACCTCTAGGATGATGTGAGTTATCCTCATGGGCTTCTCCATGATAATGGTCGCATCTTTCCTAATATGGACCAAAGCCCACCAGTTGTACCTGATCCATTTCATCAGTCGCTTCTATGTCCTTCCTCTTGGGTAGGAGTTTTTTAAGCAAAAAGACTCTGTGGAGAAAGAAAGCCATTTTAAAGAAGGCTTACCTTAAATTGGATGACTAGATGACCCTTTTCATATGGTCTACCATAAATTGACATGTTTCATCGGGCACACCTAAGATGTCTCCATACTTGACAGTTTGACCTGGATGAGAGGTGATGACTATATGGTTTGGTTGGCAAGAGTTGATATTGGCTTTTGGAAGCCACACAGTGCTTCAACCAGCTGTGTATCCACACACATGAAAAGATCTTCTCCTCAAATAAAAACAACATGGACCTTCTGAGCTAACACAATGATAATATCTCCTGTCTGCAGCCCTGGTTCTTGGTTTCCTTCATCATGGAATGTTATCTTCTGGCTCTCTTTCATGTCTTTGTCAAGATGAACTTCTAGAATCTTCTGTCTTTCTTTGTTGCAACCTTTACATCTATCTTTAGTACTGATACATTCCCCATAGGTTGGGTACTGCATGCACTCAGACTGAATTTTCTGAACAGTTCCAGGTCCTATATGTTGAATTCTTATTTACATTCCAGTACCTTAGCATTTGGGTCAGAATTCTAACAGCTCCTTTTTTTTTTAAACCACCTTGGCTTTCACATCTGTCACAAATCACATTCCTTTGCAGAGCCAGTTTCATTGTGGCACCATTATGTAAATCTTCTAAGGTAACTAAGCATTGATGCACCACATTTTCCCCTTTTCTTTCTCTCTGCATCCTTCCTCTTCCTCTACAAATCATATCAAAAATATCCATGGAGGAACCAAAACTACCACCCGCTCCATCCTCCTTACTTGCCTATTTTCTTTGTTTGTCATATTATTCCCTTGTCTTTTTTTTTTTTTTTTTTTTTTTTTTTTTTTTTTTTTTTTTTTTTGGCAGAATCAGGGATTGAACTCAGGCCCTTGCACTTGCCAGACAAACGCTTATTCTACTGAGCCATCTCCCTGGTCCCATATTCCCTTGTCTTGACATTAGAGAGAACTTCATAAGCTTGAGAAATCTTTTTAAACTTTTCTCTGAAATGGGAGTAGATTTTACAAACCTTCATTCTGAATTATATTAGCTTACATATATCCTAAAGGGTTTTGTCTTAATAAAAGAGTAATTTATTCCTTTTTAATGAAAAACAAAATTATGTAACAAAATAAAAGAATAATAATAGTTAATACACATGTATTGCTTTCAAAGTAGTAACTCAGAGTACAAGACATAAATCAAAGATTCTAATGAAAAAGAAACAGTGGTAACACAAAACTTTCTTTTCAATGACCTAATGAAACAAATTAGCATATAGATTATTTTTTGACCAGTGACTCTCCCATTGAGTCTCCTGCTTCAGAAATTTAACCAGCTTGTCATAACCCATCCTCTCTGAACATTCTCTTGGTTGTACACTAACTCCTGTACTTTTCTTAACATGTGGCTAACCCTACACTGTATTTGTATATTAAATTGTCCTAATACTTCATTTCAGCACCTTACCTGAAAAATGATTTTATGCCTTTCTATTTCTCTCATGGACCTCCTATGGACCTCCTATTTTCTTCTATATCTTCATATAACAAGTAATTGTGTCTGTTATCTCACTGAGAAACTAGAAAAATATGAGACCTGTCACATCCCCAGATCAGCAGAGCCTCCTGCATCCGGCCTTTCTCATTCTTTCTTTGTTCCTATTCCTCTGACCTGGTATCTGTGTTCCAATCTAAGATAAACTCCTCCCCATGAGCCCAGAACCGCATTGTTTCTCACCTACCTAGAGACACATCCCAACAATTCTCCCCTTTCTCTGCAACATTGTTAGATTTTCTTTCTTGTTTCCATCAATGTATAATTGTATTGTACTATTTTTTATCTTTAAAAGCAAATCTTTCTTGACCTGACTGGCCATTCTGGTTATTGCACTGTTTCTATTTTCCTCTTTAGAGAAAGTCATTGTAATCTATACTCTCTTTTTTTCTTTTTCATTCTTTTTCATTCTCATCACACATGACCAAAAGGATCCTCTTGTTATGGTCACCAGTGACCACCATATTGCCAAACCCACTGGTCAATTCTCAGGCAGCATTTTGCTCAATTTACTTTTAGAATTTGACTCAATTAATAATTTTATTTTTTAAAGCAAAACTCTAGTTTTTTGTTTTCCTGTAAGCCATCGAGTCCTGCTTCTCTGGTTTGGCTGGTTGCTTCTGTGTCTCTTCTGCTGATTCTTGCCCACTTTCCTCCTTTTAAGTATTAAAGCACAGAGACTTAGTCTTGGAATATCTTCTCATCTCTGTCCACATTCACTCTTCGGGGCACGTGCTATTTTTGAGGACCATAGCTTTGTGTACCAGCCCTACAACTGGTTTCTCCCACATTTCTCCCACATTTATACCTTTGCTCCTGACCTCTCCTTTCAACGTCATCCTTGGAGACCTAACTTCCAACTGACAGCTTCACATCCATGATTAGCTGGTATTCACCATTAACACCTCAATGACTAAATCCTTATTTTTATCTCTGTCTCTCCAAATCTATTCCTCCTATAGTCTTCTTTATTCTGTCCCTTTCTTAGGCTCAAAAACCATGAAATTATCATTGCCTCTTCTCATTCTCTCATATTTACACCTTTTTCATCATTAAATCACATCAGCTCATTTTCTCCAAATGCACTCACAATTCATCTGCTATTGTAGTCCAAAACTGCCAGCCTCTGGAATGATATCCTGGCTTTCTCTTTGTTGTGCCACAATCTGTTGCCTACATTGCAGCAAGCCAAGGTGACTGAAAATATGAGTCAGTTCGAAACTTGCTGCTGGCTTCCTAATTCACTCAGAGGAAAATTCAAAGGCCCTACCATGCCACAGGGCCCCATGTGGTCAGGTCCTAGCTCTCCTCTGACCTCATCTCTTACCACCTACATCTTCCATCTAATCAGCCACCATGTTTCTCAAACACTAGATATAGGAGTTCCTACTTCAAGATCTCTAAGTTGGTTTTTTAAAATGAACATTTTATCCTAAGCCATGGAGTCAACTTTTCTTGAACCACAAATACATTTTTTCTTTACTGGCTACCTGCAGAACTCATGAAAAAGGTCAAGAGCTTGCCTTTTAGTAAAGTATTTCTTGGAAGGCATTATTCTCTAACTTGTCCAGTTCCTTTTCAATTGAGTAAAGTATAATTTGTGAAAAACAAAAGTATAAAAAAAGTAAAATATGAAAGAAACACTTTTTCCTTTAAGGCTTTTGACTTGATCAAAAAAACCAGGAACCAGATGAAGCCATTTCCTGTATTATGTAAACTGTGTCAAAAGAAGAAATGTGCTTTCACTGTACAGGAAAGCATGGTATTGTTTCTGGTGCCATTTGACATTTCTTGCACTATGAAGCGATTGATATGTGTACTACAAGCTAATCATTTGGGGAAGTGTTTTTGATTTTGCTTAGATAGGTGCAACATTCAAATTTTAAGACAGTTATTCAAAGCTGGGACATTTTAAACTATTTGTTTATTTTGTGGAAAATCCCCATTTAAAGACTGTCTTACCATGGTTGGTTATTTTCAACTGCCCATGATCTTTGTAAAAATTCACCAAGATTTTCCTCACTGAATCACAATACAGACCTTATTATTCATTTTCTTGACAAATATTTTCCTTTCCTCAGGCAAAGCTGCAAACTTACTTGTACTGACATAATTAAATGAACATACTATCCAATGCACAAAGCTCTCTGATGTACTAGGTATGCCTGTGAACTCATACGTTGTGATCCTTTTTTTTTTGCTTTCTTTTTTTAGCATCATCGTGAGAAGTAACATTAGAACATGATATAACTGTCACTGTCATGGCACATGAGAAATAGTAGCATAGTTGGCAAAAATGTGATGTCTATTTTTCCATGGCTTTTGTGTTCGGATATTATTATACCTTCCCATTACATGTTTCCTTTTGTAATTTATCATTCAGCTGGTAATTTTTTATGTCTACTCTATGCAAAGACATTGAGATAGAGGCTATGGTTCAGATATAGAAGCATAGGCTCTGATCCTATTCTGAGGCCGTCTAAAATTCTTTTAGAAAAACAAGCTGTGAGAAACAGAATACAGCTATGTCGGTGAAGAAGAAAAGAGATGTAGTCATAAGATTTAAAAAGGGGAGAGGTCACCGTGTGTGTGTGTGTGTGTGTGTGTGTGTGTGTACATATCATAAGTAACTATTGTTGAAGAGATGGTATATCAAGTCTGGGCATGGTGGCACATACCTGTGATCCCAGTGCCAGGGAGGTTGAAAACAGGAGGATCACTATGAGTCCAAGCTGCATAGTGAGACCCTGTACCAAATACAAAAATGAAAAAAAATCATTGAAACAAGTGCCAAAGAGTGAATAATTAAAGTTACTAAACAACAATGATAGCAACACATACACATTATATCAAATGAACAACAAAAATTCTTGTTAGGAAATTCTCTAGGAAATCATTAAATGGATCCTAGTGAACTCCTAGAATTAATGGGACTTTCTGAAATATCAATGGTAATTTGAAGAATTAACGTGATGACAAAGTTTGCTCTAAAAACTATTAGTTTGAAATTATTGATTTATGAATCATAAAAGGTTGAGTATCTGTGATTTTGTGTGACCAACCTAGTGAAAGATACTTGAACTCATGGACTATGTGTTGTGCACCTTGGATAGCCTCAAGTATGGCCTATAGGTCAGCACAGTAGAGGGTCAGCCAATGTGTATGGCCTAAAAATTAAAAGTGTGTCAATATGGAAGTTGTGGAAAAGAATTACATATTTTTAGAACAGAGATACAAATGTTTTTAATTGTTTGAGGCATACTATTATTGTGAAATTTTTATAAAATTGCTCAAGTGAATCTTGAGAAAAGTAGGACTTGGGCTACTTCGAGTAGTTTCATTGCTTTGGTTATTTTTAGTATCATAGATGTACAGAATACTAGAGTCAGTAATATTTTTTTGAGGGAATATGAGGATTTCCCTTGTTTGAGACTTTGTCTGTCCCATGATTGATTGTCCTCTTCTCCTGACCTGGTGTGAAATGCTCTGGGATGTTTAGTTTTACTTTGTGGTAATTATAGTGGCTGCATCACTAAGTTTGCCACAGAACAACACCGTATGATGTGAGTCTGCAGACATCAGCAGCCTCCCACACTTTTTGAGTTGAAGAAACTGAGGCTCAACATAACCAAGTGACTTGACCTCAGTGGTAGTTCAAGGAGATTCAAGATTTTTAATTTCAAAGTAGGTGTTTTATTCATTGTATGACATTTTAGCAAGAATTACCCCAATTGTTGTAAACAAATTGTTTTAGAACCTAGGAAGAGACTTGAGACAGATATGGAAATAAGTCCAGTTCCATTATTTGTAAAGAAAAGCCCCAGGAATCCCAATCAACTTTCTGTCCCCCATATATGTAATGCTCATTGATTTCTAGATGAAAGTTAGTTACTGAAATATAAGGTAACAAAAGAAATGAGCACATGATGATAACAGTGATTTGTCTCATCATAAATATTATTTGGTATGCTTGAAGATTTGCTTAAACTCTGACCAACTTTTAGATGGTCAATGCAAATGTAGATAGCATATAAGCCATTTAGTTTTTCACCAGAAGGTTGCATTACTATCTTGTTTAGGGATACTGTTAAAGCACAATTCCTACTAGTGTATGCTTATAGCACATTTCTTGCATGGAGTTGGTACAGGTACATGACACATTTTAATTTCTATTTTCATCCCTTTTCCCTCCACTCTCCCATCCTTCCCCTCATCTCTCAATCCCATTCCCATTTGAGAATTAGTTTTTTGTGTCATTCATTTTTAGGCTTTGTGTGTTTACAGAGAAGACTTTCAGGGGGAATTCCTTTGGTAGTCTTCACTAAGTGTCAGCAAAAGATATTATTTTTGGCTTCCATCCTGATTAACCCAGACACTTTAATGTGTGTTATGATGAGTTATTTGATGGATTGTCACCTGTACCCTGTGATCAGCTGAAACTTGGCCACTTGAGTTAAACCTTCACGGCGGAATGTCATAATTTCCCAGTTTTTGTTTGATTAATACTTCCTTTTCAGTTCTGAAGGGAAGTGTCTGGAAGTATCTTTCGATGAACAGGCACACTCAGGATGAGAAGGAAGATGTGCCTTTTATGAGGGAGAATTCAAAGTTAATCATAACAAGTTCACTCAGGGAAAGGCATCCGACCTCTCTTTTTTTTTAAGGAAAAAAAAAATAAACACTTTACTCACACTAAAGTGTTTTTTTCCTAAGTTTTGTTTTGTTTCAGTGCTTTTATTTAGGTTTAGAAAGTAACATGTGATGAGAATAAGTAAAACTGTTAAGCAATAAATGAAAAAGGAATTTAGTTATAATGCATTAAGTTATATTTAGTAGTTTTAGTTTTATAAATACATTATTGTAAGATTTCATAGGAAATGTAATTCTTATTTGCCCTTTACTTTTGAAAGGTAGATCAACTTTTGTTATGCCTATAGCAGCCTTTGTGTATAAAACCATGTCGTTCTTTAACATTTAGAATTACTTTTGGTTTTAAAATTACTTTTTTAAAAATGCTATCTCCTCACAATTTTGAACAGAGAGATTCCCTTTTATGTCTTATTTTTGTAATGTGTTTCACACATCACAATGTATGTAAAAATATTTACAAAATGTCTACAGTTCCAATGCTTATACAAGAGATATTAATTCATTTTATTTAATATTTATTAAGTTCAAACATATAGCACCCCTTCTAAGAGACTAGGTGCACAAGCTGTGGAATACAACAAACCAAGAGTGAATTCTGTCCTGGAGTTGATCATCTAGTGAGAGAGATGGTCAGAGAACAGAGAGACATATGATTACACAGTCTGATCAGCTTGCTAAATAAGCAGCAGAAGAGAATCTACCTTGCCCTAAAAGGACATTTAAGGAGAGAGCCTAACATAAGAAGAAGAGGGAGAGTGGTATAATTGAAATAAACGGTATGGGTGATACCTGAGGCAGAGAAACATTTGCTGAATTCACAAAACTGAAGAAAGGCAGAGCATTAAGAATGGGGTATGAATAGCGAGGAGAGAGGAGGTGAGTGGAGTATGGGTCAGCTAGCCCTGTGGCCAGGCTGAAATGTTTAGAACTAAGTCACATTGTCGTGAGCATCAGAAATCAAGAGCTGTTGCCTATAAGGGTTAGTGGGGAAGCAGAGACAGAAGGAAGGCTTTCCACTGTTTTTACTTCAGCTGAATTATCTTTTTATATGCTTTATTTAGAAATATTTGGCTGTATTATCAAATTTTAAATTTAAGAATTATAATGGGAAGCCATATGTAACTTGAAATAGCGTGTGTAAATATGATTCTTTTTGGAAGATTCACTATGCCATTGTATGGGGAATAAATTGGAAGGAATGAAATTAGGAGTGAGAGATTACAGTATATTCTAGGAGTGATGATATAGCTAGGGCTAAAGTAATGGTAGGGAGTTAGAGAAGGGATATTTACAATTTACTTGGGAGGAAAGAAGAAGAAAGTTTACAAATTTTGGATGTTAGGAGCCAGAAGGGGGAGCAAAACCAATGCAATTGTTTGACTGATAAGAACCACGTCCTATAATCAGGAATATCAAGAGGTAAACCAATTTGGGATAAGGATAAATGAGAAACTTAGTCATATAAGTGGTAAACTTGGAATCACTATGGAATCCCAAGGAATTTATATTCCTTGTGGACAGTTGGACAAATGTATCTCTAATTTAGGGGAAAAAGTCTGGATTAGAGATTTACGTTTGGGAGTAGTCAACATAAATATGACATTTAAAGCTTTGATGGTAGAAGGCACCCATTAGAAAGTGAGGAGGAGGAAGAGGAGCAAGAGGAGGAGGAGGAAGAGGAGGAAGAGGAGGATGAGGAGGAGGAGGAGGATAATGATGGAGCCCTTGGCTTTGCTACACATTTTAATGTTAAGGAAGAAGGAGATATCCTTCAGGAAGATACAAGTGGACATCCAAAGCAGCAAGACAAAAACCAAGATACTGCGGTCTCTCTAAAATTGAGTGTTTGTTTCAAGAAGGATGAGAATTTAAGAGGATCTAGTTTTATTCTGAATTCTATCACTTCTATATTTTTCTACTTTGAGTAAGTCATCTATGTATTTTTATTTTGAACATGCAGAATGGGGACAAATCTGTCTTATCACACAAGACAGATGAGCAGTGTTGGAGGTATCAGTTGAGTTAATGTTTTATTCATATCTATTAATCTATGAAGTTGATCACATTTATTGTAAAATATGTACTATAATTGAAATTACAAAGGAAGATGATAAACATGAATGTACTAAATTGATAATGCTTCACTTTAAGCACCTGTGCTCTAGTGGCATAAAAGCTTGAGATAAACATTAAGTTACTAAGTCATGCTGAATTAATGTATTTACTTGAAAAAGGACAGAGGGCTAGCCATTTGACTAAATATATTTTTAAGAGGAAAATCTTTACACTAGAGAATGTTGTTTGAAATTAAAATACTGTACATTTTTCTGTAGTATCTTTGTTACCTTGCTAGACCAAAAGCCATCCTTCCTAACTATGGGTATTATAGGGTTAAGATGCTGAGTTCAAGTAAGTCATCAGGAAGGGGAAAAAAAAAACCCTTTACACAACTTTGTTATAACAAGAACAAAGAGTCCATGGAAAGCACCAGGTGTGACATGGAAAAGATAAGGAACAAACTCTTCTGTGTACATATCAGTCTTAGATTATTTAATGACTCGAAAGATGACCTCCACCAAAAGGTGTGGCCTGAAAGTGAGCATGAAAGAGAACACTAATCATATATTTCAGCGACTCTGATTTCCAGTGGGCTGGGCCTTGGCACTGACAGTCAACGTGTCCATTGTGAGACAAGTTTATTTCCTGCATAAATTTGCCATTATCTTGGAAGCCCTGGTTACAGGGCAGGCATACTCTGCCTGCTGCCCGCCATGGTTTTTTCTTTCCTTTTGCTTCCTCTGTACAACTTAGATATCTGGTCTGACTTTGTGCTTTCTTGTGCTGTGGTATTTTTTTTCCAGCCCCCACAATTAGGTAATCATTTATTAGTCCTTGCCTTGTAATTGAGATGCAGGTCATAATTCCCTTTGGCTTTCAGGATGGCCTACTGGTGTGCCTACTGTTTCCACCTCTGTATATCATGAGATTGAAATATTAAGGGGGCTCAAGCAATGTAATAAAATCTGGAATTAATTAACTGCACTGAAGATGATTATGTCATGAATTAAGTAGCCCCTTCTCAGTACTCTTTTAACTACTACAATAAATAAATGTATAAAAATGCAGTTTTCAGTGGGTTTAATTTTCAAAAGAGCCTTCACTAATTCTTTTAATATTTATTGAGTTCTATCAGTACCTATTGTATCTAGCCTCATTTATTCTGATTAGAAATATCTTTCCTTTCATAGTAATATAAATTTACTCATGACAGAATAAAGAAGTCTTAAGTTCCCTTCCATTAGATTTCATTGTAATATGTTCATTGAGTATCTACTATAATCCAGGAACCTTAGCATAGTTTTTGGCATGTACAAAGAAAGCACTGGTACAAGATGTAGGAGAGAATCAAGCTGGGAAGAGAGATTCATTAGTATTTATCAAAACTAATTTCTCTTTAATTTACCTTTGAAAGAGAAAATAGGCAAAAATACAAAGAGATTTAGGGGCAGGAAAAATGTACACCACAGTTACGTTTACAGTCTGCTATATAACTAATGACATCTTAATTCCTTTACACTTAGTTCATACCAAAATGCTCTTCAGGTCATTTGAGCATATAGAGGAGTGATTGGGTTGCTGGTAAACATTTCATACAACCTTATGTACTTCAGACCTCCTCCACTTTATGTTTTGTGTCACTCAGCACTGCTTACATTTAGAATGTGTAGAAGGAAAGTATTTTGAGTTCTGAGTAGTCCACAAACTTAGAGATATGGCCTAGAGCATGAGGATGAGGCTTTCTACCACTCTTAATTCACATTCAACCATTCACAGTCAATTTGAATTTTTCATGCATTACATTACTGGTCAGTTGGCTCCAAACAAAAGTTAGAGGATCATGACCTGTATGTACATAATTTTATTTTTTAGATATGTGGATTTGGCTGGACTATGCTTATGTGAACAAAAGATAAAATACATGAACACGAGGATTATTTTATATTAAATAGCAAACTGAAGACAAAGTATAGGAATATATGGCAACAGCTTGGTGGAAATTATTTTAGAATATTAAGCCTTCCACTGAATGCCCAACTGGATTGACCGTCACAAGTATTTGCAGAGCCCACGACTGTACTGATTATTTAATTCCGTTGATTCATTGTGGGTAGGAGGACTGGAAAATTCCTTCAGAACCTATCTCTCATGCATGAGGGGTGATGAAATTGCTTCCATTGAGCAAACATGAAAGCAACTTTGTCGCTTTGTGGTCTCTTGGACTTAGCATTCATATTTTCTGAAAGCAACTGCATTTCTTGTAGCAGGTCACAGACGTCCTTGTGACCCTCTCGGAATAGTCTGATCTCATTGTTTAGAAGATCATCCTTGTCTTCCTGAGAAGGAACTGTTTATTTGGCATTCAGCCAGTACAGCCCGGAGGACAGAGAAGAAAAACCCAAAACCAAACCAAACAAACCTAATCATTTAGCGATTGGGGACAGTGAGGGGAAGTAGCAGGGAGAGAGGAGCATGACACTTGCAGTTTACTGGATTTAGCATATTAGAGACAGGAGTTGGTTCTTTGATTATTTGGGAAAAAAAACTAAAGAGATTGGATTATATCAGAGTTAAAGAGTCTCAGCTCCTGGGCTGCTTCTGGCTGATACAGTTGGGGCCTGTAGACGTGGCCACCAGGCTGTCATGTCCATATGAACACTGGCACTGTGTGGGGGCTCCTGCTCAGATTACTGGCTCTCTTCTGTTATCTAGCATTGCGGTAATATTTCAAATAGGACTTTGTACAGGAATTTGTTTCTTCCTTTTCTCTTAGCTGTTCTGAAGCCACAGATACAGATTATACATGTTCAAGTTCAACGAATGTTGCCTGAGTGCCTAGTACCTGCCCAGCCCTGATTGTGTTTAAAAAGGCAAGGACACTTTTCAGACTCAACGTTCTACTACGAACATTCCTAAGCCTTCCTTGATGTCGGTGCAGGCACATGTTCAGGAAGAAAGCATTATCTGGTGCCTCCTAGAATAAACGACACTTTGCGAATATCACTGGATAACTCAAAACACACAGATGTCTCTCCTGAGCCCCCTTCCTTTGTGTTCTTTATGTAATGTTGATTTATATTTATAAAAATAGATAAAATAATCTTATGTTTGGAATTTATAAATTACACAGAATTATTGGTCTGTAAATAATTAGTTTAATTAATCAGTTTAATAAATTAGTTTAAAATGTATTTTACTATTTTTAATAATATACATCCTATAAACAGACTCTATTTGATTAACACAAATGAAAAGTATCGAAATTCATGTATTTTTAAGTATTAGAAGCATCTTACCTCTTGGTAATTAATAGTGCATTGATTTTCCTAGAGTAATGGGGAAGAGTTTAATTTAGTTTAAAATATGAATAACATTCACACCTGCAAACCATTATTTGGCCTTCTTAAATTTCACATCATCTTACATTTCATTGCTTTGTTTGAGGATGGTGTTGAAAAAGTAAAATCATGGGACATGCCATTAATGTTGATTCTAAGTGAAAAGCCATAGGCTATCAACACTGCTAGTGCTTGTTTTCTGTATTATGACAGAGAAAATAAAAGACATATTTTCTTCCAAGTTTCCCTAGAGTGTATTGGGTGGCATCTTGCTTCCTGCAAGATATGAATCATACATTTTCCTTCTACTTAGAGCCCTATATTCCTATAATCACTTTGTCAACTTTAAGAGGGCAAGGGAAATGTTTTGATTGGAGAAAAGAAATTCTTCTTAAGTCAGACATGATCTAGTCAGACACTCCCCTGGTGCAGCTGTCTCACTTGCAGAGAATAATCCCCAACATTGTGTAGAGTGATGGTGAGATATGTTATTATCTAATGGAATCACACCAATGTTTTCTTAATTCCTCATTGCCAAACATAGCAGCATATTAAAGAACAAGAGCTATGGTTAGGGTTTGAATACAGAGCCCATAGAATAGTTATAAAGAAATGGAGCTAAGAATGACTGCTTCATATTATTAATTTGTTAGTTTGTAGCAGCACAAGAAACAGAATAAAAAGTTCATGTCTTAGTTTAGGGCCACTTATTGAGCCAGGCCTTGACAAATCATAATATAACCCAACAAGATGGTAGAGTGGCTATAAAAGCTAATAGAACCCCAGGCTCTAGTGTGGAAATGCAGTGACTTGTCTTAATGGAGTAAAGTTTAGTTTCACTGTACCTTTTCCTGGTTACGGCCTGTTTGTGTTACTGTTTTCATTGTATGGCCTGTGTTTTAAGAGACATCTTCACAAACTAGAGAACTTCTAAAGAGAGGGCAAGAACTAAGATGGCAAGAGCTGAGAAGCTTGTAGAAATGAGCTGAAAAACCTAGGATTATGTGAGAAGGGAAAGTACATGGACGGGCTTCAAGTTGTAGAAGGGCTGATGTACAGTAGTGTAGACCTATGCATTAATGTGCAAGCAGAACTAGAAGAAAGACTCTGAATCTTATCCTGGATGGGGCTAGAACATTTTAGCCATTAGAACTGTTACAAGTCAATGAAGCTAACTAAAATGCTGTAAAGCGACATAACATAAATACTGTTAAGTAACAGTGCTTGATAGATGCTGCAAGATCATCTTACAAATAAATTTATTATTTCAATTACTTATATAGCAATTTTGGGAGTAGGGCCGTTTTCACAATGTTGGTTTTTCCTATCCAGGAGCATGAATATTTTTCCATTTTTTTTTCAAATCCTCTCAGTCTCTTTGCTCAGAGTACCATAACTTTCACTGTATAAATCTTTTGTGTCCTTTGTGAGATTGATTCTTCAATATTTCATTTTTGTGGATGTTATTGTGAAAGGTGTGGTTTCCCTAATTTCTCTCTCAGTGTGTTCATTGCTTGTGCACAAAAATGCTGATTGTTGGATGTTGAATTTGTATCCTGCTATGTTGCTGAATCTGATGATTAAATCTACAAGACTCTTGGTGAGATTTTGGGGATCCTCTGTAGAGTATAATATCATATGCAAATAATGAGAATTTCACTTCTTGTTTTCCAATCCTTACTTGTAAGAGAAGATGCTTTAAAACTTCTGATTCTACCTATACTAAGGCCTCTTCTAGCTTAACGACTAAATTTCAGTTATTTAATACAAAATCCAGAGTACTCTATTTTCTGTTATGACAGAAGAAACTCAATCTTTAGTGGCTTTCATTTTGTTTATTAACAGAGTTAAAACTGTAATTATGACAGTGGGTTGGGCTGCTCTTGAACAAAGGTTATGACTTCATGGCAATAGGCTGAGGGCCAAGAGATAATGATCTTATGCAGACATAAATCTGAAACACTCCATGAAAATGTTGAAAAATGTTATCAGAATGCATTTATAGTAAGAGCTTACCTTTCAAACAGCACAAACTAGGGTGCTGCAATGTTTTCAAGGCTTCTGTAGTGGATCCCAGCTCTTTTGGGTGCATGCGAGTATGGTGTGGAAGGAACTGAGAACTAGAAGTTTTGTGACATTTGAAATAAACATCCATGTGCTTCTTGAAGGTCTCTTCAACCCACTTTGAAGAAAAACAATTATATGATTTAATTTATTTTTATGTTTGATGTCTCTGTGGGACAGAGAACAGAAATCTAGATAGCGTCAGGCCTCAAGGTATGTTACCAGAGATAAAATGTTTAAATGGGCAAACAAATAGAATACAATGTTTGAATGAAAATATTCAAAATTCCCATTCCCATAGTGGCGAAGCAGGGCTGGCATTTCTGAAATGGGGCTGAGAATTCAATAAGTTCTGTAAACAACTTTGAATCAGACTCCAGGTTCTGGAAGACTGAGATGAGCTTTAGTCTGATGGGGTAAACTTTGAAGGATCTTGAGTGAGATGCACAAGGTCAAGCTGCTAGGTAAGGCCCAGCCCAGAGGTGTCTCAAACCCTGACCCAGTGGCTTAATCCTATGCTGCAGGCCTAATCCTTCACTTAACTTTATCCCTAGAACATTTTGTGGCCTCAGGTGAGGCACAGTCACCAGGGCCTGGGAGGGGAGAAGAATTATGAGATGTCCTCTTGTGAGTAGGGCCAGGCTGGGCAGGGAGCCTCAGCCCCACCTTTTGCCTCAGTTTGTGTCTGATGTTAGTTTGCTGGAAGGGCTGGTTTTAGAACTATTACCGGTGTGTCTGCGGCCCACTTGCTAAACGTGTTGTCTTTGTTTTAATCCTGGAGTAATGACTAGATGAAAAGTGCCTTTGAAGAAATTCCTTGTGAACTAGGAGTCTTAGGAAAGATCTATAAATTCAAAAACAACCAACAGCAATTTTCCCTTTTCAATGTCCTCATTGAGTCTGTCCTTTTTAAATATTCATGTAAACTCTAGTGATTGGAGCTCAAAGATTTCCACAAATGAGTAGTTCCTGGAATCTTATATCCATGGTGGTGTTTGGATTCCATTTCTAAGCCTCCTCTGTAATAGTTTAAAATCCCTTTGCAAAGCTTGTATTGCTTTCATTTACTGAACATGAGTAATGCCGAGGAAGGGCCCACGGGACATTAAAACCCCATTATAGTTTGCTTCCTGCAACCATGGATTTGGTTGTCCACAGGTATATACACAGGGAAGTCTAGTGTTTCCTTCCTAGCACAGCTGCCCTGTCTCCAAAATAGTGTTTTTACTTAACGTTTGTTGAATGAATATATAAATCCAGATCCATGTTTCTGGTCTTCTTCGTGACTGAATTTGGGTCTTAGATGATAAATGGAATTTATTTGATATATTCTGCTTTATGTATCTTTAAAACTTTATATTCAATCTTTCCTGTTCATTAAATAGTAATATAATTAAATTATAGAAAATGACAGCATAAGGAATAGGTAAAGAGAGAAATGTCTTATATTTGTCTTTATAGTGATAACACTTTCAGTGGTGTGTCTTAGGGAAGTGGTTGAGCGCTGATTTTCACCCCAGTTTTCGCTCTGTAAAGTGGGTGATGTGCAAGCACAGATGCACTGAGGTCAATCCACTCCTTAAATAAAGAACGTTTTTATAACACACAAATTTTTCCAAGAAGGAAATTTGTTCTTCTCCCACCCTCTAAATTGCTCTTTATTAAAAAGAAAAGTGTTTGTTCAGTTTTATATCTCTCAATACTCGATGATAATATTGCTGTGGATGATGTATAATCGGTTTTTATGGGTGATGTTCCCACAAAAGGAGTGGTTTGGGAGTGAGTGAGTTACTCGATGGTATCCAAAGCTCTCACTTGTCATGTGGGACATGTTCTTATTCTGTTTGTTTGTGGTTTGTGATCATAAGGAACTTGGGGAAAATTCATTGCAAGCATTTGAGGTGCTAATAAGTCTGTCAGAATTTTAGCTGAAACCCTTCTTTGAGTTTGTATGTTTGCTATAAGGAAGAACTCCTGCAACAGCACAGCCGTCTTGTTGCTATCTGACTTTGTTTTTCTGATATGTTCCTTCCTCATAAGCTGGCTGGTTCAGATTGTCCTTCAAGTTATCTTTGAGATGCCAAAATCTGATTTTTTAAGAAAGGCATGTGTATGGACGTTGTTTGAGTCATAAAAGAGATACTTCAAGCTGAACTATGGGGTGAGTTCCTGCTCTATCTCAATACTATTGCTTCCGTCCCCCCAACCCCCTGCCAAAAAAAAAAAAAAAAAATCAGTTGTAACCAACCAGGTCAAAACAACTTTAGATGGTCAATAGGATTTTTAATTGCAAAGATTTCCTCTGACATGAGTGTTAATGAATGTCAAAGCAATAACATAAAAAGACATTACTTGTTTAATGATTGATAGAATAAGAAAAACACAAGGTCTTTTGTCAGATAAGTGACTACTGTTTGGTGTTCCTTTGCCTCCGAGTATCAAAAGTGATCTCAAGATAGGCAGTAATGGCCCAGGAGCAGAGAAAGCAAGCCGTGAGGTAGCCTGCTACATAACTACCAAATCAAGAAGACTAATTAGTATCCATAGACCTGGACTTTCATTGTACAACTTTAGTATTACTTGAGGCATTTTGGTTGTTTGTATTCTTTGTTCAAACTTTCTATTTCTGAAAATATTAAATAAATGTATATATTTTAAGTGACTAGTTTTGTACACTTATGGTGCATGCAGATGCATGATTAAAATATTTCTATATTGCTTCAAATAATTGAAAAATATAGGTAGTACTGTTTGGTTTTATAAATAGGATGCTGATCCATAACAAGCAGGCAACTGCAAAGCAAGAGTCACCAATGCGTTTTGCTGTTTTGAAACAATAATGTAGATCTCTGGAGTGCCTGCTCTTCTCAGCTTTGTTCCATATGCTGTTATGAGATCAGCTGTCCTGTATGCACAAGCACACATCTTCAAATTTCAGAAGTGCTGAGTTATTTCTTGTTGATCGTTTCATTTTTGTCACCCTTTTATGACTCAACTCATTATTTCTTTGTGCATCAGTTCATTTCTTAAAATATCTTGATTTGTAATGACCTAGAAAAAACTGGTACAGAATACTAGAATGAACATTAGGGGAGCCGTGTATGGGTTTTAATCACCAACTGCCAACTTGGCTAATTGCTATTTTCCCAGAATTCCACTGTTAGTCTGCGGACGTAATCTCACTGGCAAATCCACAGCACACAGCAATCATGGCTTCCTAGAGAGTAAGTTTGTTGCAGGTGTTGAGGGCCATGAGAACTAAATCTCCCTTCCGCATCCACCAGCCTGCTGCCAGGAATATTTTTCTGATGGCCTCATTCAAACCTGCTCACCCTGTTCTCTACATACGTGAGACTGTGGCAGGATGCCCCTAGCCTGTCCTGCAGATTTTCTTATGTCTCTCCTGAAAACAGACTAAGTGTAAGCCCCGAGGCGAGCGAGGAAGCCAAGACTTAGGAGCCACATGACTAGAGCAGGGGGCAGTGGTGCTACCAGATGCTTGGGAGGGGTCTGTGTGGGTCTGGCCGAAAAGATGATGAGGATGGCAGGGTTTGGGTTTCATTTCCTTTTTCAGTCTCTTTTTGCAGGTGCTTAACTTACTGGAACCTATTCTTGAGTGTTAAAGGTGTTTTATCTGAACAGAGCATTGTCAAATCAGGCCAGAGCAAGGTTAGAGCAAGTTAGTGTGGTTAAAGTGGACAGAACACGATATGATATAATATATTACTGTTATGTGAGAGCTGAAAGGCCTGAAAAGGAAAAAAAATCGGCCTTTCTTCCTCCACTCCTCTGTGATTGTGCTTGTGGTTGTAGTACTTGCTTTCTATTCTTTTTGTGCAGTCATTTATAAAGGTCTGTGAAAGGTGTCTTTGCCCTTTGTTTAGTTTTGAAGGTGGAGAGCAGCACAGAGAATATGCACCTAGGAGCTGAGTATTTATACTGACTCCAACAGGATGGAGACACAAAGCTTCCCCAAGGTATCAGAAGGTCAATAACGCTGAGACACAAACACTAAAGCCATTTCAATGAATTCACCAATGAAGACTTCATGTTAGGCTCCTGAAAAGATTTTCTGGTTTTCTTTTTTCTTCCGGTTACTGGGGATTGAACCCAGTGCCGGTCCACTGAGATAACACCCCAGGCTTTTTACATTTTTGGCATTTTGAGACAGGGTCTTGCTGAGTAGCACAGTTGCCCATATAGAACATGTTTTTTGTTTGTTTGTTTGTTTTTTGTATGTGTGTGTGTGTTTTAGTTTGCGGTTTATTTATTTATTTATTTTTGGTGTGGAGGACCAAATCCAGGGCTTCCAGCTTGCTAGGCAAGCATTCTACCGCTGAGCTAAATCCCTGCTGTCCCCTTTTCAAATGGAACTTGAAACTGCCATCCTACTATCTCAGCCTTATGATTGCTGGTGTTATAGGTGTGCACCATGACACCCAGCTTTACGGCGTAGTGGAAGTGCGTTCAAGTCCTGTGAGAACATACAAAAAGGCATTTTAATTTACTCATGGAATATTAACCTTAAAATGCTACCATTGCATTTTGAACATACACATTATAGCTTAAGGATGGAAGATTCAATTTAACGAATCTTTTAAACATCTAAGGCATATTGAAATTTGGGTATGCTGCCACCAGGTGGTGGCAAATCCTTTGAGTCATAGGTGACTATAAATTCTTTAAAAATTATTTTAAATAAAAGCAGTAAAATCTCTCTTTAAACAATTTTTTATTCAGAAGCTCAGTATATAAAGTAGACGAGTCATCCAAATTAGGTTGGTGAACATGAGTTTCAAAGCATAATGTCTGTGTGCACCTCTATCCATTGGCAGTCCTCAAAACCCCTCAGGAACACAAGTGAAAAACCCCATCTCAAGTGCAGTGTGCACCTTTTATCTGCTAGTAAGACATGAAGCAGTTTTTGAAATAAAAAGTAACTAAGCAATAGAAAAAGTTAATTTTCTAGGCTAGGAAGAAATACTGGAAGGCACTTTGCAGAACCACATGGAGGGGAAAGAGAATGCCATAGACTGGAATGCAATATGGTACAATGAGAGACGCAGACATTGAGAGACAGTGAGCGTAGCTGCAAGCTCAGATTGCTGAGTGACCTGTCCAAGCTGATCAAACTTTGGGGTGAGTTGGGTCATATAGAGATTTTGGAAGAAGGAAAGGAAGGAAAGATTGTGATAGTCCTTGTAGTCAATGATTTGCTAAATTCTTCGGATGTTTTGATGTATTATTTTCCAAGTAGTTTTCCAGAGCTCAGACTGGTTCCCCGATGTGTAAAGTCAGCATCTCCTGCCTGTTAACCTCTGTGTTCTTACTGCTTCTGCGCTGCCTTCTCGGTTATGTGATCAGAGAAGACAGCCACAGACTGCCTGTTACCAGCCTCCACAGCGTGGGTCTCCTGGGCCATGGCCACCAGTCCTCTCCAACCATGCGCTAACTAGCATTTATGTTTTAGCAGTGCTGTTATACCAGCTTCCTCCCAAATCCTCAGTGTTGGAAGAATTTTCCTCTATCTTTCGCTAACTTTGCCTGTAGAAACTGCAGACTCTTCCATATGTTATTTTTTCTGAAATGATTCTTTTCTGTCAAAATATTTTAAATACAGAACCTAATATGAGCCTTGAACAGAGAAGCAGATAAGTATCATAGAGGCTGGAGATATAGCTCAGCAGCATAAGTGCCTGCCTGGAAAATGCAAGATTCTAAGTTTTATTTCCCAGTACAAAAGAAAAAGAATAAATGATAAGTATTATAATTAATATATAGTACAGAAACCTGAGACCCTATAGGGTTAAATGAAAAAAAAAAACAAAATAAATCGAGCAGAACCCCACCAATCAACCAACCACAAAACTCAAGAAATACTTAATGATAAATCAATAGAACAAGGGTGCCTTAAATCATATAGTTATCTAAGATGTATGTATATTCGATCTGAGTTCAAAAATGAGTTTCCAAATGAGATGGTTGATTAAGGTTAGGAAGAGGAAAGATATAATAGTGAGGCAAAATGATAGAGAATTTAGTGATGGTGACTGCCAGGATACCCTCAGGTTTAAGTCTACCTGGGGTCTGCCATGGGTGGCTGCTGTGACTGTCACCTATTATCTGGACTCAGACACTGCTGACTGGCTGGTAGTGCATGAGCATCTCACTTCACTGGGTCAACAAGTACGAATGGTGTCTCTACTTTCCCGGACATTGTTCTGCAGTCTAGACAAACTCTAGACCTCATGGAACATTTTAGTTGATATGAAGAAAATGAACACAGAACTGTAAAGTTTTAGAGTGTTTGGTAAAGATAACTGCTATAGAAAACAAAGGCAGATAAAATGACATAGAGCAGGGGAAATGGAGGCATGCAGAGGAGTTTGGTGTTCAAGAGGAGTCAGGCACAGACCCTCTGAGAGGGGCCACAGATTAGCACTTAAGAAAGTGCTACAGAGATCCATGGGAGTCATTTTAGCAAGAGCCTTGTAGGCTGAGAGACCAGCTAGACCAGGTATCCCAAAGAAGGAACAAGTTTATTCTTTCAAAGAGCTGGAAGGCCATTGACTTGGGGCTGCAGTACATGAATGAGAGAAAAGAGCCAAGAGTAGAGAGGTGGCCCCTCAAGGGCTGGGTGCACAGTTTGGATTTAGTGCAATGTGAAGCCCAAGGAGGAGCCAGTCATCCTGTGGTGAGCAAACCGTGAGTGTGGAAACCTTAAGGTGAGTTCAGAGCTGCCTCAGGACTTCCAGGAGGGTGATGATGGTGGCTTGGATTTGTGCATATGGTTGATTGGCTTCAGCTGACTCTTCTTGGTATAGGGATTTAAAAGAAAAACATGAGCCACCTGTTTAGTAGTCAAGGAGGAACGTATTGCTGGGGATATAACAGCCTGGAGCTGAGGTCTTGGCCAAGTCACTTCTCCTCACAAAGTTCTGGTAGTCCAGGTAGAGTCCTTTCTCAGGGCTGACATCCTGTGAGTCCTAATTTTTGTGATTGAACTTTAATGAGCTCCACCACCCAAGAGGACCACAGGGTAATGGGAAATCATTAGAATACCTCACATGCCTCTGAATTGAATATAATTTGATCCAGATCTCTTTCCCTTCTCTGGGAGCCTGCAAACATTTTACATGGCCCAAATTCTGATCTTCAACCTCCCATTAGACTGATTTGGGGAAGTCAGATGACAAGAATGATCATTGCATAGAGTAGGTTTCACCAGAAATCTCCCTATTCGCATATTCAACTCTGGTGTTTAATATTTTTGGCCTGCAAGGTGGCCCTTGGAAATAATGTAGGGCCCTTCTTAATTTTCACTTGAATCTGACCTTGGGGATTGGAGATAGACACTGAGAATTGCCTTCATCTTCTAGGATTAGCCTACACAAAGTTCACAGGATTCGGGCATGTTCTTCAGAAAACAAATAAGACCCAGCAAACTTGGGAAGAGATGGTACAGAAGTGTCTCGCTCTCATGGAGGCTGATTCATCCTCTGTTTTTTCTATCTCTTTAAAGTGCACAACTCCAAATTAGCTATCTAAACACTTGTGGTCCAGTGTGCACTTTGTGTTTCACATCATGATTGCACAAATTTGTAAATTTAACAAATGTGAATCTGTTTAAACAAAGTCCATCTCTTCTGTTCCTGCCCAAAGTACACACTTCTCTGGAATTGGTCACATGATCAGCTTCTCCAGATGGGGATATCTAGTCTTCCAGGCAGTTCTTTAATTCAGAGGTAGAATCTAATAGTTGGAGTGAAGCATACAGCATCTCTGCACATCCCAACGCAAAGCAAACTTTGATTAGGTTGGTGCGTATAGGCTGCTTAGAAAGGCATTCAGAAAGTTTTGCGCATTTGTGCCTCGAAATAGAGCTCAGGTTTTTTTTTTTTTTCTTTCTTTCCATTTTTATGTGTTAGGTACAGGGTCACACTATGCAGCTCAGACTTATAGTGATCCTCCTGCTTTCAGCCTCCCCAGCTCTGGAATTACAGGCATGTGCCACCACACCTGGACTCAGTTGTTGGCTCAGTGAACTCTGGGCACATGGCCAACATGGCATGCAGGACCAGGATCAAACCCTTACCCCTGCACTTGCCTATGCAGGTGCTTAGTCCACTGAGCTACTTCCCCAGCCCTTAGAACTCACTTTCAACAATGGGTGCTGTATCAATGACTAGATGAAGTAATTACTCACTTGCCTTTTAGGTTTAGCAATATTAACTTAGGTGATGAGGGAACAGATTTTTCTAGTTTTAATGTGTTTTATACCAGATATTTGCCCAGTGCTAGAAATAAACCAATCTCCCTGTCACTGACAGGGTGGAGCATTTCTTGAGCAGGCTGAGGTAGTTCTGGAGAAATTTGAGATTTTCCTGAGGAACTTAGAAGGCATAGGCTGTGTTTTAGGGTAATTATATTTACTATTTAAAATTAATCATTAAGGTCTTAGATAATATGTATGTTATAATTAGCCATAATGTATGACTAATTCTCATAGGAATTCAGCTATGCCTTGATAGGCGGTTAGAAGTTGAGTATTTTGAGGAAAGCTCCAGGGAGCTAAGCTTATTCAAGTGGGGGAAATGAAGGATAAAGAATGATTTATTGGCTATTTTTGAATAATGGATTTTTCCCATAAAGAAGATGATATTAGACTACTGTTCACAGAAGTTTGAATAACATTAAATGACTTTTGAATGGAGAATGCAGGATTTAGTTCAAGTATATAGGAAGATTTCCTTTTAATAAGCAGAACTCAACATAGATGGAGTTCTAGGCCACAGATGTAGCAGTCATAGAAGGCAGGTGGCAAATAACTATTGAAAATGTGAGAGAACTGCCAAAAGTAAATGAAAGCAGGGAGTGTAAGTCACGATTTTGTTTGTTTTGCTACACTTTACAAATTGCAGGTTTTTCATCATGATGAAAAATGAAAACCACCACCATATGCAAGTACAGTCAGACCATGCCTCCACTGAAGAGAACACCATCTAACCCACTGTGTTGATTGATTAGACCCAACCAGAAACTGGAGAAATGATTTTTAACCATTATCCAAAGCCATGCTATTTAGGAATGTAGAAATATTGCTTCCTTCCATCTTCATGTTGCAAGCCTGTTCAAACCGTAATGTTCATGGTTAGCATCTTTGGAGCGTATTGCGTCAGCCGGCAGTATCCAAAGGCACATTTCTTCACTTGCATCCACCGTATCTGAGACACATTATTTAAAAATCTGTATATGTGGCTGTTGCTAGGTGACTCATCTCAGGCCCAAGTACCCAGTCATGTAAGTTCAGAGCTATTGTTTTTTATGTGTCCTGTGGGTACGCATTCATGGTTTCCACAATGTAACTTTTTCCTGTATACTTTTAAAGGTTATCTTAAAATTATAGAGTAATTCATCAACTGTTTGCAGTTGTGAGATCATATCCAAATGAATAACTAATAAATCTGGTTTAAATGTTGACTCTTTTCAAAATGATTCCATTATGTGACATCTTTAAGCATACAAGTCAACCTTTGATGGCAGGGCCTTTTATTTCTCTCAGCAAATGTGTTTTCCCCAAATACTTTAAGTATGTACCATAGTGCAAAGGGACTTTGTTCACATTTGAAAATACCTTGTTTCCTCTTTTCCAAAGGATGAATTTGGAAAAAAAAAGTACTTGTTTTATGTGGATGTATGAAGATATCTGTGTTCTCTCCAGTGCTGTTTCTAGGGTGGATGTACTTGAGGCTAGTGATTTAGCATACCGAGATGCAGTTTGAGCACAGTACCTTTCATTAAAGCCAGTGGTATAAGCTGCACAGCCCCTAGCATCTTCAATAGAGGGGAGGTGTGTTACAAAGAGGGATTCTCCAAGTTACTTTGAATTATGTTTCAATTTTCATGACTCCAATCGCTTTTAATGCAACTTGGTGGCAGGGTTTACTTTTAGGTTTCCATGCATGAGACACAAGGAAATCACTAGTTGAATGTAAGTTGTTTCCCACCCTTTGATGAAAAGTTAGCATTCCTGTGTCCATTTCCTGCACTAAGTCTTCTTCTACTCCCCTCATTCCCTGCAATATAAAAGTCATCAGTAAGTAATATGTTTTCCCACCAAGTGGTGACCGTTTGATTTTAGTCAAACTCTTCCCTGGCCAGTATAAATGCCTAATGAGAGATGAGGCTTGTGTGGGCTGTCAAGGGTAGTTCAAGTAGCTGTTTGTTCAAAGTACTTGCTGGAGCAGAAACAAGCCTTTTGTTTTGAAAGCATGTTAATGTGATAATGAAATGCACAAAGCAAAGAGGTTCATCCATATAAATGGGCCATTTAAATAATGAACAAGGAGGAAGGATGTGGTTTGGTGTCGGTACTGATTAATTAGGACATAAAAATAAATAGCCATCCCAACATTGGCTGCCTCCCTTGAAACTTACTCTATTAGTGGGCAATGAAGTTAATGCAATTGACAATATAATTACAGGTTACTGAACAGAACAATCCATGAAGAAGCTTTTGCTTCTTTTACTGCTTTCATTAGTTAGATAGCATCTGTCTGTTAATTTTCTCATTTCTGTCTTGCTAATCTTGTGGTCCTTGAAGAGAAATCTAGGGTTTGCAACTAATCTCTTAAGATGTATTGGGGACTAGATATATAGATAGAAAGTATTGTTCTAGGTATACAGTATGTCTACCTTTCCCACATAATTACCTCACAACATTTGTTGTGTAGAGCCATGCTAGTAAGTTTACGGGGCTTACACTCCAGCAAAAGGCAACAGTGTCAACCAGTCACCTTTTTTCCTATTACCTTCTTCTCTGGATTCTTTGTACCTTTCCTAGGAAAAGTCCTCAGTTTCTGAGTCTGATGTTAGGAGATTATGTTGAAGTTGATGGCACATGGTCAGATTTATTCCCTCACTAAAGAGTTAAACTTGAGGCAACTCTACTTTATCTACTTTACACAATCATGATTGAGGATAACACAAGGTAGTTGAAAGTTAATAAACAACTCAGCTTCAAATACTCAAGGAACATGTAACCTGAGATCTATCAGCATCACTAGAGGTCATTTAGACTACTGGAAGGGCATCTGAAGCACACACACTCTCTGTCTCTGTCTCTCTCTGTGTGTATGTCTGTCTCTTTCTCTGTCTCAGTCTCTCTCTCTGTATCTCTGTCTCACTCTCTGTCTCTCTGTCTCCCTCTCCCTCTCCTCCTTCCTCCCTCCTCCCTTCTCTCTCACATAAAAAGCCATATAAAACTATTGAGATGCTTGCCTTTCCCCATAACCTCCCCAATAAGTACGAATGTGATTTCACTGATATTTTCTTGCTACAAATAAATGATGATCCTCAAGTGGGTTTTGACTCAGGACAAGTCAGTTGAGAAGTTGGTGTATATTCTCAAAGAACTAAATTCAGTCTGACAGAAAGAACCTTTTCAGTGTTGTTTTCAAAGTCTATTTTTAACTGTCCAGTGTAGAAATAGCTTTCTTATTTTATGAAATGAAGGTAGAAATCAAAATTGAATTGTGTTTTTGAAAATAAAGAAGAAAAATGCTCTTCATGTTTTAGCAGTGCTGGGTGTCTTCAGTTCCCCTCTCTAAGATTTATACTTTATTTAGATTTCCTGCATATTCCCCAGGTTTTAAGTTCAAAGTAAACTATCAAGACTTTTGACCAAAACGTTCCTCTCCTCTCTTCCCTCCTCCCCTCCCCTCTCTTCCCTCCCCTCCCCTCCCCTCCCCTCCCTTTCCTTCCCTCTCTTCTCCTCTCCTCTCCCTCTTTCCCCCTTTCCTCCTCCTCACTCTTGAAAAATATAGAGGATACAGAATTTTCTGTTTTCCACAATGGTTCATTTGTATTCTTTAAAACCAAGTCTAAGGCAAGTTCTAATGTCTTGCTGTTTTATGTCACCACTGAGGTAGCAGTGACAAGCTGGCTGCTGATGAATAAATATATTTATCTGGCTTCTAAACCTGCTTACACTGTTGAATCATAATGAGCAGATGTTAACAATTACTCCAAATGTCTTGGATATTTTGTAAAACTTTTATCAGACTTAGGGTGGTTTATTGATTTAGTCAGAATCATGCCCTGGGCATAAAACATATTGTCATTTGGGATTCAACATAGGCAGTATGCATGTCTTAACATTTTAAACTCAGATCCAGAGCCCTGCTTCTGGAACCTTCTGAACAACAAGTCTCTTTAATATGTTCTTAGTTTTCTTACATAAACCAAAGCGCATCTATTGGCAAATTTCCCATGGCTTCATCTTGTAGAATTTGGGATAAAAATCCAGGAATAGGAAATAGTGAATATGAGATTTGAACATCCATGAATTTCAGATAAACAATATAATCCAGCAAGGGAAAAGCTATTCATGTTTATTTTTAAATTAAATAAATAAAATCTATATTCTTATTTCTCTCAAGTTGTGTTTTTGTTCTTTTTTTTGTAACATCAAGACATTTTAGTCCAATGATACAGAAAGTTGCTTTGAATTCAAATAAAAAATAAGGCCATCCATCATGTTAACAATTTAATTACCTGAGTATATATTTTCCCAGCAAAAAAACCCATTATTTGTTATGTATCTTATTATAGTGTGGTTGCCTCAGGACAACTTTGCTGTCACTGGACAGGGGTTGTGGTAGGAAATGGTGAGATAGGGAGCAGATATGCCCTGGAGCCCGCTGCTGTCCTTCATGGCCCCCCGTATCCATGTTTGCTGGAGGCCTTACCTGTTGAAGTCCCTGTAATCCTTGTTACAACAGTGAAATGGCGACTTGTAAAGGCAGCGAAGCATGAAAGAGAGAGTAAAAGGTTCGAATGAAATAGAAATGTGATATTTGCTGTCTTCCCAGGGCCTAGGAAATAGAAGTCCAGCTGTAAGCTATCACACTTAGTCTACAGCAAGTTGTGAGCTATATCCTTTGGAACTCATGGCAGAGGGAGAAAACAAGGTAGTAGGTCCCTCTGGGTGGGCATCTGTGCTCTCAGGGGTGCAGATTGAGGAATCTCTTCAGTTTTGGAAAAATGAAGAGCTTTGAATGAGGGGTGGACAATGGAAAAGAGCAATTCCTGGGTCCTTCTCAGGGTACTGGTACTACAGGGCTGGCTTTGCCCAGAGCACTTGCTGGGTGGCAGGCAAATTTCTAGCCAGGGTCTGTTGTTTTCTTGCTGTTGTGTATACCCTGACTACTGCAAACACCTATGACAATATAGACTGATACATTGATAATACTCACTTTGGTAAGTAGTTGACATAAAATAGAAAAGAGATTTTTTTCTGTTTTTATACTTTTATGCACCACAGTAGTTGGTCTACTATCTTGCAGTGAGCATTGGCAACCAAGGAAGATGGAAAACAAAGGGCAGATGTCAACCAACCATACGGGCACGCTGCTTGTTTCCTGGCTGGACAGTGTTATAAGAAAGGAAGGTGTTCTGTCCTTGGCAAGGCTCCAAATTGAGGGTAATTCCTGCATTTCAGAGCAGAGGTCTGAAAACAACAGGGGCAACAGGGTTCAGCTGGCAACTGTAGGTACAAAAGCAGCTAGATATCTACTAGAAAATCTTTGCTTAATAACTTCTCTAGACAGCCCCTGCTGGGTCTCTCCTTCTCTTCCTCCTCTTCCTTTTTCTTTTTGCTTTCTCTCTCTGGCTCTTTCTCTTTCTCTGGCTCTTTATCTCTGTCTCTGTCGGTCTGCCTGCCTGTCTGTTTCCTCTCTGTCTGTCTCTGTCTCTGTCTCTGTCTCTGTCTCTGTCTCTGTCTCTGTCTCTGTCTCTGTCTCTGTCTGTCTCTCCTTCTCTTCCTCCCTCCCTTCCTTTTTTGCTCCCTCCCTCCCACCCTCGTCTCTGTTTTGTAAATCTCAGTGTACATCATTAAGAAAAGTACTTCTTCCTTTCATGCCTAGAGAAAAGTTGTTCATTCTATGGCTAAACAACTGAGAGCTTCTAAGTGGATTCACTGGAGCTGATCTAAAGACTGCTGGTGATGGCAAGGACAGGGTAGTTTTCCTTATGGTTCCTTGATAATTTTACTAACGCATCTGATTTTCATAGTGAACACTTGTTTTCATAAATGGAAACAAATAAAACAGTAGGCAAAGGCTTTCTCAAGTGCTTGCCAAATACATTAAACACACAAAAGTACATTCACAGCGAAAGTTGGTTGAAAACAGCTGTTTTAAAGGATTTTTGGTGAATGCCGTTAACAGCACCATCATTATAAGGCCCAAAGCAAACGTGTTACTGATTACACCCCATTAAGAAATCGGAATGTGTTCCCCCCAGGAAACACCACAGCACATGCTGTTTGCAAATAACAACCAACTCTACAACCCTCAGCTAAGGCTTGTCATGATTGCGCAGCCTGTCTACCAAGATAAAACTTTCAGGAAAGTGAGAGTACATCTTATCTTCGCTAATCAGAACCTTTTACCATGTTGTTTCAGTGGAGGTCTCCCCGACATCTTTCCCCCTTTCCCCAGGCCCATTCTGTCAGCTGGGATAGTCCTCTATGTGGAAGTGACAGGAGAAACGAGATGCGAAGGAAGCAGGGGACTTCTACTTGTTGAGCGTGTGAATCCAGCGGGCCGGATTGCTTGAGTGTCAAGCCCAGAGTGGCTCTAGGTCAGCTCCGTAGAGAATGTGTTTGCCCTGGGAGCACAGAATATTCAGGGTGGGATGGAAGGCTGTGGTGGGGTCTGTGGGATATGGAAAATTTAATAAGGACCGTGGGATTACTGCCCTGAGAAATAATGTTCATGTGTTGAAAGGGCACTGTCAGAATGCCACGGAAGCAGGCCTGCTGCATGTCTGCAGCTCGGCTGTTATTGTTCAGCTAGTGTCTGCACTGTCTGTCCACTGTGGCACCAGAGGGCTTTACAAACACTTTCCATAATGGGCCAGAAGCCTCCTGAGGGCTCTGGGGTATTAGGTGGGAAGGAATGCAAAGTCCAGTAGTTGGCGAGGAAAAAGAAAAAAAGGCCTTTTCACCTTTTCCACACATCTGATAGAAGGGTCAGATTTCTTCTGGTGATGAAAGAGTCACCACTGGGGAGCAGCCTCCTTCCACACTGTGGGGCCACACTGTGGGGCACACTGCAGAGGGCAGCCTCCCTGCCGTGGCTTCCTGAAAGGCAGAGTCACAGCCTGAGAGCGTAAGGCGGACCCTGCCATCCACGACAGACCTGGGGTGCTAGACACTCACAAAATTTGCTATTATGGTCCTGGGAATGTGAGAAATGAGATGATTATGTAATAGGAGTTGTCTGGTTAGTATTTCACTTGTGTGAGGCAAGTTTGAGGCCAAGTATGGAACTTTAAGTTCTATAAACCCTGTGAGCCTTTTTGAGCCTTGTTAAAAATAGCATAAGAACTACCATACACAAATTTTGTGAGCAGCACATGCCAAATACAAATATGGATGGGTAGCTGTGACCCATGTGTGTATGCACATGTACACATGCCTGCATGCTTTAAGAAAATGGATGTCAGTATGTTGGATACAGGCATCCCTTGGGGATGGAGAGTTCTTCGGAGACTTTAGATTGTCAGATAGGCTTAACTATTTGTGGAGGGGGAAGAGTTCCTGGAAAAAGACTTCTCCTCCACAGAGTTGAAATATTTGAGACCCCCAGGGTTAAGCTGAGGTAAAAATAGACCTGTCAGGCAGAGCAGCAGATTGGGCAGTGATTCTATTCCAAATATGTAGGATTCCCAAGACCAAGAAGGAAGTTGCTAGGGTGTGTCCTTGAGGACCCTGAAAGGTGATTACATGGCAACCTGAAGTGTCTGGGAGCCCTGGGGCACAAGACCGCAGTTCCCTGCGTGGGACCTGTACTTCATTTTCCCTTGTTGCATCTTTCTGAGTGTGGAGACTCTTTAGTGGTGTCTTGATGGGATTTTCTGGACTCAGGAGAGAGGGCTGGGTGTAGAAGCTGGCACCTGAGGTTGGTTTGTGCACCTGAAGGAACTCTATCTCGTGGGGGCATGCTTCACAAAGCACCTTTTGTCCAAGCTGACAGTGAGTATGAGGGAAACTTGTAGAATTGGTGATAAGTTTATTACACCCAAACTTTGATGTAACCAGATAAATCTATTATTGATAATGCTCCAACCATGCCTCTTGGGAAATGTTTTTGATAACATGACAGACACAAATATTAGTATTACCAACTATGGGTAGAAATCATTTGCCAGAAAGAAAATACAGTTGATGTTGAACAAAGGTGATGGTGATAGAGGACAGCTATAAAGCCAGGTAACTATATAACTCTGTCACCATTTCCTTTTCAATGAATTGTGGGCAAGGTCAACAATTTTAAGGAACCCACATGTAAATGAAGTTTTAAAAATGACTTGACTGTCTAGGGTAAAATTGCTGTATTGTTCATTTAAAAAGTGAGAGATTTTATTACATTGTGCCTGTAACTTCTGAAGAAGAGATCTAGGATTAGGGTTTTTATCTTGACAAATGGAAGTCATTTAGAGACAGAGTCTGTCTCATATGAATTTTACAGTATTGTTATTATGAAAACAACAGAAGTAACTCATGTTTTATTGGCATATAAAGTAATTTTTCTTATTATAAATGGTTCTTTGTAACACATACACTCATTATCTTCTTTCATCCCTCCTCTTTTTACTTTTCAATTCAATAATCAATTATCAAACACCTACTATGTTCCCAATGTGATCGAAATCATTTTATTTTATTTTATTTTTTTCTGTATTTTAGGGAAGGGTCTACAGGATGTACAGGTTCTCACTACTAGATCGGACTTGTAGTGATCCGCCTGTTTACAGCCTCCCAAGAGCTGGGATTACAGGTGTGTGCCACCACGCCCAGTCTCAAGTGCTGTCTCAGTGCACACCTGGGACAGGGCCAGCACCGTGAGTCTGGTTATCAAACCGCCCCCCCCCCCGGCCCCTGCGCCTGCTTGCAGGTGCTTTAATCTGCTGAGCTATTTGGCCAGCTTTGAAATCATTTTAGATATAAAGAAAAAAAATTGATCCTGAATAACTCCTATAATTATTGTATTCTAGTTCTGGAGTTGTTTGAAGTAGTCGTATACTCCGGTTGGACGTTATCTCCATGGAAACATTTCTGTCATGGAAATTGCTCTACATAGAGAGATCTCTCAAGTGGTGCCCACATGCCAGGGATTGCAGAAGATGGACTTTGTGGACAGAGAAAGATATTAAAACCCACTTCTATAATTTTGCCATCAATTTTTTTAAATTTACTAATCTACATAGTACTGTATTGTATATTACATCTTGTGTATGGAATAGTAGAATAACTTAAGCACATAGTTTATAAATAAATGGATACACATCCTGGGATACATGGTAAACACACTTTATTGATAGGGCATGTGATGCTCAATGTTTGAGGAAGCTGCTTTAGGTTATATTTTCCTTGAGAACAGAGGGACAGTCCATCTTTTTCAGTTCTTTACTGCCAAAGGTAGGGTCATATGGACACCTCATGGATAGTCAGTAAAAGAATGAATAAATGAAAGAATTAGCCAACAAAAAATTCTTTCTCTTTCCTTTAAAACTGCTTAATAGAAATGTTCTATTTAATAAAAATTTATGTGAGGCATTGTGTCTGAAAGAATATATTTTTAAAGAGATTCTCCCAAGGAATCTCTTAGATTTGAGTCTAGTTGTAGACATCTCCAGCACCACATCCTGGCGGCAATGCCGACTTGTGATCTCTGAAATCACACGCTAAGGACAACCATTGCTTACTTGCTTTGCCTTGAATATGGATTACCATGGAGTCAAGACCTGAAGGAAGCTCAAGGTCATTGGGTTGATCTTGTTTCCCTTCTGAGAGAATGATACAGACAAATAGGCTTGTACTCTATTTAGAACTATCTGTGTATCTTACCCCAGGCAATTACTTAAGTACTTACATTTGCATTTACTGTGGAAGATAATGGGTATTTGGCCAAATGGGGTAAAATGATAAGGATAAGCTCCCTAGGCTTGTTCAGAGTGCAGAACTTACCATGGTTATTCTTCTCTTATTTGCTTCAGTGGAGAAGAGGATATAGGTTCTGATAATTAAAGAAAGACTTGGAGATACAGCCATGCAAAACAAAAAGAACAATAACAACAAAACCCTGGTGAAGACAGCTTTAGTATTTATCTGGAAATATGTCCCTTTAATCAATTCTACCTTTAGGGTTCAAAGTATTCCTTCCATCATTCCTCTATGTGTAAAATGATTATCTTGAGCAATTTTTTGTGAATTCCATGCAAATATTTGAGCTTAATTATTTTATTTTCCTTTAAAATTCATAACTATGCAATAATCTGATGTGCTAATAGCACAATGATTACACAGTTATATTAGGCATCTAGTATATCCATTCAATAAATATTTACTGTATGTTTACTAAGTAAGAATCATCAGGTATCAGTTACGCATAAACACACATGCACACACACATACACACACACACAATGTAAGACTCCACCATTCCACTGTACACAGTATGTTTACACATCTTTCTCATTAGATTGTAAAAATTTCTCTGCTCAAGATAGTCATTTTATACATAGAGGAATGATGGAAATTCTAAATTTCGTGGAAGAGTTTCTTTAGCATACCTTGACAGATGACATCTTATGAGAAAGGGAAGAAGATCATCCTAACTGTAGGTTCTGCTTCACACTACAGTGTGCCCCAGAGACTTTTGTTTCCCTTTCTTCCAACTTTATGTCACTGAGAGGCATTAGCGTTTGGGTGACTGATCCATTTATGTTTATCCCCCTTCTTTCCTTGCATAATTTCTGTCAATGTTGTTCCTTTTAGAGATCTTTGTGGAAGAACCTATTTTAATTCCAATTTGTACTCTCTTCAAAAAACAAAAAAAGGTAATGTTTTTAAAAATTGAGAACCTTTATCTCAACAATGAAACAGTGGTCCTGCCTTTGCACGCAGAATGGCAGAGGCTTGCCTTTGGGAAGCACAGGAATGTCAAAAATTAAAATCAAATATTTTCTGTTAGGATATTAACATGCATAATTTTGGTTAGGAAAAGAGGCATTCTTGTTAACTAGAATACAGATTGAATATTGAACAAGAAGTAAAAACACATTTGACTAAGTAGCTATTAACTATTTTTATTTGCTTTAGAATGAAATGATATAGCTTCATGACTAAAAACACAAATTTATGCATTTACGCAGTCATGCAATGTATTTTCAATTTCCTAGAATGGAATCCTCCAGTCTTTCTGTTAACGAGAAACCAGAAAGGCATTTTCTTTTTTTCTCTTTTCCTACTGTACAATTTTTTCTTCCTGTGTTTCTACCGCCACCACCATTTATCCTCTTTTGCTCCTCAATCCTGCACTGATTTGTAATAATATTTATCACTCAGCAGCTATTTAACAAAGAAGTTTCTCTTTTCTTCTCATGTTTGGTGAGCAGAGCAAGGGAATATGGTGTGGGAGGAACTGATCATATTCATTTTAATGTTCTAGCATCAGATCAAGATATCAATGAACAGTCAGATCCTAAATAGTAGACTAAGATGAACCGCAAGAAAGCCTGAGATTTGTGGTCAAGAGTCCTAGCTCAATTCTAAGTTGCTGAGATCTTGGTTTTTGTGGTGCTGGTGGGAATGTACAGTAGCAGTTTGAAGGGAATGCCTGGAAATCCAAAAGTAGAACAAGCTAGAATCACCTCAGGTGAACTAAGATAATCCTGAACTGATCACTTCTTTATCTAACTGAAAAGTCAATGAAATGGTGAGGGTGAAGGTCATTCTCACCTGTTTGATTTAGAATACGTTCAGCTAGATGCACCCGAGCCTGCCCAGGACATGGCATTAAAGGCCCTGTACTGAGAGAAGGTGAGGACACGGGGAAATGATCTGGGACACAGACAGCAGTGCATTCTAGTCTCACTGCTCAGTGCAGTACAGTTCATAGTTGGGAGGTTGGTGTTTTCGAAGTACTAAGTTTTTTTTTTTTTTTTTTTTTAGAAAAAAATTATCTCAATGCCCCTGGAAGGAATTGGAGAAATCCCATTATTTGGCTTGACTTTTCAAGGTCAAATAAATGCTAAGGCAGTGGAGAAGGCGAGGGACTGAGCAGAGGAGAGTGAGTTCGTCATGCATCAGGAAGCTTCATTACTCCCACTGGACCTTGCTGGCTGGGACTGCATTAAAGCAACAGCTCCGTCTGACCGCTCAGCTCCAGCTTTTTTTGAAATTCTGTTGTCTGTTATTTTAGGACATTGATTATCAAAGCATTAGGCAACTAACGTGAATAATCTGGCATTTATATAAATATAAATAAAAAATATAGATGAAACCGATAAAAGTTTCCAATTAACTGGAAACCACATTTAGGGAGTAATATTTCTGAAGTTATAATGATGCTTTCATTTTCTATGTTGACTTTTATGTTAAAATCCCTAAAATAAATTTGAAAGCCACTAAGTTTTTAGTGCATTCATTTGGCAAGCCATACTTTAATTTTACATTCAAGTGCTAAGAATTAAGTACTGATCCTAGTTAAAGGTATTTAGGCTGGCCAAATAGCTCAGCGGATTAAAGCTCCTACAAGCAGCCGAAGGCATTGGATCCTGCCATGCTAAGACAGCAATTGAGACTGGGCATGGTGGCCTGCGCCTGTAATCCCAGCTCTTGGGAGGCTGTATCTAGTAATTGCTATATCTATGAGTCCGATCTAGTAGTGAGACCCTGAACACCCTGTAGACCCTTCCCTAAAAAAACTTTAAAAAAAAAAAAGGCTTTTAGAATTGGACCCTAACCTGTAGAATTGGACTTGTCCAATATGCAAACTGACTAAATAACTAGAGATTTTGATAACATTAAGACCTGCCACAGCCTGTGCACAGAATTCTGATGATAGCCATGGAAAGATCAGGAAGCTTATGTGATCCTCAAAGAGAAAACTGGATATTATGGAGCCTTTGTGTATGTACTGGTACATGGCTGGTGAAAATATAGTACACAAACAGTAGCCTTTTATATTCCTAAATATGCCATCATTCATTCAGTAAATATTTCTTGGAAGTTTTCTTTATTCTAGAACCTTGGTTGGTGCTGTTTGTATGTGCATTATCTGTGATATTTCTTCTTAAGAGAAATTGATTTAGCCCACCTTCAAGGAGAATCTAATATTTCTTTAGGGCTAGGAAAGGGTAGTCTGAGACTTCATGATACATTGTGTGTTTGGGTCTTGTTGGAGCAGATGGTGCAGGGACGTCTCTTTTAGAAGAAACCCTGGTTGGGAGTTAAGTGGGATGTTTTGTTGTATGAATTCCCTTGCTCCAGTCTTATTTAGTAGTTGGAGCAGAGTTCACATCTGTCCCTCTACCCCCAAGAACTAACCATTATGTGAACAGGGAAACAAGAGGAAACAGAAGCAATATATATTGAAAGGCTTAATCTGATATCTTGCCTGTCTTCAAAGGGAGTTTCACGTGTAAAGGACATGCATGCTTATGAAGAAAGGATCCCATTAGGCGTAGTAGAAGACTGTGTCTGTTGTCTCCAGAACTAGGAGGTGAGGGACTTGTTCAGTACCCTACTAGGAGCCTGAGCTCATGAGTAACATTCATCTCTTTGGGCCCCTTTTCCGAGTCCTCTGTCCAGAGTGACACAATTCCTTCGCTGTGCATTAAGATTTATTTGACAAGAAGCTTCTGTACAGAAGCAGAAGGGTTACAGCCTGACAAAACGCAGTTCACACTCATTTCATTTGGTTTCATCTGCCTTAATTTTTTATCTTTATTAAGTATGGAAATGTTTCTTCATACTTCTTGTTTCCAGTGAGGGAGAATGTTTGACATCATCCAGGCCTGTGAGGTCAAGAGTGAGATAAACTACCCATGTAAGAGTGAGAACCGTGAGGGGAACTGACTGACCTTGTTAGACACAAAAGTTACATTTCTTGTTATATAGGTCTTGCTTTATCTTGGTCTTAACCAACAGAAAAGTATAGAAACAAAGTATAAAAAGTAAAGCCATATTAATATGCTGAGCTGTAAAAGGCTCAAGTCAACAGCTTCTGACATTGCCAGTCCTACAGATAACCCACTACTATTATGGACTACTGGACTATATTGGATTATTTTGCTGAATTCACGCACCTACAATATTTAAATGACAATGGAATGCTGATCTCTGGCAAAACAAACAAAAAAAGGGATATAAATGAAGGACCATTTTGTATCTGTATATACAAGATAGTTAGGATAGATATACAGCTACTTTCTCTTAATTCAATGAGAAGAAAGATTTGTACTAAGAGTGTTTGGAAAGGAAATCCTGTCTGCATCTTGTACTATGAATAACTACTACAAAGACAACAATATGCGATGTATTAATTATTGAAGCTGCCCTACTAATTGGTTTTGAAACTGTCTCATTGCTATTTCTCAATAAAAGTAATAAAAAAAGAATGAGAGCCAGAGGACCACTACTGAGGCTGACGTAATGCACAGCATGTCTTCTTCTTCTTTCTCTATTATGTTGCCTATTATAATTCTGAAGTATTCCTGTGATATGAAAGGAAAGAGAAGCCTCATGGAATCCAACGGTTTCTGGAATTCCTAGGAAGTGAAGGGCGCCGATGAGATACATATGCGTTTGTGCAGCACCGATCACTGTATATTGTATATTCTTTCCTGAAGCTTCAGTCTTTCACTGAAGATCTTAGTTCTTACAATGAGAGCAAGTATTTTGATACTTGTGCAGTTGAAGTGCTCTGGAGGCTTCAAATAATGTGATATAGACTTGTCACATCCGTTTCAATTATATTTGATTTGATTAGTTGCCAAATGTCAGATATTTAGGAGTTTCTGTTCTTAGTATACATCATATTTCAGCAGCAATTACCTCTGAGAGGAGGGAGGAAACACAGATTGGGGAAACTTTAGCTTTGTATGTAATGTTATATAGCATTTTTCAATAAAATATATTCGTATATTACTATATGTTACATTTTAAAAGTAAATACAGGTTTGGCAGTTTTTAGGCACATAATTTAACCAAACTGGTGCTTCCCTCACTTTTAAGACACATTTGCCATAAAATCTGGCCAAGTTGCTATGGTAGATGTTACATATTAAAATGAATCATCTGGTGTTCTATGTATTCAAAATGATTCTTACTCTATCATACCTGAATTTGTTCCTCAGTAAAATCTCCAAAGATTTCATAAAATGTGAGTACCCAGAGTGAGCATACCCTAGGTTTAACAAAGATGTCATCTACATTTAAAAAATGAACTTTAGTTTTATCAGTAAGACTTTAATCCAATATTATAGTTTGCATAGTTTTGAAATGCCATAGTTACTTGTGTCAATACCAGCTCTCTTAATTTCTTACAAGGTTCAAAACTGGAACCAGGTATACTTTTGAACTTCAACCAGAATTTCAGACCAATTCAAATTGTAGTTCAAACTGCACAGTTTCTTGAGCCTTCATTCTGGATAGCTGCTATAGAATTATTCTGTAACCCCCCCATGTCTGAATATGTGGGTGCACAATATCAAATAGATACAGTAAAAGGAGACAAAGGAAGAGGGTAAAATCAAATAGTGTATTTAAAATTGACATTTGTATAGCACTGGAAAACTAAGATATTTACTAGGATAACAATGTGCCAGGACACGAGACGACCTTGGGACATTATCAAGCTTTCCTGCTTCAAGATATTACATACCTTTAACACCGCAGACAGGAAACCTTCCAAAAACAGACCCAATGACAAATCTGGATAAGAATTTTAATCCTGAGCAAATTTCAGGGATTAAAAAAAATATTTAAATCTCTATCCCTATGAAGATAGGGAATTTTTAGTTGTCCTTTGTGTAAGAGTGTTTGCTTCTTTGCTAATTTGTTTTGAGATCAGGTCAAATGCTGAGAGCTAGTATGGGATTCCTGGCTTTGAAAATGTCCTTCATATCACTGCTTCGTGTTATCCCCACCATTGTAGCAGAACTTCAGATCCAAAGACCTCTCTGAAGGGTCGTGCTGTGAGTGCTCCTGAAGGTATTGGTGTGTAGGCACATTTGTGCCTTCTCCGTTGGAGGAGAGGCTTCAATGTAGACTCCCTGAAGCTCTGTGACTTACTCTAAGCTTTGTCTTACCTGTTTTCTGCAATTTTCCTGCAAATAACAATTGAGCTAAAGAACTTGTAAAGGTTCTTTACAGTTTGTGTCACTGCCACTTTTATACACGTTAATCTTATTTTAGCTTATGTTATACATCTTTGCTTACTTTAATACCTGTTATTGATACTGGAGTCAGAGCTGTTTACCAGGAATTTCTAAAGGGATGAGAACATTCTCTACCCTGTACTTTCCATTAGGGTAGTCACTCATCATATATGGCTACTGAACAGTAGAGTGATTTGAAGCGGAGGGTTTAAGTATTTAAAATAGCTTATGAATTGAATTTATTTTAATTAGTTTTCATTTAAGTAGCCATATGTGGCTAATGGTTACTGTATTTGACAATGTAGTTGGAAATGTTTGTCACATTTTTATAGATCTAGTCTTCAACGTTTACATCATAGAGTTTTCATGTGAAAAATATCCCCTCTATTTCAATTTAGTATTATTTCATTTGTATTCAGAATTCGGACTCGACCCTTATCTTGCAGTGTTTATTTTACCTCTAATTTCTTTCTTTTTTCTTTATAGTACTGGGGAGAAATATGCTTAGTTCACAAGGCACATTATTAAAAGTTAGCAGAATGTCTTTTATCAGATTTGTAACTCTTATGATCAAATTTCCAATAGATTCAAACACATCTATCTATGGAATATGTATCTCTCTTTCTTGAAATCAGGCAAACTGTTAAAAACAGACTTATCCTCACTTATCTTGAAGGAGCTTTGGACTGGTGTGACACAATCCTGCCTTGTTGCTGAGCTTAGGGTCCGGTCTGGTTTAGTGGCTGCCACACAGCCGTGATAGCACAGAGTGACAAAGCAGCCTTCATCTAGGGTTTCTAAGAACCAAGTTGCCAATAGGTAGGAACTTCTTGCTGCCTTCCGGGGACTTTGAATGTGATTAGGATGAGCAATGATTCTCCAGAAGTAGGTGGAATGTTAAAGCAATAAACATACAGATTACACACAGCATACACCCCTCTCTTCACATGCACCGCCTGAGATAGTACTCCCTCGGAGAATTCTCAGGGTTCTCAGGCCCTGCTCTCAGGCTCCTTCTCTTTACTTAGAGGCCAACCAGGATGCACAGAAAACAGAGCTGATACTGCTTAGATAATTATTGACTAGGTGGAGCATGGATAGTGACGCTGGCACCCTATTTCTCTTCCTGGTCATGTTGCACTGATGCGGGTTGCTTGTTTCTATGTAGAATCATGATGATTCTCATTTTTTGTGATGAGAACTTCAGCAACTGAGACAAAGGTAATTTGCCCGAGCGCTCCTACAGCGTGCAGGGCTTTCGCGTTCTGAGACATTCTCTTTTAGAATCTGTGTGTGACTTGGAATGTGGAGGTGGGGGGCAGACATAACAAAATTGCAGACTGTATTTTATATTCCCTTGCTTTGTACAGATACCTCATTTGTGACAAAGGGATGCTGTAGAAAATGTGTATGTGTTTTTTTTTCCCCCCAGGTTCCTAAGTGTTCACATAAAGCAGCATGTGGGTAGCTGAAGTTCACTAACTCATGCATGTCATTTCTCTTCCTCTTGAATCTATGGAAACATAGCTGTCCTTGTCTGTAGCTGACTACTTCATTTTCACAGTCCTATGTTTTGGGGAGGCAGATGTCACAGGCAGAAGTTAACAGGGGACATGTTCTTCTTCACCCCATTCACTATCCTTTCTCGACCTTGCTCACGCTCCTTCTCCAAGACCACCTCCTTTCCTCTCCTTTCTGCCCTCACTTGATGTGGTCAGGCTAACCTGACCTCATGTACCTACTGCTTACCTTGTTGTACCTTTTTGGTTGTTTTAAAGGTTTTAGGGGTGGGGTGTGGGGTGTGGGGAGTTACACTGACAAAGAGAAGTTTGATGAAGTGGACATCCACCTCAGTTTCTGAGATAGTGTGAATATAATTTAAAATCTATACAAGGATGTGTTATATATTAGATGTGTTGTATATTAAGGTATGTGTTGTATATATGTGTTATATATGTGTTATATATGTTATATATATGTGTTATATATGTTATATATATGTGTTACATATTAAGGTATATTTTAGAGATTGCCTTTATCCACATGACTTTGTCCTTACTTATTATGTTTCTTTAATACTATATTATTTACACATAATGTTTCTCTATAGCAAGGTTCTTTCTGTGTCTATCCCATTGCGTCAAAATATTCTGGGGTAGCGGAATGAAAATGAGACACAGTTCCTGTCTCTAACAAGCACCCTGGTGCATTGCAAGGTCTATGCTGTGTGATTGTTAAGGTTTTCCTTAGCTCCAGGACTGTGATTCTATTCTTTCTAGAGCCTGTGTCTCTCCCGCAACTCTCATCTCAGCCACTTCTATTCTTTGTTTTCCATGAATCATGTCAGACCACCAGAAGTCCCTGGATCCTACTTTGAGAACTACTGCATTTTCCCAAGCCTCAGGAGGGACCCTTTTGTGTTCAGCACTGTGAATTCATACTGCCAAAGGGTTAATCTTCCAAGACGAAGTGCAGATTGGGTAAAATAAGAGAAGATCAATGGTTGCCATGAGGGGGGTGTTCAATCATGCAGGTTTCCAGCCAGATTTTTAGAAATCTGCATCACAGAAATCACCTGGGCGTCACACCCTGAGGAGTGCTGAGTTAATGTGTGGTGAACAGAAATATCAAGTTTATGCCTATAGGGTAGTTTTCATTGGTATGAGCTTAAGCACAGAAAAAATGGCCTTGGTAGTGTTAATTTTTTTATGGGCAGTTGCACGATAGCTGGTCTTGGAATGTTAGCAGCACTGTTGCAGAACTAAAAATGTTACCCAGAGACATTTTAAAAGAGCAATAAATATCTGGTTTTAAAACACAGACATTAAAAAAATTATAAACTTGGAAAGTCATTTTTGGTGGTTGTTGTTTTAACATCAGAGTCCTAAAGCTGCCTTTTCCTTCCCTGGCTTTCTCAATAAGCAATTGTTTGGCTTCGTAATTTAGTGATTACTTGAGTCTATTAACGTTGAGGTATTCATGCTTTAACGTAGGGATTCCCAGAGGAGAGACCGTGTCCCTCCAGAACACTGTGGTTTCCCAGTGTGCAGACGCCTGTGCTCAGGGCTTGGGGGTGCACTCCCTGCGTGTGCTCTGCCAGGGACCTTCCTTTGATGTAGAGGGAGTGGCTCGTGGAGGGCAGATGTTATTTGCAGATGAAGGGTGTATGAGTTTGATGCATACTCAGGAAGCCAACTGCAGCCCCGGGGTGCTTGCCGATAGCTCCACGCTGGGACTGTTCCCTTGGAGAAATTGGGCTGGGTTCTGTTCCTGTGTACTCAGAGTGAAGCAGTTAGGCTGGGGAGAGAGAGGTGTGCCTCACACTTAAACATGACCTGGTAGAACACAGTGTCTGGTCATGCTTTCAGACATGAAAATGATATCACAAAATTAAAAAAGTTAGAAAACAGTTCGCATTTATGTTTTACTTTGTTTTGCCTCACTTTCTTGTACTTTCCACATTTTCTTGCTTTGCCATAAACACAGGGCTTTTTCTTATTATTTATTCATGTTGTGACAATAAAATAGTCCATTCAGATATAGTAACTTACATACACTTACTTTTATTGTTAGGTACTTGGATAGTTTGAGACTATGAAATGCACCTATAACAAATATAAGTTTACCTGATACTGTTGTATATTTAAAGAAATTTTCCAACCATGAAACTATTAAGACAAAGACTGGCAATAAGGTAGCATTGTTTTATGTGTATGATAAAATTCCATCCTTGTTTTCCAACAGAATTGTAACAGTTTTCAAGACTTCTACTTTATGAGTATGTGTTTACCTGTGCTGAGTTGAATATTTAACATAAATGAATTTTAAATATATAAATTTTGAAATTCTAATTAGATATGCAAACAGTATAAATTATATAACAGAGATATAACATGGAATGCTGAGCGTTCTCTGTATTAGACTGTAATCCATGAAGGAAAGATGTTTGTCCATATATTTGGGATTTCTTTGCCTTCCTGCTATTAGTCTGACTGTTCTTAACTCTTCTCTATTGTAGTTTTTGTAAGTTAAACTTAGTTAGCTCACTAAATGACAATTCATCTTTCATAAATTAAGCACCAATTATCCAAATTCTGGGCTTGAATAGACTATAAGCTTGAACATTGTACCTCTTTGACTGTGGGCAGTAAGTTTGCAACTATGATGTATTTTCCATTTTTGTTTGGTATGATTGACATAGAGAAATAATTTTTAAATAGGTCTAGAAGGAAACTGAATGCAATGCTTATGCTTTGGACCCAAGGGGTATGAATACTGTGTGTATGCATGTGCGTGTGTGCATGCGTGTGTGTGTGTGTGTGTGTGTGTGTGTGTGTGTGTTTTGTTATGAAGGCCAGAGTGAGACAAAAATACTTCTGAGCCCATTCAATGCAAGCTGTATCTTGACAAAAGCTTTTCTACTTTTCAAAGTTCAGGTAAAATTCAAGAAGCCAAAGGTGTTCCAATAATAACACCAACAATAATAATAACACCACTAAAGAAATTGGATACTTAGCTTTAGGTGTTAGAGAAATCTTAAATGATTTGGGGACCTGCTCAGGATATGCTTGGGTGCCAGAGACAAATGATATTTTCATTTTTCTAGCATTAAGTGAAATTAGATTAAGAATTCCCATTACAGAGCACATAACCAGATTTTTTGTTGAGATGATGCCAAAAAAATTAAGAAGCATGTTCTAAATTGGCAGAAAGCTAACTGAAATCCAGCAGTATTTTCTGCCATGACAAACCTTTAAAATAATGTGATAGCTATTCATTCTTGAATTGCGCCAGGGGTGTGCTTTTAATTCATTGCTCCTTGTATTTATGTCCAGCCTATTCTAACTACAGCATTTTGTCCACACATATTCAGAATTTGTTACTGAGGGGCTTTTTGAAATTGGTGACTTCTAATAGCTGTGTACAGAGATAGAGGCTAGAGAAACATGAACTTGTGCAAAGAGTTAGAAATGTGGCACAGTGATTCCAACTCTCACATAATCATTAACTTACTGTGCTACTTCTGGTAGATAGAGCACTCAGCAAAGTCCATGCCTCAGTCTCTTAATCTGGGAAAGGAGGGCAGCAGCATCAAAGCAGCACAGTGTTAAATATGGAAATAAACACAAGGAAAGGGGCTTGGTGTGCATGGGGAGCAAGTCTGTGCACATTATTGTGCACGAGCGGGATGCCATATGATGCTTATTCTCAGTTGTGATTTACCAATTCAATTCAGTTATAAATTAGAAAGGGGCTGTGGGCATCCCCTGTACCTCTCTTCTGCTCCGAAATGTTTAAATAAGCATTGCATGTATGGTAAATGGTGTGCTTTAATAAATGTTTTGTAAAGGCCAATTATTCGGTCAATATTGAGTTGCGCAGTAGGAAATGTGGATGCGTAGTTACAGCGAAGATGTCTACATACTATTGGCATCTGTTTGGTGGGTAATGTTCCTAAGTGGCCTGGCCTTCCTCCAGACTTTGATTATTCATAAATCTGTTGAGTGTGTTAAGTTGCACTATTAAGGTTTAATCTTTTATTGAAGTCAACTCAGGAGGCTGAAATCTATTTGCTTTAGCAAGCTTGTTCACTGATAAATGCATGATTTAAAATTTTCCTTTTGTGAATTCCTCAGCACAAGAAAAACACAGCTGGGCATAGCAGAGATCATATTTATCTTTTCATTAACTAAAGTTCAAGAAGATAGCACCATTGGAAGCTTAGAAGGAGGGATTGCTTAAAGAACAGTTCTCCTCCTGTTTGCATACCCACTTGAGAAAAGCTTTCCAAACAAGTATTTGAGATACTTGTGAGAAAAGCTAGTTGAATTGTCAAAAGAAGACCAAATGAATGTATATAAAGTGGTTGGATTTCAGATAACATTTTCCCCTGAGTGTTTAGATTGGTTAAATATTAGAGAACGGGAGATAATAACACTGTTTGTCGTCATAAACTTAGACATACATCTTTTTCACAAGGTTGGTATGAAAGGCCTATCAAAGATTTTCCATTCCAGATGATTTGGTTTCAGCCCAATAAAGGACATTTTAGGTAGAGAAAGGCTGAATGGTGCCTGACAGACAGGAACATGGAAACTTTGTATAGACTTTGCAGTGGTTATAATTTGCTGGTTCTTGTGAATCAAGTAATATTGGCTAATATGCTGCAATTGTGAAACTTTGAAAAATATATATCTATGCATTTCAATTTTTCTATGGCGTATTCTCTTTGCCAAAAGATGGACTGAAAAATTTTGTGAGATTTTGGAAGCACTTACTTGTAATGTGCTCTAGCCCTAGCCATTAGTGGATGTTTTCCAGAATGAAATCAATGTATAGCTTATATGAATTAATAATAATGAAGCCTTTAAATAGAGGGGTAAGATGAAATTATAGGAGTGATCTTCTCTTTCTCTTCCCTCTGAGGATCTTGGGAATTATGATTGTTCTTGTTTTTATAGTTCCTCCAACCTTTGGCAAAACATCATGTAAGCAGGTGACCAATAACTGCAGCTTGATTTGTGTACCCTTGCAGAACTGTGTGCTCTGCAAAATTGGACTGTACAAGAGACATCCTCCTCTGTTATCTTTTCTATTGCACCTCAGAAGTATTTGGGAAGGGGTGGATAATATGAAGAATAAAGAAAGGAAACTCTTTTCTAGTGAAATGTAGCATTTCTTTGACTACCTTGGGCTCAAATCTGACCCAGCGCTGTCCAGAATATCATGAGTCCAATAATATGCCTAGGGCTGGGGCTCATGTCTTATCTACTTACCCACCCCTTGGTCTCATAGGGCCCTTTCCAAAATGGGAGTAGAGTGCACCATGGCAGCTCTTTCCTGCCTCCATTAACCTGTTGGAGGCACTGTCTGAGAAATGAGATGGAGCATTTCCTATTAGTGACAACATTTACTAAGTGACAGCTTCTTTTAGCTGGAACTTATTTGAGCCTCCATCTACTGATTTTTGGATCTAGGTTTGTTCCTCTTATTTTTCTTTATTTTAAAGCATATTAGCCTGATAACAATTAAAAAAATTTTTATTTATTTGGTTCAGGGTCTTGCTACATAGCTCAGACTCCTAGTGATCCTCCTGTCTCAGCCTCCCCAGAGCTGGGATTACAGTTTTGAGCCACCACACCCAGTTTCAGTGACCAGCTTGGTGCCAGGCTGGCACAACATGTGGTACCAGGGATCAAACTCAGGTCCTTGTGCTTGCCAGGCAGGCACTTAGACCACTGAGCTATCTCCTTGGTCCCTATAATACCAGTTTCTGAAAATTTTATATGAGCATTTGAGAAAGATAATGAGGAAAATGTAATGCATAGGGAAGAACAAGGTCATAACTAGTAAAATAAGATATTTTTCTTTAGGTTGTCCAGTGCACCTCACTTAATTTATGGAGAAGAAAACTAAAACCATGAGAGGTAGAGAGTGCTTTAGTCTATAGTTTGTAGAAGGGCAAGGACTAGCAACTAGGCCTCAAGCCAATGGTTGTCTACTTTTATGCCCTCTTTCCTCCAAAAAAGTGGCTCCAAGGCTGGCAGTAGTGTGGCAGCTCCATGGCACCATCAGGGACTCTCGATCCTTCAAACTTCCTGCCATGTTATCATGAGGTGTGACCTTCCACCAGGACAGAGGTTCATTGGCAGCCATTCTGCCTATGGCTTACGCAATAAAAACTTTGAGAACAGGAATAGTCCACACCCATTCATCACGTGCCTTCAAATTGTTTTTCAGACGTCCCCACACAGCGATAAGTGCATATTTCTAATTGAATAGAACTACCCCAGCTGCAAGGCAGGCAGGGAGAAGTACTCCCTTCTTTTCTTTTCTCCTTTCCAAACCTCTTCACTTGCTTTGTTCTTTTTTTCTCTTAGTCTGTAATCTCCTGAATAAAATTGGATCTATTAGCAAAGTGAAGAAAAACTGGAATCGATATTGAGTAGGTATTTCCTTATCTTTGTACAAGAAGATACCCGCTCAATATTTAAAATATTTAAAAGTTACTTTTAGGGAGTGGAATCAGATGTTTTATAGTTTTTTGTTTTTGTTTTCTTGTACCAAGGATTGAACTCAGGATCTTGTGCTTGCGAGTGGGCACTTACACTGCTGAGCTATCTCCCCAGCCATTATAGTGTTTTTTCTTTAACATTATTTCCTCTAGATTGCTAAAATAAGAGGACGAAACATAAGGTACATTTGTAAGTGCAGGCTGTTTTTCTTGAGTGAGGTATGGTCAGGAATCTTGAAGCTATTCCTGTAGGTTGTGATGTGCTCCATGCTTCCATTGGCTTGAGGGGGATCTGACAGTGACTAGGGATGCTGACTTCAGAGTGGCATGCTCCACAGATAACAAACATCGCTTGAATATCTAGAAGTAAATAGCAAGTAGCATGATCACTTTCCCTTATGATGACTGGATGCACTGTTTTCAAAAGCCTGAAAGTGTGAACCACGTTGAGTAACTTGTGACCTTGACTAGCGATGACATCATCACTCAGGAGCTACTGCAGGGAAATAAGTGTATCTACACCTAACTTTATGGACAGATGCATTCATGGGTGACATTGAGAAGAATTTCTTTCCAGTCTCTCATTGGTCATGAGATTTATGGAGCTGTGAATTTGTCTCTTACTATGTTAGTTTCTCTTAATTCCTTTATTTATGTTGACTTGAATGTGAGGTATACTTATTTAGAGGAAGAAATTACCAAAGGGAAAACCTTCTTTGGTAGCTGCCTGCCAATCATGTGACCTCATAACTTACACACTGTATAGATTTTGTTCTTGACAGTGTACAAATTAGAGACTTCTGAAGATGTCAAGGAGATTTCAAGAAGTAATAATGCTGGAAGACTCCCACACCCCCAAATCCATTAATGTCATTCTCTACACTACGTGAAGAATGGTTTTTCACTCCATTGCCACTGACTGCTATCTCTTAGTACTGACTACAGGGGTACTGCAGGATGGTTAGGTGTTCTTGGTACAGGGAAAGAATTGTGGAGAATTAGCTTTCATGTCACCTGTTGTGCATGAGAAAATATAGTTAATACTAGGATTAAAACCCATCTTCTTACTTTAGACTTTTCTAAAGTATTTGCTTTGGTGGGTATTATTCTGTTCCACTGCACTGGGGCCTGGGCAGTGGTGGTGGTCTTAGGGCACACATGCTACAGCAGGCTGTTTGTATCACTGAAAGCTCGAAAATGCTCACCATCACTGGCCCCGGGGTTCCCAGATCTGGGGGGGGGGTCACACACGTGTTCTTTCCAAATCACTCACATGAAAAGAACCTCATGCCAAAGCTTGTCAACCTGAATCTTTCAGTGATTACTTTGGGGTCAAATTCCAAACTCTTTGTCATTATTTTAAAACTGGGTTGTTCACAGTACTGCATGTTTTAGGCCTCACTATTAGTATTTATAAGATACTAGAGCTTCTTAAGTGTACTGTGCCAAATGATTGCTGCCCGTCCTTGCTAGGAGGCAAAGGACATGGTGAACATAATGTTTTTCAAGCCACAGAATTTCTTAGGAACCTGTTGATTTGCAGGCACAGCATGGCAGTTCTTGTCTGGATTCCATCGCGCCTGCCTGCCAGCCCTTATCAGTTCACAGCTCTATGAAGAGGGTCCCATATATTAGCTACAACGTGACCCGCGTGGCCAAGAGCAGCCTCGCAATTACCCACTGATGGAGAAGTGATTTAGAACGAACCACTTGAAGATGCCACTATGTACCGTATATCATAGCTCCTGATAAAGTTAAAATTGTTTTCTTTTAAATTAGGGTTGATTTATAGATCGAGACCATTGGCAGTTGAGCTTCCTTTAATGTTTTTGTTTTGCTGCTGCTTACGCAGATGCTAGTTGGTGAAGATCCTGACAGTTCTAACTCCTGACTAATGTAACTATGCAAAGCCGCAGTCAGCCCTGAGGGTAGCCCCAGCCAGGCTCCTGGCAGGGGTCCGTGGGAACAGCCCCCATCTCTTTCCTTTGCAGTTGCCTGAGCAGCAGCTTGTGGGAAGACCTGCTGATGGCTGGCAGGCTGAGGGTGAGTCTGTGTAGCACACGTGAGTTAATGCTGTTTCATCGTGTAACTTCAGATGCTTGCGTAAAATCAATAAACGTGTAGTATGTGGTGATTTGAACACTGAATTTGAAGGGAGAACCTTACAGTGGAAAGAGATGAGATTGGGTGATGCCAGAGAAATAGCTCCTGATTTGCTGTGTGTCTTGGGGTAAGTTAACTACTCTGAGTCAGCTTTTTATCTACTGAACAAGCATAAAGGATTAGAAGAATTCTAAGGCTCCTTCACTACCAGCATTCTGTAGTTCCCTGTAGTCTACATAGTCTCAGAAATGTGATCATGGTTGCATTTGACATTTCAGGTTTTTAAAAATGTATTCCCTTATAGAGCAACTATTTCCATAGAGTATCTGAGCCAACTTGCAACAAAAATCCAGATACAATAAAGATGAAGACTAGTAAAGGAAGATGAGTCTCTAGAAGTAAAAAAGAGAAGGGAAAAAAGGGTGCATTGAACTAACTTTGAAGAAAGCTATAAGAAAGTATAGTTCTCATCTCTGAGTTTCCCAGTAGCCAAGGCAAAAACACCATCACCAGTTTATGGAAAACAAAATGACACACAATATTTTCCCATGTGACATGCTAGAATCAGATTTTCTTTAGGGACTTGGAAGTTAGGTATGTTATAAATCTTGGTTTATTTTACTAGACTTTAGATTTTACTTCCAGGTCTGTAAATTCCAGACTTAATATACTAACATTCAAATCTACCCTATGCAGAAGTGGTCCTGTTCTTATTCAATGCATTAAGTGACAACATAGTGAATTTTTTTCTCTCTTCATTTACTTTCCCTATTGCTCTGGGATATAGTTTTATCCCATATGAAAGAAATAATTTTCATGTTACTTGTCTACCAATACACTGTGCAATTTTAAGTATTAAAATGAAAAGTAATTATACTTAATTAGGCTTTTGTTGAAGGTGTAGAACTTAAATGTATTTTCCTTATAGCCTAACTTCTTCGATGCTAAAAAGGGGGGAAAGACTTTAACTACATAGGCAAACTGGTCCTTGTTTTTAGTTATTTAAAACAATCATTATTAAGTTTTGATAGTTCAATTGATATTTATAGTAAATGCACAATTGTATTTAGTAGTCATCCTAGTGAAATTAATTGGGATATAGAGGTAGCATTCCCTTATTTTTTCAACAACCTTATTCATGAGTAAGAATATTTAAAAATAAGCTTGTTCACGTGTGTGTGTGTGTGTGTGTGTGTGTGTGTGTGTGTAATCTAAAGATAGTTTTACACCTAGGAGTTTCTGTTGTTTCAATTTTCAGTAGCAAGAATTGGATCCTTTTCTTTGCAGGAAAAGGTAACTTGTAGCTGATATATCTAGCTCATTGTTTAAGAGAAGTTTGTGAATTTTCTTCTTTCTGGTCAAAGCAAAGGCAGAAGGAAGCATTAGAGTCAACTGAGCTTAATTCAGGAGGTGACTGTTCCTGTGTTCTGTCCCCAGATGTGGCAGAGACAGCCAGTGTCCTGGTACATCTTTTATGTAACTCCTTATATCTTATTTAAAACATCTACCTCTTTACAACAAAACTAAGTTCATTTCTTTCCTGTCACCATATTAATCACATTAACTAATGTTAGCTGCCCCAACAGAAAAATCTCAGGGCTTACCAATGTAGTTTATGCTTTGCTCATTTTCCAGTGATGGTTAATGGATCATTTCTCCACAAATGGGCTTGAAGACCCAGTTTTCTTAATGACTCCATTATTGCAATATAAGGCTTCTAAGTTCAGCCTTAAAGAAAGAGTGATGAAGAAGAATCATCATTGTAAAAGGCCCACCCTGAGTTGAATCATCAATTTCATTTATATCTCATTTGTCAAACTTGGTCACAAGACTATATAGCTCAGGGCTCGCAGAACTGGGAAACAAATTATGTATAGGAATTGACAACGTATGGAAAAATGGAAGAAATCCTTCTGTCTGAGAAGCATCTTGTGGAACATAAAATTGATCATATGGTGAATAAAAGAAGTCTTCTCAGAGGAGATATTTAGCTAAGCTTTTACATTTGTTTTTTAAAAATTATTTATTTATTTATTTATTTTATTGAGAAACAGCAATGTGACAGTTTCAAACCAATTAGTAGGACAGTTTCTATAATTAATACATTGCATGTTGTTGTCTTCATAGTGGCTATTTATAGTACAAGATGTTGACATGCTATTCCAACCATGAACACTATTAGAACAACACTTTCTATTCATTGAATTAAGAGAAAGTAGCTGCATATCTATCCTGCCTACTTCAAATATACAGATACAAAGTAGTCCTTCATTTGTGTCCCCTTTTTTTGTTTAGTTTTGTCAGAGATGGGCATTCCATTGCTAATTAAATATTGTAGGTGCATGAATTCAGCAAAATAATCCAATATAGTCCAGTAGTCCATAATAGTAGTGGGTTATCTGTAGGACTGGCAATGTCAGAAGTTGTTGATTTGAGCCTTTTACAGCTCAGCATATTAATATGGCTTTACTTTTTATACTTTGTTTTTATACTTTTCTGCTGGATGGTTAAAACCAAGATAAGGCAAGACCTATATAACAAGAAATGTAACTTTTGTACCTGACAAGGTCAGTCAGATTCCCTCAGGATTTACCCTGAAACCCTGTACTGCAATTTGTAGATCCTTTGTCAGTGTCAGCCATGTGAATGAGTCATGGCCATTGCTTGACCAATTTGCTCTCTGTGAAAGCCTGAGAGAATGTTTTCTCTCCATGTGACCCTCCTTAGACACACTCTACATCATTGATCATTTTCCTCTGTGGCTCCATAATCTCCTTGATCAAAAAATTTGGGACACAACTGAGTTACACGATATTTCAGTACAGGTTCTCTTATGTCCTGAGTCCTCACTGACCTTGAAATTCTAGGTCTAAAATGTTGGCTGTCCTTGCAGCCCTTATTTTTCTCTAATTTTTGGTCTTCAGACTCAAGTTTTAACCCTCTAGAAGAGAACCTTAATGATATTATTATAAAATAGGCAGTTGAGCTTAACCTCACTATCTGTCTGAGTATCAAACATCTTAGATATAACATGGAACAGGTATTTTCCATCAAGTATTGATATGTTAAACTAATGCCCGTCATTCTGGTCTTCTAAATACGTACTGCTTGTCATGTCATGACAATTACTGCCATACTGTATCTCAAGTAAATGTTTGTTTATTTAAAAAAAAGCTTTTACATTTGAGTAGGAGTTTGCCAAAAAAGAGCATTTTTAGGTACAAAGGCCTATTCTGTTGTAACAATAAAGCACCAAAATATGTGCCGTTTGCTATGAAATTTAAAGTGTATCATCATTATCATAATACCTTTCTTCAGCACCAGTTTTTTTCTCAGGAATGATGAAGGTTTATCATTTTTTAATTCAGGATGTTGCTATTAGAATCTAGAAAGGGAGCTCCCTGAGAGCAGCAAGTTTTGCATCAACTCTATCCATTCCATTCTCATTCCAAGCTCTTAGATCAGCAACTGGAACAAGACACTGTCCATAAATATTGCTCACCAAATGATAGAATATATGAAAGAATGCAGCCAGAAAATCTTGTTCCTGCAAAGAAGAGGAGTCACTGATTCTTTAAAAATTATCTCTTTAGGGGGCCGGCCAGATAACTCAACAAAGCATCTGCTTAGGCAGACACGGGAGCCAGGGTCCGATCCCCAGCATGCTTTGCTGGCCCCAGCCCTGGGGTATGCTGAGATGGAGATTGAGCGTGGTGGCGCGCACCTCTAATCCCAGCACTTGGGAGGCTGGAAACAGGAGGATCACTATGAGTCCGATATGTGTAGCGAGACGCTGTAAGACCCTGTACTAAAATACATTTAAAAAAAAGTTGTCTCTTTGTAGGTTAAGGCAGCACATAGAACCAAAATTTAGAAAATGAGTGTAACCCTCTGTGCAGATTGTGTGTGTGTGTGGGGGTGTGTGTGGAAGGGTGTGCATAAAACCACAAAAGTGTATGATGCCCAGCGAATGGTTAGGCCTGAAGACACTTACCACCCATACAACCTCTCTCTGTTTTCTTTTTTTGTAATCTATAACATGCATTTAAGAGAAAGCTTATTGTGACTGTTTCACACAGAACTTTGAATATGTGACCCAAATCATTTGACATGATCCAAGTCAATAAATTTATATATTTTTTTCTGTTATTGGCTGACCATGTGGGGCTCACTTATAATCCTAGCTTCCCAAGAGGCTGAGACAAGAGCCTGCCTGGGCAACTGCAAAAGCCTATATCAAAACAATATAAAATTTAGAAAGGTCTGGGGATATAGTTCAGTGTTCCTGTATTCATTTCCCAGCATTATAAAAAAAATCTGTTCCTGAATAAAACCCAAAATAATTTAGATCTATTAAAACCAAAATATTTTGTCTTCTAGAACATCTGTCTCTTACAAAACTAAAAAATTGCAGTTGTTTTATATTGATGCTGTGACACTTTAGACAGAGTATGAACATTTATACTTTCTATTAAAAATAACTTGAGAATGAAATTTATTGTGCAACTAAAAGGAGTGACTAGACTGCTCAGAGAAAAAGTAGCCTGTGACCATGGAATGTTTTTCCTTGTTTTTGTCTTATGGCTTTGGAATCATTAGAATTGATTTCCAGTCTCTACAGTGAACTCTGACAACTAACAGCCATCTTTTCTAATGATTAGTTATATTTACCTAAAGTATGTTTTTTTAACATTTTCAGTAGCAGTATTCATTGACATATGACAGCTAACTCTGTTTCATCTGTCTGCAAGGAAGTTTAATAATAAATATTCCAATTTATTTCTTTTAAAAGTTTCTGTACTAACCAATAAATAGAAAAATCTCAATTTGGTTCCAGTGAATATTGTCACTCTTGAGAAGTTCTGACATTGCCAGTTTTGTGGATAACCCACTACTATTATGGATCTTAGGACTATATTGGATTATTTTGCTGAATTCATGCACCTATAATATTTGTATGGCAATGGAATACCCATCTCTGACCAAACTGAACAAAAAAGGGGGATATAAATGAAGGTCCATTTTGGAGTGAAAAAATACATATCTGTATGTACAAAATAGGATATACAGCTACTTTCTCTTAGTTCAGTAAGAATAAAGATTTATACTAATAGTGTTTAGACAAGATATCGTGTCTGCATCTTGTGCTCTGAATAACTACTATGAAGACAGCAATATGTAATGTACTAATTATTGTAACTGTTCTACTATCCTGTTTTGAAACTGTCTCATTGCTATTTCTTTCTCAGTAAAATTAATAAAAAAAGAGAAAGAAGTGCAGGAACTAGGGGGAGAGAGAAACAAAGCTCAGTGTATAGCTATTTGAGCAGATTTTGATCATGGTGGGATATGGGCAGTGAGTGGAGCCTGATAAACTAATGTAGTTCTTTGCTGTGGAGGGTACTTTAGTGTGAAGCCAAAAAATAAGAGGAGTAGGCTTACTTCTTGCAGATTTAACCAAGAACAATGACACCATTTGCAACCACAGAGCAGAGCCAAAAAGAAAAAAAAATCATTGCCTGCATGCCAATGTATACTCCCTAGAGAATTACTGGAAAATGAGAAACGCCTGCCAGAGATTAAGTTTTATTTCTAATGCAAGCAGAAAGCAGACTGATGTCTTTTTAATGAAAATGAACATATCACAACAGATGAGTTTTATTTATTAGTTTTACTATGATGTCTTTAGAACTCTGGTTACTGGGTATATTCTGTTTTAAAGATAAATTTTAGAAGGTGATAGAGTAAGTTGAGTACAGTGGAGCAAAGGTTGGAGAATCCAATTTTATCTAAAACCAAAGAGACACAAACCCATTAATAACAATTAGTAAAAATTCAACTTAGATGTTAATCCACGTTTTCTGTAGTCTATACTTGATTTTATTCATAATAGCCAACATTTAAATAATCGTTGGTTTGTGTTGGTCACTGTTCTAACTATATTATTTGTATTAGTTCATTTATTCTTCACAAAACTATCTTACAGGGGGAGACACTTGGGCACAAAGATATTAAGTAATTTGATTAAATTTATACAAGTAGTGAGATGTGAAGTCGAGGCTCCAGTCTGTATGTCAGCCTCCAGAGGCTATGTAGGCTTTCCCAATCCATTGTCCTGATATAGGCAAATGTGCACTTCATTGATGCTTTTGGCCAACATGCTTTGGACTGAGATAAGACTTCTTTTGATAAGCAGAGACTATTCTGAGGGAAGAGAAAACTCAACCATAATAGAAGCAGAAAGAACAAAACAAAGTGTAACATTAACATTCTCGGGGCCGGATTTCAACCCAGTGATAGTAGATAACGTAAGATCTGAGCCCGTGTCACTACTGTAAACCATGGACGCAAAAGAGATTGAGCCACAGAAATGTAGGATGAGGTAGCTTGAGGACAGCATCTAGGGTCCTGTTGCTTCTCCATGAGAAATTAATTAGAAGTAAGAAGAAAGAAAGTGAGAAGAAAAATATGTAGGAAGCTTCCCCTTTCCTTTCATCTTGGCTTCTGCCTTGGTTGTGTTAAATGTGACACAACTCATTAGGGGAATCTTTGATAAATGACAGTGTCAGTAATGGTAGTACAGTATTGAATATTAGAGAATTTTATATACTTATAGAGAGCCTGGGTTTTGTGATGCAGAACACTACTTGCCACATTATCTGTGTTTGCTGTGTGGCCTCAGCCTTACATGTAAAACAAGAATAGTAGAAATGATTACAGTATTTGAATTGTTTTAAGAAATAAAGAACATTAAACATGGATACAGTTTGAAAGTCTTTTAATTTAATACAGATAATTGATGTTATTAACCTTCAGGCATTCTTTTTTGAACTGGGAATTGAACTCAGGACTTTTTGCTTGCCAGGCAGGTGCTGAGCCACTGAGCTTTATCCCCAGCCTCTGATGCTATTAATCTAAAATGCTCTCATGTAACTTGATGGGTATTAGAATTCTTTAAGGGAGTGGATGTGTGAAAACTATGACATTTTGATTTAGTGGCTCTGAATACCCCCACCCTATTGATCGCCTTTCATTCACAGAAATTAGATATGCTTGTATTCTGATGTTTAGTAATTAAAACATAATCCTTGAAGTGGGCATCATGGAAAACTCATTACTATCTAACAAAATCTCCCCAAAATACAGAGGTCAGACAAGGGAACCAAGTGGCATTTGAGGAAGATATTAGAGCATATTAGGCTAATCAGCAGTTTAATATGTTGGCTGATTTCAAATTTAGAAGGATTGCAGCAGTAGAGATATGGATGTATCCATCTTTCTTTAAATCAGCAAAGGCAAATAACCTATGAATTAAGTTGCCTCCTTTCTCTGGGCTTCACATTCTAATCTGCAAAAAGGTATTATTATAAATGAATAAAAATTTCTTTCTAGCTCTAAGATTCTTTCAGAATCTTTCTATCAATTTATTCCAACATATTGGCTGTACGTTTTCTGAAATTTACTTTTTGCTTCAATGACTTAGGTCTGTGATTACCTTCTTGTGGAATGAGCTATCACGGTAGGCTTGTCTTCACGGACATCTGGAAGTTACCTCTTTAAAGCAATGCAAGCATTTGTCCCCACACGTGAGGCAGCTCCTGCACAGCTCACTGGTTGATGGCTGGGGGGAAAAATGTCAAGATATTATGTGATGGAAAGAAAAACAAAAGGAAAGGAAGAGAGGAGAAGTGTAATTACTCAAATTTTCTCTAAAACAGTCACTTTCACCTTCCTTGGCTGAGTTTTAGGGCTTTAAAGTCAGAATAATTAGAATCTAAAAATTGTGCAAAAAATTGGCAGAATTCTGGGATTTTCGTCAATGAAGCCTTGAATAAAAATGTGAAGATTCAATAGCTGACTGACTTTGATCTATCACAACATAGAATGAACTGTTACACCAGCATAAATACAGGGTGGTAACAGGAGATTGACCAGCTTTTTTAGAGAATTTCAGTTTTGATGCCAGAAACTCAAAATTATCCTGGCAGAGGAGAAGGATACACTTAATGTTTTCTGGAAGAAACATGCAAATTACCTCATTTTTAAACATTCCCTAGAGACCATTATTATTTTTTTTATCCCATTCCCAAATATTACTCATAAAGTGGAAAGGGATGACCGATTTCTTAAAATGCTTTTGACACTCTTTGGTGTTTATAATGTATATTGTAACATGAGCTAAAGGCCAGGTACATTTACACCAAGCTATTTATATTTCTCTGGCTTTGCCCACTCTTTTTTTTTTTTTTTTTAAGCACAGCATTTTAATTCAGTTTTTAAACCAAGAACAACATGTTTTAAAGTCAAGTAAATTACCATTTAGGAACCACTTCTGAGTCATTTTTCATATGTTCGTTATCTTCCTGCTGGCCATCTTCCTGGCAGCCTGCCGTGGAGCATCTCCTGTTTGCCCAGCTCCGACTTGCTGCCGAAAGACTTATTTCAGGAGAATCAGCATCTTGACTCCTTGGAAGGTTGGAGATAACTCTAAGCCTGCTGTGCCAGGACTGGAATCTTAAGAAGTCACAGCTCTTGACTTCAGTTTCCCTATCAGTGAAATTGGGACAGTGGTATGAGAATGGCCTGCACACACACTCCCGCTTTCCTGCAGACAGTGCAGGACTCTCCCGCACTGAGGCCTTTTCTGCTGCGGATCGAGCAGGTCTGATGCCCTCACCTAAACACACTTGGATACTAACACATAGCCTCTCCCTGAGCGAGAAGTACCATCTCTTGGGCTAGTGCCATCTTTTGTCAACTTGGAAACAGACCCACTGACTCTGCGTATTTTTCTCATACGTTCTCTCAGTAAAAGTTACAGTGTGTCTATTGGTGGAACCCCTTGAAGTTGCTGTTAGAAATAATTGATCAGAGAATAAAATCATGTCTTGATACTGGAATGTGTGTGTTGTAGAATTTTTTTTTTTCAAGATGGCTTATATGTAGCTTGGAATTTTAAGTTCCGCAGAGCAGGCAATGTATTTGTTTAGAGGGTAGGGCCATTATAGGAGACTGCTTTTTTTTTTCTTCCTTGTTTGAATTGGATAAAATTGTAATATATCCTTTACGTCACAGTAGCACCCTAGTGGTTATCATATTGCATTAGTTACATGAGTTTTCAGGGAACATTATACGGTATATACTGCCTCCAGTAAATACACTAGTCATGCTTATGGTTACACAGGCTGCGCCAGGAAATTTAGGATGACATTCCCTGCAGGTTAGTAATTCTATCCATTATTTATATTGGTTTGATTTGAAACTAGATGAAGCTAAGTATTTTTGAAGACTTTTCTTGACAGAGTTCTAGAAAAATCAGAAAGTGAATATTTAAAAGAAGTTAAATATCTTTGTATTATTGCATCTGATTTTTTTTTTTCATCTTGTCACATCACTCAGAAAGTGAGGGAAGATTTGTTCTGAACGTGAGATACAGAAGAGTTTTATCAACAAATTGAAACCTCTCATTAATAGAAATCTATTTTGGGTATCTACTTAAACTCACTCTATGGAAACAAAATGATCCTAATTCTTAACAATGGATTAAAAATTTGTAATGATGTTGTCACACAGAAACTGAAACAGATGTGGAGGTTTTGGAAAATCATTTTGGTGGTTGATATGGCCTTCATAGCTGGCTGTCTTTGAAAAGTGAAAGTGTGTTGTGTTTGCGCCACAATACAGAAATTGCTACTTGAAGATGATTGTCATAACTGTGAAAGATTTTGAGGCAAACATTAGATGATTGCAATGAACTTGACTAATACAGTTTGTGCTGATATCAAGAATTAACATGAGATTATTTTGAGCTTCTAAAATAGCATCTTAATTCTTCACTCTGAGGACATCAAAGTATTTCATACCTTCAAACTTAGTAACCTGGGGAAGAAACTGAAGTAGGCAGGTGTTGATCAGTGAAACTGCACTCTGAGCCACGCCCGTTGTTTTATTCAGTAACCTGTACTTTCCTGTATTTGTTATAATGAGAGGGTCCTGGCACATAGAATCCAGGGAAGATGAAACAAGTGGAGAGAAAAACCAAAGTCTACAAGTTTCTTTTTAAATCCAGTTTATAAATAGTGTAAGGTAAGGAAGGCTTGTATAGTTTCGTAATTTATAAAATGATTACTATTCAGCTCAGGAGATTATGGTACAGATGAAATGAAACACTGTATTAATTCTACACAGTGGATATTTGACTGGTATCTGCTTTCTTTTTGACTTTAGCAGTGTGCTTCTATGTCATTTACAGTAATTATTGTAAGCATTGTGATAAGGTAGTAGTCATATAACTTTGGACAATTTGTATAAACCTAAAGGACTTAGATTTTTAGACATGTCAGGTAGTTCTGGTGTTCATCTATCCTTTCCTTCAGTAGGCTTCTGATCCTTTGAAATATACTGGCTCCGTAGTCTACCAGGAGCAGGGTAATCAGGAGTTACATGGACAGAAAACTCCTGGTCCTGCTCTGATGCTGGTGCAACAGATGAACTCCAAGGCCGGTTCCAGCACTGCCACTCTATGCGTTTGTTGTACCATTGATTAGGTTTCTCTGTTCACCTTCAACTTTTTTCATAATCGTAAAACAAATATTCTATGTCTTCTTAGATAAGACTTATAATAACTGGTGGAGGGATTATTAAGTAGTTATGTTTGTCAAGAATCAAACTTGTTGCAACCTCAGTTGTTTTTTGTTTTTGTTTTTGTTTTTTTTTAGCACGAAAGCACAGGAAATTATCATTCAATTCATCATTTAAATATTTAAAAATTCACAATGAATAGTAAAATCACTGGAGTGTAAGCTTCCAGATAGCAATAACTTGTTATGAAGATGCTTTCTAGCATTTGTGGAATGAATGACATCCTCTTCTAAATTAAGTAGGAAAGATTTTGGAACATATCTTGGCTTAAGAACTTCACCCAGTGGGCTGAGGATGTAGCTCAGTGGCACATCACTTGCCTTGCAAGCACAAGTTCCTGAGTTTGATTCCCAGTACAAAACAAAAAACCAAAATAACACCCCCCAAAACAAAACAAACCTCAGACAGTGGAACTAGAGCAAGAGTTAAGAGTCAGTCAGCATCTCACTACACAGCTCAGACTCATAGTGACCCTCCAGTCTCAGCCTCCCCAGCGCTGGGATGACAGACACGCACCACCATGCTCTTTGGTTTAAGGACAGAATCCATTGTAGTTCACTTATGGGACAGCATTCATGGAAGCTATTTGCATGTGCTGAAATGATCATACGTTTAAACTTCAAGTGAACATATAGTTCAATCTTTACTTTTCTTCTTAACAAAGTCATTTGGTTGATTACTAAAGTTAAATTCAAGATTTCTTCCAAAAATAATATACTAAGTGCTATAACAGAAGTGTAGTCTTGGGACTGTAAAAATGTAGAAGAGAGAATTTTAATTGATTTTTTAGAAAATAATATCATGCTATGGGCCGGGGAGATAGCTTAGTAGAATAAGGACTTCGCTGGCAAGCACAAGGGTCTGAGTTCAATCCCCAGTTCCGCAAAGACAAACAAACAAACAAACAAACAAACAAACAAACAAAAAGCCAGTAAGTGAAAATAATATCATGCTATGAAAAATAGCTAATCCTTGTAGTATTTGCAAGGAATTTTTAAACACTTTGTAGGAATTGCATATCGTTATTTTTTGAAGCATTGCTTGGGTCATCACAATATAACTCATAATATATGTTAATGATTCAATTCATTTTAATTCCAAACCAGTGAGACTCGACTGCACACCCACTTCAAGTCTAGCTGTGTTAAATCTAGTTGGGATGCAAAAACAAAGCATAAAGTGTGTCATGGTTCCTTTTTAAAATGTGTTTATGTTGACTATATGTTAGCATTAAATTGTGTTAAACCATTTTATTTATTTATTTATTTATGTGGTACAGCATCTCGCTACCCAGCTCAGACTCATAGTGATCCTCCAGCCTCAGCCTCCCCAGCACTGGGATGACAGGAACACACCACCATGCTCAGTTTCAGTGGCTGACATGGCATGCCCAGGGTTCTGGGGCTAGCATGGCATGCAGTAATGGAACTCAGGTCTTTGTGCTTGCCAGGCAGGCACTTATACTGCTGAGCTATCTCCCCATCCCAGCTAAGCCATTTAAAAAAATTATTGGTATTCTCTTTCTTCTGATAAAAATGTTTTGCAAATATGTACATCAGAAAATACAAAGATGCATGCATACATTGATGTATCTCATAAGCAATGAATTTTCTAAGTAAATATATAGCACATAAATATGTCATTCTATGATGACAATGTGTAATTTTAAGGTCCTGATAATTAATATATTTATATTGTTCTATATGTTCTGACAAAAAAAATGAAGGTGAAGTCTAATAGCTCAAGGAACAAACAACCCCAAATGGGTTATTTTATGAATGGACTTGCTGAGCATTACTTTTGTTGCGATATGTCTTGCTCCTCCCATACATGAGCATTCATAGAGTTTATTTTATTAGATTTCAATTATGCAAGTCACTCTCTAGGAACAGACACCTTTAGGAAGGCACTTAAAATAATAATGGGCACTTTCATGAAGTTGCAACTTCCAACAAATTCAAATCTTTTGGCCTTGCATAATTATATTCATGCTTGCATTCATCTATGCTTGGTAGAACTCAGCTTCCTATTTTGAGGGTTCTGGGCTAAGGACCTCTAGTTTTAAAAAAGGAACTCAAGACCTGGAGTTTTAAAAAAGACTCACAAGCCTTTTGAATGTCAAATGGCTCTTATAGAAGAAATATTTGATGAGTTAAGTGTAAAAGAATAAGAAACATATGGATTAAATTTCACTGAAAATGCACATGGGCTTAAAAATTAAGAGAGAAAGTACTTGGCAAAATGTGGTTTTGGTTTTGCCAAATCCAGAGTTTGCGAATAGAGTAAGACATTGAGCAAACCCAAACCATACCTGGCTATAGCCATCTGCTAACTGGCCAGCTTGAAAAAGCCTTTTGATGAGGCTATGCCTTTCTAAAACTCTTGACGACACTTGAACTTCGCCTAGATCTTCTGGGGACCCTGGAAGCTTGACAAGTAACTTACAGTTCCACACTTTGTTAACAGGTTCATTGTGACGGAATTTCCAAATGTAGGACTTTAGTATTGAAGTAATTGACCTAAGGCATGATTGTATTCATTCTTGAGTTAAATATTTATAAAATTATAAATTAGTTTTGTCAATGGAATATTTTAATATAAAAGTTTAAAGTTTGAATGTTACTATATTTAAATATCTTGCTGTGTAATAGTAGAAATTTATTAGGTTACTATGTACTAGGGTGTATTTCCTAAGTCTACCCCATTTTCTAACCCACCGAAACATGATTTCTGTTCTTCCCTTCTGCTACATAGAATTTCATTTATTATGATTATGTGACGTGAATATCCTTCACCTTTTAAAATTCAATCTTTGAACAATTTTTGTCTGATCCATATTCTTATTTTCCAACCATATTTATGCTTGTATACTGAAATGAATAGCGTCAAATGAAATCTGTTGCAAGTAGAGCTGCTTTACAAAATATTTTAATAGGTAGTTTTCTAAAAGGAGCTATTACCTATAATATTTAAATGGCAATGGAATACCCATCTCTGACAAAACTAAGCAAAAAAAAGGGGATACAAATGAAGGACCGTTTTGTATCTGTATATTCAAAATAGTTAGGATAGATATACATCTACTTTCTCTCAATTCAGTGAGAAGATTTGTACTAATAGTATTTGGACAGTGTATCATGTCTGCATCTTGTACTATGAATAACCACTAAGAAGACAACAATATACAACGTATTAATTATTGAAACTGTCCTACTAATCAGTTTTGAAACTGTCTCATTGCTATTTGTTTCTCAATAAAATTATTAAAAAATAAAATAAAATGAGCTATTTTACCATCTTGTGCAGAGATTCATAACTTTTTGTATTTTATAGTATAGTTTTGCAGTTGAATAAGACTAAACTCATTTCTGATTAAGAACATGTTTGTACGTATTTTAACTTCACAACCTCAATAGAAAAATATCGGTCTAAAAACTTTACAACAGGTGTAGAATAAATGACGTGCAGGTCACATTGCCTCTCCCCAGTTTTTTCAAAGGTAAAGCAGTGGTAGGTTTGTATTTGGAATAATTAGAACTTCCCTGAAACACATATGTTCTCCCACAGTTGACAGAGCTTTCAATAAATAAGCACAACTTCACTTTGCAAGCAGCAGTCTGAAGTGTCTACAATTTAATTATATACACACTTTAAAGTCCCAAGTCCCTCTGTAGTACTGTCCACACTTTAAGCTGGAAACACTTGGCCATGACTCCATGCACATGTCCTACAGAGTTACATATGATGTGGCTCCTCTCCCAGTGGGCTGCACAGGATATGAGCTGGGTCCTGGCGGCTTCTGAAACAAAAATGAGACAAGCTCTTGTGGAGTGAATTTAAAGACAGAGAAAAAACCCCTCTCTGGCACTGAAGCCACTGGAAGTTTGGCATGGCTAACTGGGAGTAGACCTTGGCCAGCAGAACTGAGAGATAGCTAAACAAAGATTTGTTCAATTTGATAAATTCCCTGGCTAAGACTGGCCTTGCCAACTTTCTTTCTAAAGCAACTTTCACAGTTGAATTATAAAACCTTGAAAATCAAGGGTTTGTAATGGAAATGCTGACAGATTCAGCTAACATGCAGTTATACCAGCAAAGCATTGCTATCATATTTTATAATTGTTTGAGAAGTTTCTAGAACGCAGTGGTACATTTGCTTCATGGGATCCATTTCCTTTGCTAAAAACAACCAAATGTCCTCACAGTTGTCAGCTTCCCACCTAAACCCATCTTGATAATATTACTTTTTCATGATAGAAATAGTCAAGCTATTAAGTTCTTCTGAGGCTGGAAAACAACTACTGCTTCATCCTATATCCTGATTTTGTATTTAAGAAATTTAAAACCCTGCCATTGGTGCATCAGTGTTCTTCATTTACATATTTTTGGAAAACCTTTCTACTTTTTAGCTAATTTCCCAAAACAGAAATTCATATAGATAAATCTTCTTTGTGACCGTTGAACACATGGAAAGATTTAGTCCATTATCAGAGTGTACATTGTGGGCCAGCAAATAAAACTAAATTTCAGTGCAAAACTTAACATCCTAAGGGGTGAGTTAAACCTTGTATAGATATGTAAACACAAAGTTCCATTTTTACCTTTTAAAAAATTCTCATTGCTTGTCAATTGTTACATTTTATGTGGTTGACCATATTTCATGTATAGTCAAATTGAGTTTCATAAAAAAATCATAGTTAAAGAGCACAGGAATGATTAGGAAATAATTACTCAGAGATATAATGAGGTAGTGTTACTTATCCCTGTGCAATAGCTGAGAGTTGACATTTAGCTTTCTGAGAAAATCAACATTAAAGGTTAAAATATATTTTAAATACTAGAAGAATCTGATGGGTGTAATTCACTCTAATATTGATGAATAATTAGTGATTATTCAAGGGGCAAAAAAAGGTGTTTGGTCCATTATACATATAGTGGCTTTTGATTTTTTTCAGAAAGGTCTTTTTTTGGTTTGTGGGTTACTTAGCAGAAAGGAGAAGTTACAGTTAACAAATTAATGAAAACCAAGTGATTCCTTTGAAGAATTCTTAAGTGAACCTTAACCAATGCCTTGGGCTACATGTTCAATGTGCACAAAAAATTTAAGGTGAACCGGCCACTGCTACTAAGAGTCAATTGACAGAATGCACGGGTCATTAATTTTGTGTCCTTGTTTTGTCAGTGTGTTTTCGTGAGGCCTGGTAAAGAAAGTAAAACCACTGATGCTGAAAATTATCTGCTCTGTAGCTCATTTCCCCTCCCAGCATGCACTGACCCAAGGGAGTGGGCTTCAGGTCGCCTGCTCCCATTTCCCTCCCAAATATTCCTGGCTCCGGCAAGTTTGAGAACAGCTCCATTGGGCTGGCGTTATGGGTAATTCTTTGCAAGTTTGTGCTTAATCATATGCAGGACCTGAGTGCCAATAAAAATGAGATGTCCGCTCACAACCTTTTCTTGTGTTTTATAAATAAGTCCTTCAGTAGGCTTTGCAACCTCAGTTCCATTCAAGTATAGAAGGGGAAAGTGGGAAATTGAAATTTTTTGGTGCTTCTTAATTCCTTGTCTTTTCATTATCAGTAAAAGCTGAGAGCCAGTGTCTGATGTGTGTGTGTGTGTGTGTGTGTGTGTGTGTGTGTGTGTGTACAATTAATGAATGATACAACTGAAAAATGCTTCTAATGCTTCTAAAGTGTCATTTTAGGGCTCTGTCTGGCCTTCAACTGTGTTCTAAACCATTTTGCCCAAAGATTATTTCTTTTTTTCTTTTTCTTTTGAAATAGGGTCTCTGCTGTATAGTGCAAGCTGTCCCTGAACTCACTTGTAGCCCAGGATGCCCTCAAACTTACAGTGATCCTTCTGCTTCAGCCTCTTGAGAGCTGGAATGACAGACCTGTGCCACCCCTTGTCATGTCATATTAATAGTTCCACAAACCTGTATCAATGCAAGCCAAACTAGATCACACTATTTACCACATAGCTTTATTTGAAAACAAAATTTTAAGGATCAAATTGTTTAAAAGTTGGGTACCCTATCAAGCTAGGTTTTCCAAATCTCAGTAATACTATTATAGTCCTCCAAAGTAAAAGGATGCAGATTGTTTTGAATTAGAGTATCCATAACTTCCTTGGGCAGAGAGCCAAGGAAGATTTATAGATCTTAGGAAAATAATATTTGTAAATGTTTTATTAGGTTGTTCATAATATGTAAGAAATTATAGAATTATATGTTGTTTTGCCCTTTTTTGTAGAGATTTAAGTCTGCCTGCTCTGCTTATCACTAGCATTAAGCAATGGCACTAGAAGTTGCATAAAAGCACAATTTGTATGTAGTCAGAAGTTATTGTGTTATATCAGTTTCCCTTCCATGCTTATAAATTATCGTTATTCATTAATTTGATTCGGTAGCTAATTGGGTGTTATTTGCATCCATTCATTCACTTGTTCATTTGGAATTTATGCCAAATATATGGTATGTGTTAGGTAGACAAAGGGACTTAGGTTAGTTCCTAGACTAAGAAATCAAAAGTTTTTTGGGGTGTTGTACATGTACAATGATAGAACATGCTGAAAAGTAGGGAATTTGGGTAAGGAGGGGAGCCTGGAACACTGCTGGTAGGTGAGTAATAAATGTATGTGTTTTTGTTAGGTAGGGCTGACCTAACAAAGTGCCATAGATCAGGCAGCTTACGCAACAGAAACCGATCCCATTGTAGTTCTGAAGCCCTGAAGTCCACGCTCAGGGTCTTGCTAGGCTTGGTTTCTTCCGAAGCCTTTCTTTCTGGCTTGCAAATCATCTTTTTACTGTAGCCTCATATGGCCCTTCCTCTATGCATACAGGTCCCAGTTGTCTCTTTGTGTATCCAGAATGTCTTGTCTTCTGAGGACGCTAGTTAGGTTGGTATGCCTGATCAGTGTCATTAGTCAGTGTCATTAATTGCCTCATTTTATTTTGTTATGTAAAAAACAATATTTTTTTCATAATTTTATTGATAAACAGATAGCAATGAGACAGTTTCAAATCAAATCGGTAGGACAGTTTCAATAACTAACACACTGCATATATTCTTCTTAGTGGTTAATTGCTGTACAATTGCCTTATTTATTTATTTATTTATTTATTTATTTATTTTGGTGGAGTCAGGAATCGAACTCAGACCCTTGCACTTGCCAAGGAAGTGCTTATTCTACTGAGCCATCTCCCCGGCCCTTGCCTCATTTTAAATGATCGTTTTTTCTAACATCTTGTCTCCAAGTATATTTATATTCTGAGAATTTGGTGTTAGGACATTAACATATTAATTTTAGGTGATATAATTGAGCTCATAACTACTACAAGGAAAAATGAATGGAACGATGTCACAGAGCTTTACAGGAGACAAGACGGTAATTCCTAGCAGAATACCAAGAAATGTACTCATAGTACATTGAAGTATGTGTAGAAATTAAGCTAAGAACTTGTGCAGTGCAGACAGAAATGGGTTTGCCAGTTTCCTGTTTTATTTGATAATTCAGGATCTGGTATATCTAAATCCCTGAACTCAGCTTTTCTTGGAAGGACATAAACTACTCACAGGGTCTGCCAAGGGCTGAACTGCTCTTTGTCCACCAGTGGTTCTCAAGTCAGGCTACAGATTATTATTCCTCCTATGATTAAGATTTATTGATTTGAAGTGGTTTTCCCAGGTAGTTCAAATGTTCTAATGTGATTCTAATAATGTTATATGGTTTAAAATTTCTTTTAAATACCCCAAATAAACATAATATTAAAGTAGTGTATCTATCTATCTATCTATCTATCTATCTATCTATCTATCTATCTATATTACTAGATGTTAAGTATTATCCTTAAGCTCTTGCACATATCAGGTGTGATTGAAAAATACAGGGATAGTTTAATTTTTTTTAAAAAAATTATTAGTATAAGATACAGTGCCGTTAATCCTTCTCAGAACACTTCCTGTTGGTCTGAACACACTTACCATTCTTGGTGCTTTGCAAAGTAGTTCTGGAAGTCCTCTTCCATGTCTTTAGCTGTTCTTTCTTGGCTGCTTAGATGTCCTGAATTGATTCAAAATGTTTACCTTTCATGATCATTTTGACATTGGGGGAGATTCAGAGTCTACACAGTGCTGGATCCTGTGAGAAAGGTGGGTAAAGATACAGTATAATGTCTCATGAGCCCACCTTTGTATTGGATGGCACTTGGCAGCAACATTCACTGAAATTTTGGTCACATGTCATAAAGACATGTAAGAGGACTTTTAAAACTACTCCAGAAAGTAGCAAGAATGATAGGATAAATGTTTCCAGTGTGAGGAGGGAGTATTCTGTGGGTCATTAATGACAATTTTACTATAATTTTTAAAGATTTAAACATTCACTGTGTATTTTGTTCACATGTATTTTCTATAATTTTCACAAGAATTCTGTGATTTCCTTATTTTGATAATTTTCATTCTCAACCTTTCACCTCTTTCTCCTCTCTCCCCTTGTGCCCTCTCCTCTCTCTCCCCTCACCCCTCTCTTCCCCCTCCGGGTCTCTGGTATATCTAAATCCCTGGGTCTCTGTCTCTATTTTTTGGGGGAGGACTGAACCAAGGATCTTCAAGTTGAGCTATATAGCAGCCAATTTTTTATTTTCAGTTTAGTGACATGTTCTCATGAAGTTGCTAAGTTGCCCACCCTGAGCTTGCACTTTCTTGTGTCAGTGACTCGAAGCTCTGTTACTACAGAGAGGCACCACCACATCCATTTAAGGGTCTCTTTAAATAGTAGGTCATTTTCAGAAGGATAGAAGTGCGCTCCCAATATTATTTGTAGAGCCTGGAGATGGTACACTAATAAGTAGAGTATTGGCTCTCTGTTTTTCATATAATGAGATTGTTTAATGCAAAACAACAACAGATAGAAAACAAACTCATTGAGGAGAGATGAGATCATTTCACTTTTTAATTTTAGAGGTGGACAGGATTTCATGCATTTTGAAGAGTATAGTCTTATGCACTGAATCTTAGCTAAGTGGCCTAACAATTATGGTTTGGGATGTAGTTGTCAATCAAGAATCTTCCCTTAGACATCAGACACTATCTTCTGGACACATGGTTTGGGGAAAAATATGCAAACACAGTCCTGCCTGAGAATGTCAGTCACCTCACTGGGTTAACTTTTTATTTATGTAGTTTATGTGTGTTTTTTAAGAAGATGAAAAAGCTGTTTGGTTTATTTGATAAAACTTTCAGAAAAGTTCTAATTTTTTTTTTTTTTTCAAATTGGGGTCAAAACCTTCCCTTATGATATAGATTAGCTTTAGAGAATATATATCTTAAATGCATGCTTACTTATTGTATAAATCAGAATTAGGGTAAATATTGGAGAATGTTCCATTTACTCCAAAATGTTCATTTTTATTTGGAAAAAAATCTTGGCAGGCATGCAAGGAGCTACCAGATGGAGGAGACGGTGCCACATGGATTATGAGTTTTTCCCCTCTCTTCTTATTGATGTCTTAAGTTGAACATGTTCCATCTGTCCACTCTCAATAATGAATAGTGACTTTTTTATTGTAAAGGTAACAAATTCCATATAGGGTAAATGAATCCAAGCCTATAATGAAATACGCAAGACTCGGCATTATGTCCTAGATAGACATTGAGGATTTTGTGGAGAAGTGTGGAAATCCAGTACAATGTCTGCAGTGCAGCTTGCTTTTGGTTGGGAAGGCAGTAGAAAATTTCTCTCTCAAGAACTCAATTTTATACTCCTCTAGGGATTAAAAATCTGATTGATGGTTTGTAGGACTTGTTTGGATCTAACTTTTTAAAGAAATATTAGTTCTATAAAAATGATCATTGAAAACGAATTTCCAATCACTTACAGTAAAGTATTCCCCTGTCATGCTGGTAAATAATTGAAGAACACTAAGTCACCTCGCCGGATGTGTTGACTACTCCTTAAATCCAGCTTGTCAAATATAATATGCAGATAATGTTTTGAAATATTTCATTTATAACTTTGGCCTGTTGAAGCTAACTTCTCTGGTTTGAGTTTTTGTTTTTCTGGCAAGGATGGTGGTATTTCCACATTTAACAATAGTGTGACTATTCAATTTTACATATTTTATTATTGATGTTGTTATAATAATACCTGTATTTTTCAATAATAGTACCAATTATTATTTAAGTTTAGAATATTTTAAATTAGTTTGGGGACTAAATCTTTCTTTACTCTGTCTGGTATTATATGGGTACCCCAAATACCTCCAATGGAAAAACCAATAAAGGAGTTATATGATTCTTTTATTGTTTAAGTAGGATTAAAATTTAAGCAGCTGCTTGGCTTGCTTACTACATATATTTTTAAAATCCTTTACACTTCTTTTGTGTGTGTGAGAGTGGATAGGGTGGCTATTTACCAGCTATGGCAATGAGCTTGGAAATGCTATCTCCTTAGTTAAAGGTATTTAGTTTTAATTTTTGATTTGAAGAACTTGCCCTTCTATGATTAGACTTCATTTTTTGAGTCCTCTTGAAACTGGAGTGGGAGTTACTGTTTCTTTGCTTATGGATAATTGAAGTCAACCAAACTTGTTAAAGTCAAAACCAACAATGCCATGCTTTATTACAGCCTCCGAGTTCAGTCACGGATCCTAGTAGTTTCTGAAAATGGCACCATTCATGCAGTGACATGTCAAAAACTTAATGCTGTAATTTTCCTCTTCCTAATGGAGAATTAAGAATGTAGAGGGACTGGGCCTTTCACATGGACCAAATCCCCATGGCTTGGGTGCAGAGGTCTTGCAAAAATTTAGTAAGTGAGAAGGAGAACAAAGATTCTTAGTTGGAGGGAAAAAAATTAGATCGCCTGTGGCTGAGAAGCTGAGGGGGACAGGTAGGCACAGTGGGGTGCAGGATAATGAGGCACATGGCAAATGTGATGCACAGATGTTTAGCCAACTGTAGCTCCGGCTCCCAAAGTTGTGCATGCCACAGCACCATGCCTCAGGGCTATGTCTACACCAGAACATTTGGAGCAGTAAACGACGGCAACATTAGGTTCAAATTAATCTATTACTCCAGAGCTGTGAAATGTTGGTTGCTTGTTTCAGAATTACATTGCCTGTGGGTGAAATGTTTTAGGCAGATTTTAATGCAAGCTCATGACTTGCTGAGGAGATTAAGAGGAGAAAGGGAAATTAGAACAGTTAGGATAGTTGTGGAGGGGCACTTTTCTAGTTAAAGTATATGAAAAGTATTACATATTTCACAGGCAGGCCTGGTCTCCTGTTGGCCACCTGCTGGGACTGAAATATCCTACATCATAATGAAGGCAGGTTTGCAGAAGCCTTGTAAATACTTGAGCCTTGCAATTGAAGAAGGCAGACAAAGGCGGCTTTGGGGTCTCCTGGAGACTTTCGAGGGGTAGGTCTGTCAGGCGGGTGCTCCGAATGAATTTGGTAATTTATTATTCTGCACTTGTTAAGTGGAACATGTAAAATTTTGCATTTAGGTTTTTACCTTTGTGAGTTTACATAAACTCCTGAGTAACAGGTAGCCTCATGACATTTCAGAGTATGCATCAAAGCAGTCTTGGCTTTCTCCCTCTGCTGTGTCATTGCACTGATACCAGCAGGACCATTTTCTTAGACCTATGTGGAATTCAACCCTCTATTTTTCCAAAGTAGAAAAAGTTATCCTTGAATTAACCTGTACATTTTGTCAATTAAACAGTTTATTCAATAAGATGGGGGAGCAAACCTGTTTGGATGTGTCTATAAGGATTTTTTTCTTTACAATATTGTAGTTTTTCTTATAAAAACACTTAATTGAAATGCCTAAGAGCTGCCCAGCACAAAAGTCAATAAAAACCCTAGAATAGAGTTTATAGGGGTTGTCTATGTACATAATTAAATCCTTCAGGCACTTTAAAACTCTGCAAAATAAATGGTTATGCAAGAATAGCCTGCTGAGAGAAGAAATGCTTGTATCAGCTTTAACCAGCTGCCCTGTGTTCCATGTTTCTGGGTTGGAATGAGAAAGCTATTAGAACACTGGAAGACTGCAAGCCACATACAAATCATCTCTGTTACTGACACTTGGGGGAGTACTTTATAGTGGCTGTCAAGACCAATACAAAACATGGTCTGTGCCTAAAAGAGTCAAGTGCCATTATTTAAGAAGATGTTAGTGATTCAAATAACTGAAAGACATCCAGGATCTTCATTGAGTTTAGCTGCTATAGAAGCAGATTTATGACTGGATCCGACTTAAGTAAATTAACATGTAGGTTTGCATTCTAGATTTGATGGACTAACAAAGGTTAATTACTTGGAGTGATCTATGTGGAATAGGAGTAAAAGGAGAAGAACTGTATTTGGATTTAATTTCACTGTTCTTCAGGGAATACTGTTTGAAAGGATAGGATTATTATGAGGGGCAAAGGAAGAAAGTGAAAGAGAGAGAGAGAGAGAGAGAGAGAGAGAGAGAGAGAGAGAGAGCAGTCTAACGAATGCAACCAATAGAAAAATTGTAGGTTTGTTTCTCTCCTTGGCTCTCAAAGTTATGATAAATGATAGCACAAGGAAAAGATAACCTACCAAGAGAGTAGGATCACCAAGGCCAAATACTAAAACTCCCAGCTGACTGGCCCATACACTGCAGCCTCTGTTCGTGTTTATTTTTTCTGCTCACTCTTGGTTTCGTCAATCAGTATGATAGACGATAAGTCCTGACTAGAGCAGCCCGCGTCCTGCTCTCTCACGGTGGGTAGCATGTTGTGGTTGGCGCCGTGCAGTCGGAGGATCGCCCGCCTCAGGAGCACCAAGGGGATGCGGCTCGGAGCGGTCTTCCAGCAGCCGGCTCCTTGGAGAATAGCAAGCAGGAGCGTTATCAGCGGAGAGTGGAGTTGCCAAGAAACTGACCACACATTAGTAGCTTTGTTTGGGTAGAGTCTAAGGGGGCTGTAGCTCACAGACTTGAGACACTTTCTGTTAAATCATCCCTGGTTTTAAGTGTTAAAAGAAAGCTTGTTCAAAAAGAAGCCAGGGCTGATTGCCGCAGGCAGTCCTGTGACAGGAATCCTCCTCACAGTCAGGAATTCGTGGAGTTACTGTGCGGAGGTGCCAATGGATGTCAATTTAAAAAGAAAAGCAAGAAGACTCCTCTCTTGGTCTACTACTCATTTCTAAATAAACTCTCTCTCAATGAGCCAAACAACGTTAAAAATGCCTTTAAAATAGATCTGTAGACACAATGGGTCACTTTAGTTGGCTGGTGACATATGAAACACTGCACAGTTCGCCAACAGCTCATCAGATAAATGGAATTTCCTGAATACTATTCGCAGATCACTAATGTTGTTTATCTTCTCTCTCAGCACTAATACTTTTTAACATTTCATCTTAAGAGAAGTTTTTTTTTTTTTTTTTTTTGCTTGATTTCATGCATCGGAAACTTTGAGAAAAATTTTGGTACCACTGCTTTTTGAGCTTGTTTTGTAGAAGCCCAGAGTCTATATATATTTAAAAAAATCTAGAATGTCCTGACTTGGTTCACTAAAGGAGCCAGAGTGAAATTCTTTAGATATCTTGTGATGCAACATTGGTCAAACATTTCCTGTTCAACAGTTTTTTTTTTTTCCTGGGTATTAGTGGCTCCTTTCTTAAGAACAAATGCTTGAGAAATCTGGGGCTGTCTGTTTTTGTAGGAAATTTCAAATAAGTGATCCATGCACCTTCCCCCAAAGCAGTGCTTCTTGAGGGAAAAAGGGCATTTGACAGTTCTTTGTGTAGATAAGTTCTCTCCATCTTAGAAATTTTGCGAATGTGTCAAGGAATGTGTCCTCTTACCTTGAGGTACATTCCATAATAAAATAGGTACTTTCTGATTCTCTTTATATTTAGTGCTGTTCCTTGTAACTGCTAATGTATGTTAAGGTGAAACTTAACACGGGAATATTAGTTTTATTTCAGTTAATTATGTTACGAAGAGCTCGTGAACCCTAAGATTTAGGGTTGGTCTGTTTCTAGTTATGCTGCCAAGTTTTTTACTTGATGGAGGGGGTCTGTCGCATTCTATTTGGCCTCTCCACCTTTGTAACCCCTGGTTTCCTCTTTTCCTGAATCACGAGTTTACGTTCTCCCCTTCTGTGAGAATATTGAATGCTTATTCAACTCCAGAATGACTATGGTCACAAAATATCAACAGCGATTTTTAATAGATCTTTCCCTATCAAAATATTGTTGCTGAATAATAGGGTAAAGGTAGTTGTGGCTGCTGATAGGAAGGAATCTGACTATTAATAAAAAGCAGACAAGGGTCTTGAAACAGTACTTCCACTGTTGCAATTTAGACACTTTATATTACTTTATTTAGTGCAACACCTGCAGCTACTCACATTGCTGGTGGCTGAAATAATCCAGGTCCACACGGGGAGAGTATTACAATTTCATTGTGCTATTTGTGCTTACTGTTTAAGCCTTTCTCACAGGAGAAAGCATTAGCTAAGTGTACAGTAGATAATAAAAAGGGGGATTTGGGCTCATCTGTTCCCCTTAAATCTGTCTAATAAAATCTCCCTGTGTAATTACTATTCGACTCCTCTTTTGCCTCTGTCTGGCATGTGGAGGTGGATAGTGGCACAAATTGGCAGTTGTCGAGGGTTTTTTTCACTTGTCCCCACATTTCATGGTTTTATGGATCATGCCCTCTTCTGAGCCTTGGAAACAGTATACACTTCCACTTCTGCACATGCTGTAATGGATTTCGGATGGAAGATGTTGGGGCTCTCAACAGGAGAAAGAAGTTGCCTCATTTTAAGGCAATAATAACAAGCCATTCTTCATTTGTAATTGACAACTTAATTTATGTTTCAGATGATGGGTCAATGTAGTGATACCCTACTTTAATTTCCACCCCAAATGCTGATAATCATGCTTTCAAGAGCATGAAGTTCACCTGAAGTGAATTTCTAATTTAAGCAAAAAGATGTTGGGTAGGGGCTGAGAGTACAGGCTGGAACTGAGCTAGAGGTCATTTCTTCTTCGTCTATGTTGCAATAGCTCAGAGTTCACGGGATTCATACCCTTTGACTTTAATTGCTCTGGGCCCACTGAGGCAAAGCAATGGTGCTCTAAGTTTTGAGGGTTAAGGAAGCAATCACAAAGACCTTCAGAATATTTTTAAACATTTGGGGGAGATAAACAGTATTTAGACATTCACTAATCATAAAACTCGTTTCTAGATAGTTGTCTAATTTCCTAAGCCATGCTTGCTAAAGTTTATTTGGTTATTGAAACATTAAGCTTAACCAGTCATGTTCTTTCTACTTTATGAAAATGTAGACAGGAAATTATCAGCAAATTGCTCGTTTAGAATTAAAGACAGGAAATGAACTTCAGCAGTTGAATTCTTGTAGTAAAAAGCTTCTACCTAAAGCATAAGTAAAGCCAGAAAACCTTGCTTTTATTTTGAAGTCTGGGCTTTGTTAGATCAACACAATGGATTTAAATACTCTGCCTTGTTTCTCTTCAAAATTTCCATATTGCTTTTTACAGTATCCACAACTGTTTCTGTTACTAATTTCCTTGCAATTTTTAAAATATAACTAGTTCTTTTATTCTTCTTTGGAACAAAATACAATTTTTTGGATTACATTAATATATTAATTTAGGATGTGACTCAGAAATAGTGACTGGTAATTTATGTAGGAGGACATCAAAAAATTGAACATCTCTTTAAGTTTCCATATTATTTTTGTCTGAAATTCTCCAACTTCTTATTAGAATCTCAATTACAGTATACTTGAACATGTAGTCCTAAATGGTTAATAGGTTTCCCCAATGCGAACTTTTCAAGCTATTTATTTTCGAAAGTTATTACTTTTTCTTTATTCTTTATATGTTATATTGTTAGTGTGCCCAATATATCAGTGGTATCTACAATATAATTCCTGTACTTAATTTTCTTTTATATTTTTGTGTTGCCATTTTTATTTCTGTCTATATTTCAAGCATTGTAATATTCTTTAAAGTTCCCCTTATTGGTATTACATTATTTAAATAAACCACAGACATAATTCTCCTCCAGCAAAATGATTTGTACCATGTCTGACTATTTTGATTACCTTTAAGGAAAAATGAACTGCTTTGGATTAAACAAGAAAAGAACCTCAAACTTTAGCCACACTTTGAACCATTTACTCAACTTAGCTTGAGGAAGTTAGTAAATGCTGGTTTCATGATTGGTTTAAATTTCACTTTTACAGCAATTCACACATAACACTCCTTTGAGTATTTTGGAACTTGTAAGAGGCAAAAATTACTCTGTATTTTTTTAAATATAGCACTAATCTATTATTATAGATTCTTGTTACATATCTATTATGGTACAAATGGACTATACTCAAGAAAAATTTAAATAAATGCAGATATTCTTGGTATTTATTGGTAATAAGATTTTATAGAACCATATTGTTTTAGCTCATATCATTTATCATTTTTAAATAAATTACTAAATGATGGATATAAATATCCTTAGATGTTGTTGTACCTCCATTTTCCAAGTGAGAACTCACTAATTTTTTATATTCAAGCTGAAATTTTTCTGCATTCTATAGATCTTACATTCAAACAAATTGTTTTTGAATTCTATAGTTTTTGTTTGAGAGAAAATTGACTTTCTAATAGATTTATTTTATTGCATCAGCTTTATGCCTTTTGAATTTATGCCTTTTATAATAGAATTCAGGGGACAATTATGCTAACTTTGGAAGAATGCCTCCAGATTATTTTATTTGATTACTATTTTTCTTATAATTTTTTTATTTTATGGTTCTGTTGGGTATTTGTTACATTAATCCGAAGTACATAGAAATTTCAGTTTGTGTTTTATTAAGTCCAAAGTTCTGGTCATTTCAGGTAATAAAAATTTGTGCTTCTCATGTTTTGGTAATGTTTTTTCATATCTTTATGGGTATAAAATGGTTTCCTAATATATGAATCTAGATATTTTACCAAAAACCCTGAATGTATTCTAATTAGCAAAACATTTTACTTAAATCTTAAGATAATGGTAGAGCTGACATTTAATCATTATCAACATTTTTTAATTTGATGGAATTCTGAGGAAATCTTACTTCTTATTATAAAATGATATCTCCATGGTAAAGAGTAAGACAAATGAAGCTAAGTGCCCATATGGGAAAGTTCCAGATAAATATAAAGAGGCATAGAACTTTAAAACATTGGTAAACTCTATTTTTCTCATTTTAATGTGAATCAGTACATTTGCTTTAGACTTACGCTTTGGTGTTCAAGTGTACACAGTGATGCTTGGGGAATGGACCTTTGTTTCTGGTACATGTTGTCTTGTTCATTCATGAAATATTTTCATGTAACCAGTAGGTGCCAGGTGGGTATTCTCTCTTGGTGTAGGGTCTTAACAGTTACAACAGTAGATATGTTCACTGTCCTCATGTACTTACATTCCAGTGGGGAGAGAGACAGATAACACATCAACAAAAACTATTTCATGTGATAAAAAATGCCATGAAGAAAATGAGACAGTATTATGGAGAGCGAGAGATTTAATATGACCGCATAGCACTTAAAACACACAATCATTTACTCCATAATATAGTGAGCCATACAGTCTTTATCTGGGTCAAAACCAGTAGCAAAAGATCAGACTCTCATATTTGATAAGATATATGATACATTTCAGTATTATTTTATTGAAGTATGTTCCATTTGTAACTAGACTTAGTATACCTTTAATGTGATCAGAGCAGAGAAATTACTGCACTAATCTTGAGTCTTACACTTTGATGTATTACAATCAATTCTAAAAAGTTTGCTTTCTATCATTTACACACAGATATTACATTACTTACTGATGTCTGCAAGCATTAGGTTCTGCTTTACCTACTCAGAGTTAATTCAGGAAGAGCTTCACCCAGATGTTTTGTTTATTTGTTCCTCAATTGCGTGTATGAAATTTCAGAATTTATGAGATCATAGGTCAAGTGAAAGGTCGCAGTTGAGAGGTCAAGTAAGAAGCTAAAATTTGTGAAACCAAAGAAATGACAGGACAGTGCCAAATGAAAGGTCAAAGGTCAAGTGACAGACTCTGTGTAGATGAAAGCAAATGGTATGTTTGTTGAACATCTGAGCACAGTGAAGTGTTTTAATATTCATGCATGCAAAGTTAGAAGTTCTTAACCTTGGCATGCATGATTAGCAATAATGTTCTACTTTTACTATGTTACTTATTTACAGATAAAAGCGTATACTCCATAAAGTAAAATGATTTTTCATTTATTGCTTATCATCAGTTAGGGCTACCTTTTTGCTCTGATGTGTACGTGACATATATGAATTTGGCATCTTCTTTTATAAATGTGGTAGATAGACAGGTGACAATCATGTAGGATGCTAGAAGGTTTACTGGAAAATCAATCTGAGAATTAATCTTCTCTTATTTAATTCAAATTGATACCCCCATGTGGTTTAATTTCTCAAGTTGCTTAGTCATCTCTTTACTTATTTATTTAATAAATGGAAATTGAAAGTCAAGTCAGTTTTGGGGTATAGCTATTATACAATTAATAGAAGAATTTACTTGTGAGATTTTTTTTTTCTTTTTTGGTACTGGGGATCAAACTCAGAACCTTGTGCTTGGCAGGCAGGCACTTAAGCCGCTGAGCTATCTCTCCAGCTCAAAAATATTCTTGATATATTATGATTGGGGGATCATTCCCAAATTCATGCATGAGTTCCAAGTATTTTCATACTACTCTTTTTAAGCAAAATGATTTGATTCTAGGATCTGTGAGTGAGTGTAATTATTTGTCAGTTGTGGGAGTTACAAGAATGAACATGTAATATCTCTGTTTTATATGAGTATAACACATGTTATTACTATTACATTAATGAGATAGGCTTTCTATAAATGAAGTTTTTCCCTGGTAACAGAAACATGACAGTCTACAATTATGAGTTATACATGCTGTTAATTACCAATAGAATCTGGCATTATTTTTGAGCATTAACAAATACTATTTCCAATATTTTTATTTTTGTTTCTCAAGATGTTTATTTTATTATTTATTTCACTACTTGTTTTATTTTGTGAGGATAGTAAATGCTGTTAATATGTTTCGGAGGCGTGTGTATATGTATGTGCACATTTGTCATTAGCAATAGATGGTTCTTTGGGGTGTAGGGGTCTTTTGTCAGTGATTTGTTTTATGAGTTGTACAAAATGACCATTCTTCAAATGCTAAGCATTTAAGAAAGTCTCTTTTCATATTCTATAAATAGACAGTAATATTGTATAGCAAACTTAAAAAAGGAATTCGTATGTGAGGGATCTCCAGTTCTAAAAGAGGAATTCACTCAAAGAGAATTTCTTTCCCATAGTGCCCTGTACTTTTGGCTCATAGAGCCCATTGAATTAGAAGGCTTCTTTACAGGTAGAAATCTACTTGATAATTATCAAAGTCAATGGAAAGCCAGTAAGGGTTTAGACTACCACACTGTAAAATTGGGCTCACATTGTAGAATAAGTACTATCATTGTCTAAGAGAAATGTTTATTTTTTCAAAGTGTTGCCTTTCATATCTTTCTCATAAATTTATCTTTAAACATATACTTTCAGTAGTTAAGGGCAAGCACTGAAGGATGAAATATCACAAGCCAATTAAAAACAACTGAAGGGAGATTCTAAAATACAGGAATTTTCCAACTCATGAACAATATTTAGAGAGCTGGTTAATTTTAATTCCTCTGGGAACCATAAGTCTGGGCATTAATAGGCTTAGAGTGATAAAAAAACGGCCATATACTATGCACATATAGATGGCATTGTCAAAAAAGAAGCAATTAGTGGCCAGGAAAGCATAAGTATGTACACATATGGTGAGCAGGTTGACATGTAAAATACAGCCAGGAATAAGAGCCAATGACAAAGGAGAAGTGGAAGCTGGGCTACTGTTTTAACTTACATAATCACAAATAAATGACTCACAAACATATCAGCCCAGTGATCTCAGATAATTAAGGTTTTTAAAATAAATTTACTAAATCATCTTAGAAGAATCTGCAGTCCAAACTTTTTATTGTTTCTTCTCCTTTCTCTTCTTTTAATGTATCTTTTTTCCTTTTTCTTTTCCCCTTTCTTCCTTCTTTCCCCTCCTAACATATTTGTGTATGTCTCTTACATTTCACCATTTCCTTTATAATATAATTGAATAAATGGATAGTTTAATCCAATTATTTGATTTAGGGGTACTGAAAAGTCTTTGATGGAATCTAAAATACTGTTTTTTTTTTTTTTTCCATTAAGAAAGCCAGAAAAAAAAGGGTGGGAGTAAATGGTTCTAGATGTCTTCCATATATTGTTCTCAGTGGTCATTCAGTGGTCATCATTTGAATGATATGAAATGACTTTCCAGGGAAGAAAGAAAGGAGAGAAGGCCCTTCTGGACCTTGCTCTGTGGCTTTATGTTAGGGGCTGTGGGTCTACCTCTAGATTATGTCCTGTATTCTTTAAAGAAATAATATCATAAACACATTTCTATAAAAAGGTGACCTGAAGGGACACATTTACATTTCAGTTTTTTAAAAATTATACAACTGTCTCCATAAATTGTAACAGGCAGGTTGTAACATTATCTATTACATTATAGGTTTTGAGTCAAATTCAAGGGAAATAAGTAGATGTGAAAAGGAAATACACTTTTAACTCTGATAATCAGTAACACATATTTTATTCTTCCAAAGTCAGGAAATTGGGAGACAAGCACAGGTTCATTTCCAGCATAAAAATCACATTACTGTGACTAATTTAGGTGCAGAGTAGTCTTTACAAGGAAAGGCCCTGTAGTATGGAATAAATAGGAATAATTTTTAGTATTATTCTCCATCTTAATCCTGTTTACTTTGGCTATAATTCTTTCTTGGGATGCTGTCTTTCCCAAAACCCAAATGCTAAAAGCTGGTCTCACTGGCAGAGAAATAGAAGAGACATCAAGGGAGGCTTAGAGAGTCCTGCAATTAGTTCTGTGTGCATGGAACTGCTTATCTGCCCTCGATGGGGTCTGAGGAAACTCTGCTCCATCTTTATTAGCAGTTGAATTTATATGAGAAAAAAACAGATGCTCAATTTTGCTACCTTTCCTTTTAAAGTTTAATGTGCTGTAAAATACAAGGATCTGTACAATTAAAAAGAAGGTGCTTTGACTCCAACATGTATCAAATGCCTTTCACTCCCCCCCCTTTTTTTTATAAACACCCTCCTGTTTCTACACAGAATTCAGTAGGTAGTCTGTCCCCAATGAGCTTCCCAACATGTTATTACCCCGATTGCTATACTTTTGGGGAAACAACCTGAAGAGTTAACAGACCAGATAGCCAGAAGCATTTTCTGTATTCTCTGCTGTTGGCCCAGGATTGAGTCCTGCATTTGGGACCCAGGAATTGTGAAGAGAATCTTTCAAAGACAGCTCCAGGGTGCCCCACAATAATTGAAACTAGGAAAACCAGTATCAGACGTCAGTATCTTTCCTTTGGATTTGAAAACAGGAAATGACTTGGCATTTCTAATCTTGACTGGGAGACAGGCCCTGACTCCACAATTACAGAGCATAATTACTCCAAGCTCAGCCTAGGAAGAACCCCCAACTGCTTGTTGAGGACCTGCCAGGAAACTGACCTGGGTGAATGGTCTGGAAGAGAACATGAGGTGACAAGAGGCTGAGATGCCATTTTCAAGTAAATCTACATGAAAGGGCTGCTTAGAAAGGTAGAGATTGTTAAAAGCAGCTTGGCACAAGGACACACTAGAGTTTAAGCTGAGAAAATCTGGCGACATGCAGTGCTTGGGGCCTGAATCAAATATTCATAGAAGCTTTGAAAAGTGCAGTCCAAAAAAAGTCTTTTCAAGAATTTTACTTTGAAAAATTCTCGTTTCCAAACTGCGCCATGGCATAGTTGAAAATGATGTTGCATCTTAAAACCATGTATTCAGATACTTATTTTTCAAATGATCACTCAATTCCCATTTAAAATGCAGCCGATTGACCCTTATGCCTCTTCTGCAGTTCATTGTCTCCTGTAAGCACGTCACTCTCCGTCGCTGTCTGATGTTGCTCTCCAGCTCACAGCGCACTGAGATTCCAGCACCGGGCACAATACGGAGTTCTTTGATGCTTCCCCCCACACTCAATTGTTTTTTTTTTTAGACCAAACTTTCAGCTATTAAATTGGCTTCTAACAAAAGCTTTTGTTGTGGTTTGCTTATATCATGCTTGAAAGAACAGCAAATAATAGCTTACAGTAGTGGAGCTGGAAAATTTCAAAAGACATGATTCTTGTGTCCAAGTATATATATATATATATATATATATATATATATATATATTAGTTTTAGAATGGCTTTTGGGGGTGTGGACTTAGAAAGCCCACCAGAGTTTAGGATAACTCAAAAAGGTGTCTCTAAATGAAAAATGAGAAATTCATATAACTTTGGGCTCTAATTTCTTTTCATGTTATCAGAAAAAAAAGGCTGGCAAGTCTGATGGGGGCTCTAGCTATTCTAGCCAGACATTTTGAACCATTTACATTTGGGTGGGGGCAGTGGGTACCATGTATGGTGGAACTGAGTGATTCAGAACTTGCAAGAATAGCTTTAAAGTGACATCCTCAATTTTCAAATGTTTGATGCTGAAAAACTCAGGACTAACAGCTTAGAAGATAAAAGATTTCTGTTGTTACACTTGGGGACTATTCAGAGTTGACCACGTAGAAACAGGTTATATAGATATATTTGCATATTACTTTATTAAGCACACAACTTAAAATTATTGATGGTTTGTCATAAAGAATATTATTCAAGTGTCTTCTTGGTTATAAGGCCACACATGATTTGTCTTCTACTTTCTGACCTCCAGAACTTTGGCCATGTGGGCTCTCTTTCTGCTCCTTGAAGATTCTTCATCCTGGGGTGGTTCTCCCCAGTTGTTGGGGTGGATGGCTCATTCTTATCTTTTAGGTGTTAACACTTTCTTAGTGTAGACTTTTCTTAATATGGCTGTATAAATTTTGGACTTATGTTTTTTTTTTTTTTTAATGTCATCATGATTACTTCCTTCAGGGTGCTCGGCATAAGCCTTACATGCCTTACATGCTTATTTCTATATCTGCTTGTTAGGTTGTCCCTTTTCTTTTTCCCTCCTAGAACATATGCTCCAAAAGACAAGGGACTTGTGAGTCAGGTTTCTTGCCTTGTTCTTAGTAGTAGCCTCATGTTGGGTGCAAGTAGGCAATGAAGAAATGTTTTTTGGATGAATGGAAAAGTAAATAAATAAAAAACACTACATTTATATTCATGTACCAACTGTGTTTCTTTTGAGAAGCTTTCAATTTGAAACAATACAAATGATAAAGGAAAGAATAGAAAATTATGAGAGATTAAGACTATAGATGTAATGTAATCTAGAATTGTAAGACACTTCATTTCCACTAGGAATATTTTAGGAATGTTTTCTAGAGAACATACTTCTTAGGATAACATGAAAGATAAGAGAAGCTATTTGAAGATATGTACCTATGTTTTTGAAATGTCTATGAATGGTGAGTTAGTAAAGATGAATGATGATGCATAGGCAATATTGTATGATTTGTTATTATTTCATTAATAAAAAGTTCATGTTCATTGTGGGGATATAATGTTTGATGCTATGTGTCAAGAAGGTGTGGGGAGGGAGAGCACATTTGTATGTGGCTACCACTAATCTCCATTGTGAACATGAGCCAATAATTGGTCTGCAGTGTGCCTGAGCAGAAATTCAAATTGAAGTAAACAGAGGGAAATACAGACTTAGCATCATACAACATAAGAGCTTTAGTATTTTTCTTCAACAAAACTAAAACGCTTAATGTGCAAATTAGGTATCATAATTTAGTGCCTCAAAATCAGTAGATGCTCATGAAACCTCTTTGAATGCAGCATTAATAAAATCGAGAAATTCACTAGTAATAAATTAATATCTTGGAAGTCCACCCAAACTTTCTTTAGGAAGATTGATCTCCTTATGACATTCACAAGGAATAAAACCAAAACAAAACAAAACACTTGTACTTAACTTGACAGCCTGAAGAAAAGCTAATGACCAATTGTGTAAATTGCAATCACTATATCCTCATATTATCAAGGAGGCACAGTGCTTCCTAGTCCATATATATCAAGAGAAAAAAAATAAGTGGTATGTTTGATAAATGGAGCTTTTAAGAGAGAACGTTTTTCTACTTGGCACTGAAAGAGAAAATTCAAGGAAAGGCCAAGATGGTGGATTTAATCCTCAAACAATGTCTGGCTAGGAAGGAAATGAGCTAAGTGTGTGAGTTAGTGGCTTTGAGAAGAGGTAGATACCTCAAGATAGGAGAGAAATGGTCTGTAAAACTAGAGGTAAACACACAGACAGCTTTTGTGTATTCAAGTACATCCTGTAAAAAGCCCTAAGGCAATTCTTCCTTGACAGAGACTACTTTGAGTAGAGGAAGATAAGTCAAAAATATAATTAAGCTGGAATATTGACACTTCTGGTTGTCTGTTATTTGGAATTTTCTCTCCTTAGTTTTATTGCATTCAATCAACTCCATGTTGCAGAAATAGTTTTGTTTACACTGGCTTGTAAAATAATTTATAGCTGAAGGAATCATGAACCTATACAAATAGGTTAGTTATTTCTGTTTTTTCTGATTAGCAAATAACAGACACCATACATAATAAATAATATTGCTTTGTAGTAGAGGCTTTTGAGGTATAGAGAATCTCACATTCATGGGTGCTTCTCCAGAGCATAATTAGAGTAACCATCTACCAACCCTAAGCCACTCACACATTACAAGCCTTTCTTTTAATAATGACTGGCAGAAAGGGACCAGAAGTTATCAAAAATAGTATAAATTGAGCCAGGTGATAGCTCAGTGCCATAAGCACAGTCTGGCAAGTGTGAGGTGCTGAGTTTGATCCCCTGTACCAAAAATAAAGAAATATATAAAAATAGTATAAATCAAATCCACATCCAAGGCCGTGTTTGTCTCAGTGGGTGTTGTCCCCTCAGAGGACCCTTATATAACTCTCTGGCTGGTGACCTGAATAGTGAAATAGTCACTGACTGTCACTGAGTTAAGATAGTATCCTTAGTTGTTTGTAGAACCTGTACCAAGCCTTGCAAAGTACTGGGCACTTGGCAGGTCAAGGGGCAGGTTTAATGGCTGGCTGAAGAAGTTCATTTCTGGACCTCCTCAGCCTGTGACTGCAGACTTTTTGTTCAGATGCAATTGTGACTTCTTTGGTGTCTAGGGGCGGCCTCTCTGCTTGCCTGTTTGTGTGGTCACCAAGCATCTTACAGACCTGGAAGACACTTTCTAGGAAAACTCTCATTCTCAACAGAGCTAGGGAATCTCTTTAGCTCCTGCATAAGGAGTTGGTAATTTTGGTATTGTCTTTCACAGCAGAGGAGATTTTTATGGATTCCCCCAGGAGGTTTCATTGTAAGTAAACAGACCATTGACTAGAAAGCCAGAACCAGTACTTTCAAGCCAATGCAGTTAACACTCATACATGTGAGTGTGAAAAGCTTGGACTATATAGGAAGCACTTATTTTATCAAGTATTCTTGTGTTTATTTTTAGTTGAATAACGTCTTTATTGTGTCTATTGTTATCACACTCAGTGAGCCAAAGTCTTGGTGCACAATGTGAGCTCCAAGAGAAGTCCAGGTTGGATTTTAAAAGGTGTGTTTGAGATAAGAGAATAAAAAGCCCTAAACTTTTAAAACTGCAGACCATTGTATCCTTCTAACTCCAGAACAGCTCTGTCTAATGCTGTCCAACTTGGCAATAAAAACAGAATGAAGAAAGCCGAAACACTTTTAGACTCACACCAAGTATGTAGTATTTCAGCTTGACAGGATTATTCCTTGGCTGGAGTGACTTATGTTGGAAGGGGAAGTTTGCATGGAAATGCCTCGGAGGTTAATTGTAATGTCATTAGCATGATGCTGTAATCACATCTCTGAATTTCCTACATAAATTTCTTTTCTATTTTTATCCTGTTTTTATTTTTAATGCACTACTTTCTTGAAAAACTCTACCGTTGTCTTACAAAAATATACCACCCCTCTTTTTAAAAGCCTTATCAAGAACTGCTCTCCACATAAATTATAGCACATAAAACACGGTAATCTGTCCTCTCCTACCTCTTGGGTTCCACTTTAGTCCTTGATTGTAACATACCCCCATGTGATGAGTGACTTTTAATGATTTGGTTCACGTGGCAGCAGGTATTGCACTGAGGTCGGGAAAAACAGTTCACAAAATAGCATTTCTACTGTGACTGCCCACTGCAGTATCACCCGGAATAGGGTGAAACCACCATAGATAATTCTTTTCAAGAAAATCATCTGTTTAGCCAAATCTGTGGTAGATTTGTGGCACAGCCTGCAGTGGAGGAGGAACTTAGTGTAAACCACAGAAACTGCTCAGAACGCTGCAAAATTCTTGTCATCAGATTGCTTTGAGTTACTTTGTCCATCCTGTCGGAGGTGACGGAAGCCCTGGGCTAGCTACTAGGTTCTTCAGCGTTCCCAGCATTGTCTGTTCTTTTGACCTTTGAATATATTTGTCTCAATTGTTTTCAAGCTGTGGGAGAGACTCTCAGATGAGAAAACCATTGTTCCTATCTGGGACGCTGCCCCCCACCAACCACCCTTTGTCTTGGGCTCACTTTCACACTAACAAACTCCCCAAATTTGGCACTGCTGCCTCTTGCTTCCCAAAGACTGATTTCTACCTCTGGAAGCACAGCTTGGATGTGAGTTTTCTTGAAATTTTGCCATTTTTCTAATCTTGTTTGCTTTTCAAAACAATCCTTTATTCTATGCCTTGCAGAGGTTTACACCTACGTCAAGGATTCTTTCGCTTGGATCGCCCTTCCAATGCATCTCCTGGGCCGAAGTTTGAACTGTTGGTTAGGAATGGCAGAATTTTTGCTCAAATGTATCACATAATGGTACATAATGGTAGCTGGTTGAATTCAGAGTCTGGTTGTGACATTTCTGTCCCTATAGCTAGGCAACCAATTACACTGATGTAATCAGTTCTTATGGTCTGATGCAGAAAAATGAAAATCTGTCTAGAATGTCTCAGGAGCATTTGTCTTAGAGAGCATCTGGCTAGGAAATTCCTGGTCTAGGAAAAGCAGAAAATTGTACCAAAATAGGATTTTCTTACCAGAATTACAACAGATAGGAAACAATTTAAAGAGTAAGATTATGAAATTTGGAATTCATTTATGCATGCTGCCTCTCTATTGCAGGAATATCTTACAATCAAAATGTTAGAAAGAAAATTTTCATTTTGTCATTTTTCAGATAAGTACTTTAAAATTCATTTTGTTGTTCAGGTAAAGCAATGTAGTCTTTTGTGCCATTAGTAAGTTATTGTTAATATCATGTATAAAATTTGTCTGTAACCTCCTTCTTCCAGTAATCTGTCTCCATGTTCTATTTTATATGATGGAATGGGGAAGGTTAATGAAAATGTCCAAATATTGCTTTCAAAGAAGAAAGCCACAGTGCTCAGACCGTGACTTGCTTAAGGCAGCCCCGTGAACAGGCTGAGGAGTTAATCCCCTCTAATCATGGAGCAGAAGGTACCTTTTACAGTCCAAAAGACATCATTTCTCAAATCAAATGACTTTAGCGATCCTCCTGCCCTCTCCTATATATACAACAGAAGAAAAACTTTTCTTTAGTTATACGTGTGAAATAGAACTAATTTTAATACAATTCTAAGATTCAGCTCAAGTCTGTTCCATTCCTTGCAGCTGATCACTTTGTGTAGGAACTCTAGAAATGAATCCCAGAGCTCTACATTTCCCTTTCTACCGTTGATCATTACTTGTAATCTTTTCATTAAAGGGAAAACATCCACATCTTATGTCAGTGTCTAAATGGAAAACAAATATAGTTTCAATTCTATTGAAACTCAAGTGTTAGTTTTATTGTCTTGGACAAGTTACCTAAATTTTCTATCTATTTCCATGTGTAAAACAGGAGGCAATAACTGTACCTCCTTATCTCATAACAGATACTGGATAAATATTAGCTCTGGATAGAGGACTCATGTGGGCACATTACAGGAAAGATGTGTTTTTATGGTTAATAAAAATATCTGTATAACTCATGACTCTCAAGTCCATAAATTATATTCTTCATAGATCTTTATATCTTCATAGATCTACTAGAACACCAGGAAAGCTCTACTCCAAGAGACTATAGGCCATATGCAAACTCATACCGCACTTCTTTCCTTGTTCCAGTGAAATTAATTTCCTATAATAACCACTGAGAATGGTGTCCAAAGTTCCCTTCAACATTATTATGAATACCCATGATGTTAATTTGTCTCTTTACATTGGGATTAAAGCACAAGTATAGGGCAAAGGAAGGAGAGTATACCTCACAGAGAGCAGAGATGTTATTGGCCAGCTGGATTTGTAGTGTGTACTCAGAAATTAGTTTTTAAGTCAATGAATGGCTGAATGAAAAGAGATAATGAGAACTCAGAATTTCTTTTAAATTGTCTGCATTTGTCTATCCCACAGATGCTTTTGTAATCACTTTCTTTAAAGCCTACTTACTGCTTTTACCACAACATTCAAGGAAATGACATCAGATAAATTATCTGACATTTCATTTCTGTATGCAAGGCAAGAAGGTGGAGTAGGGTATCCTGAAGTATAAGTCCTTCCTTTTGAATTTGGAATGGAACATTTGAGAGAAAATGCAGGTAAGATCACTTCTCCATGGACACAGAGAGATTTTTCTTTCCTATGTATGTCCAAAACCATAAGCAGCCATCCTGACTGGCCATGACCCGCCTTAACCACTCTATCTCCACCCATGTAGAGATGGCAGAGTCAGGCACATGGCTTTAAGTAGCCAGGAAAACAGAATTTGTTCTTAGCTAACATCAATTCTTAACACAAAGAGAAAGGGCTATTACAATTGAAACCTAATTCCCTTTCCACTCACATTTAGGACATATTTTGAAAACTACTCATAGTTCCAGCATTTTTAATATTATGTAGCTGGTTGAATGCTATGCTAAAACTTGTAGTGATACTGGATGGTACTATTTATCTGTAAAAATTATTATAAAGCCTTCCAGATCATTAAAATCATTGGGCTTCTCAATATCATCTCTATTTTGATTCACCTGAAAATCATGTTCCTTTAAGTTAACCAAATATTTAAGTATGAGAAAACTCTGACCGGTATATTCAATAGACTTTGTAGACATTTTTGAAAACTTGGTTTTGGAAAATACACATATACGTTTTGCCAAGAACTTGCCCCTTAATGTTTAATTTTGTGGCTTTTAGGGGAAATCTAATTTGTATCCTTCGTTTATGCTTCGACTCAACAGATTGTTGCGCTCTTAGCCAAGTGCTGGATGGCTTTACAGCCCATGGGGCTTTCTGGGTTTCTTGATTCTGTCTGGGATCAGTTGCCTTGCTTCTCTGTCCTGGTTGATCACAAATGCCACACATTTTTAACTCTGTCCAACTATTTTAAAAGTAAGTCACACTATAAATAAAGGACTCTGTCAGTGTTTGTGAGACATGAAAGTCATTGCTATCACTTCTTCCCATCTGCAAAAGCCATTCTGTATTTATTGTGAGATTTATTAAATAGATTTGAATATGATAAATGAGATATAGGATTTTCTACTGGAGTAACTGACTCAAGAAAGAACTGTGCTTTTCCATGTATGGATGGCAGTGCCCTGCTAGATGTATGGGGGTTGTGTTCTGAGAGCACTGCAATGCCAACGTAGTCTTCCTCAAGCCGTTTCCAACCAGTTTACTTGGGTTTGCACTATGGGAGGGTTACCGCAGTTTGACCTGACTCTTCTTGCCTTTGCTTTGAATTTGCACCTGCTTGTTTCTTGTTCACATGCTCCGTGTTAGCCTCTTGTTTTCTATAGATCCCCTTCACCAGTATTGAGTGCTGACTTAGATAGCACATGGGGTGGTGAGGAGAGGGAGAAGGGCTTGAGCACTTCCGAGGCTGAAGCTTTCTCACTCCTTTCTGTTCTCTTCCCCTTGTCCTACAAGACAGCTTCTCCTAAGAATCATTTTTTTGGGGGAGTGGCACAGTTTTATTCCTAGCATGTAAGTTTTATTCCTAGCATCATTTTCTCCAAGGTGTGTGTGTGTGTGTGTGTGTGTGTGTGTGTGCAGTTAATATTGGTTCAAGAAGCTCAGAAGAAACTACTAAAACCACTGTTGTTCCTTTTCATGAAAGAACTTCTTCTTTAAAACATGGCAGGAGGTCTAGGCGCCCCTCGGTATCTTCCCTGTCCTGCCCTTACCTCCTTTACCAACATCGTCTACCACATCTCCTACACTCTACTTCTTGTTCTGGCTTCTGTGCCTGCTGGAGGTTCTCTCCGAGGCCATGGGAATTACATGTAATGGCTTGGAACTTGAGGAAGGACAGAGAGGCTTTGGAGTCCAAGTGATAGGAAAAGACTTTTGACACTCATAGTAAAGCACGAATACATTCTTCTATGTATAAACTGTTGAATCCAGCAGTTCAATACTATACATAGTACAGTACATGTTTTGTTATATAATGTAACTGTTAGTTCATTGTAGCATCAAACTATTCTGTAACAAACTATATTATGGCCACTCTGTTTCCAAGATAAAATGAATTCTAATTTTCAAGCAGGACATATGCAAAGTTGAACGTAAATACAAAGTTGAATTTGTATTACTCTAACAAATGTTTGAACAGGGGGTTACTTTATCCCAAAACCTCCTTTTAAAAATATAAGATCAACTTCCTTTTAAAAATATAAGATCGTGATCATTTTTGCCATATAGAAGCATGGATCTTGATGCCCAGCTTAACACTACAGGATTAGTGATCATCGTATCCAGCTCGCCATTTATAGATAGAGAAACTGAGGCCTCAAATGGTGAAGCTGAGCCTTCAGTGATTCTGTAGGATTCCCTGGCTTTGCATTTTCGTTAAAAATAAATGTAAAATAAATCTAATTGTTCCATGGAAGAAGGCACTGTTCATTATTAATGAAATTTCTTTTTATTCAATTTTATGGTGTCCACAACAAGATTATAAAAACAATAATTTAATTTACAAATCTTTTCAGCTTCAGCAAGGTTACTTTGTAGAGTTGGAGATAAATGACCAGAAGAAAACTTCACAAAATTAGCGTTTACACTTAATCTGGCAACTAGCTATAATTTGATTGGTAAAAAATTCATTTGGTGTACCTCTGGCCCTTTGCTGCTGGATAATGAAAATTTATATCTGCGTTTCAGACATCTGGGGAGGGCCTGACAGCTTTGGGGCCGAATGAAAGATGATGTCACACTGACCCCTGTCAGCATTTCCTCACAGACTGGTTACCCTAAACCCAACAGCAGTCACACTTTTTTTTTTCCCCCTGCCAGAGCAGACTCTCATTTTATTTTGGAAGGTTAATGACACTGTAAATCTAATAGGCCATTTTAGTGCCATCATGTGGATATTAAAAAATCATGTGACCAGTCAGGGCGCCATATGTGGGGTTCGCTGTTGTCTAATGGCAGGAATAAGAGGCCATAATGAGGCTCTGAGGGCAGCCAGTGTTTGGGATTAATCTCCAAAGCATAGCTACCTTTAAACCCATTCAGCATCTCTGCTAATGATTATTGCTTGCCGTTTCAATTAAGAGTGCCTTAATGAGCCAACTTATGTCAGGTAATGTTAGATCCTAAAATGTTCTTCATTTTTTATAAATTCATCAGTACCTCTTATTCCACAGAGCAGCAGTGTCCCGCAGAACTCTCTGTGATTAAAGACATGTTCTCTGCCCATCCATGTTGTCCCTTTTGGTAGGCTCTGGGCACACATGACTTTTCCACCCTCAAAACATGGCTAATGGCCTCCAGAAAAGAGCTTGCAATTGTAATTCAAGCTTAAATGGTGACATGTGGCTAGTGGTTGCCATTTTGGATAGCAAGATTTGGGATAACTTTTAGAGAAGACTGAAGTTATCAGAAAACCAAAGAGATTTCATCCTGGCCTCTAGTGTGCCTCTCACTGATAACCATATTTGGAGTGCAGAAAAGAACTGAAATGTGTTACGTACATGTACCAGTTCCCTACAGGGAATATAATTATAATGTTCTGCAAACATGTACTAATAAAAGTAAAAAAATACATAAAAATAAAAGAAAACCCAGACTACCTGGTGAGAGAGCTGAAGTTTGATTTATATTTGTATCCCCATAAAGCCTTCTGCACAGATTCAAAAAACATAGCACAAAACAATAAATAAATGAAGGAAGGAAGTGGATACTGGACAATGGATAAGTAAAAACAAATTTAAGTGATTCTTTCCGCTGAACTATTTCTTGCTGTCCTTTCCCTGAGAAGTAGGCCAGGGAAAAGTACCAAAAAAAAAGAAAAAAAAAATGACAGCTGAATCCTAAGTGATCACTTAGCTCAGCTCGTTAAAAAGGAAATCAGAGTAACTTCCAGAAGGTGCCCTGGATCTTCTCCGAGATCTCTTTCAGAAGCTGTATTCTTATAGGTGACAGAAAGCTCATGGCCCCAACCTGCTCAAAGGCAGGATGGACTCTTTCTGAAAACATTCAAACACTTGAATAAAAAAGCTGAGGAGTGAGAAAGAAATTCTTTGCCTGGTGAGGTCACTGATCATGTAGCCAACAGAAGCACATAAAAAGAAGCCAGAATAGTGTGTAATTGTATTCTAAAATATTATTAAATAAATCATTTAAAAACAATTATTCATGTTTGTGCTCATAAAATTATAAGGGTGATGACTATAATGATGATAATATTAATTTACACTCACTACTGTTTACTCTTTCAGAAATGGTGCTGAATTCTATATAAGGATTATCTTGATTAATCTTCACAACATGGTGAAGCTCTTCTAATATTTCCCTACATTCTAGATGAGAGAATTTAAATATCTTCTCGAAAGTTATATGACTAATGAAAGTCAGGGATGAACTTTGAATCCAAACCATCTGACTCTGGAATTTATGTCATTAAATATTATTCTCTATTGGGTCATTGTGTAATTTCCCTTTTTAATTTCATTCATTCAGAAAATATATTTTGGGGACCCACTGTAAGTTAGGGACTATCCTAGTCAATAAAATAAAAAAAAATACTGCCCTCTTAGAGTATATCTACTACTGGTGAGAATAGAAAATAGATAAGGAAAATGTAGGGCTGGGAGATACCTCAGTGGCATAAGTGCCTGCCTGGCAAGTTCAGGGTCCTGAGTTCAATCCCTAGTACTGAAAGAAAAGAAAATGTATACTCTGTAGTACAGAAATAAGTTGCCAGGAAGAAAAGAATAAAGCAATACAAAGAAATATAAAGTATGAGCAGACAGGAAGAATAGGTAGAAATTCTTGGTAGAGGGCCGGCCAAATAGTTCAGCAGATTAAAGCACCTGCTTAGGCAGATGCAGGGGCCAGGGGTTTGATCCCTGGGCCTGCTGTGCCAGCCCTGACTCCAAGACTCACTGAGACAGTGATTGAGACTAGGCATGGTGGCACGTGCCTATAATCCCAGCACTTGGGAGGCTGTAAACAGGATGATCACTACGAGTCCAATCTACTTAATGAGACCCTGTAGACCCTGTACTAAATACATTTTTAAAAAAAGAAAGAAATTCTAGGTAGAGAAAATCTCACCAAAAAAGTAATAGTTTAAAAAAGAAGCAAGTAAATTTCATGTTCTGACTGTAGGAGATCATTGTATATAATTATATTATATATAATATCTTAATTATATGTGTGAAGTTTTGTAATATTTCACTAAGATAGCAGCTATAAAAACGTCTCCTAATTTGAGGGTGATTTTAGAATGATTTGTTTTAAATATCTAAGGTAGATGGATAGTTTGTTGTGTGCAGAACAATGGAAAGATAATTTGTCCATGGAATTGCATTGAAGTGGCTCTTGATTCTGTGTCATTCCAGTGATTGCCTCTATAGCAAGCTGAGGATAATCCACTGAATTTTATAGTTGTGTTAAAAGGCCACACCCATGACCCTAGGGCCCCGCAGACCAGGCAGGTACAAGATACCACTGGGCTTGAGGTAGTTCAGGACCCTAGCACACATGTGCAGCTGCATATGCTGAAAGACGCAGGTGTGTGGTGTGGAATGAATGGAAAGAGAGCGCCTTCTGTGATGGATTTGCATGCCTGCCCGCTCGAACCAGGGTCACTGTGGATTTCAGTAGGGTGTACCAGGCTCTGTCAAAATAAAATGACAAGAGAAATTTAATTCCAGGATTGAATTTGGGAAGAGGCATCAGGCTTTGTGTGTACCTGATACAGAAGGATGAATAAATAAAAACTAACAGTGACACATAGCTTGTCAGATAATATATAGACATGCATAAGAAAATTTTTCTCCCTGGGCAAGCTATTCCACAGGTTGGAAGTTGTATAGATCACAGGTCATGGCTTCATCTGAGAGATACTGCCTCCCCCCACCTCACTGTGGGTGCGAGGCACTCCTTGGCTTTTAGAATACTCATTCTAGTCCATAGGGAAACATCCTTTTGTGATCCCTGGTCTCACTTCCTGTTTTTCCTTACAAATTTCCCACCCCAGGTATGTACTGCGGGATTACAGCCTAAAGCACCTTTGCATTACATTGGCAGATTACTAGTTGATACACCTGACTTTATTGTCTATCTTTCTGTACAGATTTTGCAAATTACTAAGCTGTTCATGTATTCTCTATTTAGGGTTTCATCATATATATATGATATCCATGTCAAAAAGTTGCTACACAACTTAATTAAATTATTTTTATGTAACTTTTTGAATACACAAAATTTTAAGCCTAATTTGTCTTATGTTTTTATTTTTCTATTTTATTTATTTATTTATTTATTTGCGAAACTGGGTATTGAACTCAGACCCTTGCATATGCCAGAGAAGTACTTATTCCACTGAGCCATCTCCCCAGCCCGTATTTTTTTAATTTTTAAAATTTTTTTAATGTATTGAGTATGAGGTCTACAGGGTCTCACTACGTAGATCAGACTCATAGTGATCCTCCTGTTTTCAGCCTCCCCAAGTGCTGGGATTATAGGTGTACACTACCACGCCCAGTCTCAATCACCATCTCAGCAAACCCTGGGGGCGGGGCTGGCATGGCATGACGGGGATCGAACTCCAGTCACTGTGCTCTGCCTAAAGTAGGCACTTTAGTCTGCTCAGCTATCTGGCTGGCCCATAAGACTAGTTTGTTTTAAAAGCACACAGTAAGAATCTTCTTTTCTTCAATATAAAAAAATATATTTCCTATTTCCAGGCTCTTGACAGTATTTCTAAAATTTTAGGTTTACTAAAGGATTATATTGATCAAATGATTATTGTCATGAACATTAATATTAGCCTATAATTTCTTAAAGAATAATATTTAATCAGAAGGACTAAGATGGTTTTTCAGTTCCTAAGACAGAATACGAATACCTATTATGTTTGTGAATGAGTGACATTAAGCAATCCTATGTTGACATGATATTTTTATAGCTTTTAAATAATGGGCCAGTGTGTGTATATATCTAAGTTGTGGTAAGACTATCTTGTTTACAATTTATAAAAATGCTTAAGATTTTTCTAATTCCTTTATCTGTGGAACTCTAACAGTATATTCTAGTTTACTATGAACCCAACATGTAACACTATGTAGCATCTTTCTCCTTACTATTGTCTTTTTTTTTTTTTTTTAATGTATTTGGTTGTTGCAGGGTCTCACTACGCAGCTCCAACTCGTGGTGATCCTCCTGCTTACAGCCTTCCCAGTGCTGGGATTACAGGTGGGCACTGCTACGCCCTGACTCTGTGGCCCCAGCCCACCCTGCGGTGGGGCTGGTGCCACATGTGGTGCTGAGGATCCCTTTTGCTTGCCTAAGCTTGCCTAAGCAGGCAATTGAGTCTGCCTCGCTGCCTCACTGGCCCTATTATTGTCTTCTTGTATCCACAAAAGTGTTTTATAAAAAGCCGAAGGAAGCATCAAGAAGGTACTAAGTCCATGTCTAGTTCACTTGTGCGAGCAAGAGGCTCTGTGCAAGCCAAATGTAAGTCAGCAGAGAGCCATGTAGCCACTCTTGACTTTGCCATCAGAATCCATGCTATGTTGTCATGAGTCATCCTTGAAGCCTTGGCTCTGGTCATCTGTGTTGTGGACCATCCATCCCCTTCTTGCTGAGCTGTGCGAAGAAGGCAAAGCCAACCTCTGGCTGTGGGCATTCCTTCGGTTGCTGTAGGTCATGCCTCACCTGTCTGCTTGTTAGGGACAAGCAAAAAATTCTATGGGGGAGTTTTATGATTTAAATTACAAGGAATACGGCTGGGGAGATAGATTGGCAATCTAAGTGTCTGCCTGGCAAGCTCAAGGACCAAGGTTTGATTCCTGGTACCACATACCTTGCCAGGCCCAGAACCCTGGGCATGCTATGCTGGCCCATAATCCTGGTGATGGGGAGGCTGACACAGGGGATCACTACAAGCCTGAGCTGCTGAGAAAGACCCTGCATCAAATAAACAAACACATAAATTTTTTTTAAAAAATTACAAGGAATATTTTAATTAGTTCATGTAAATACTACTCATGGACATGGGTTAATGTACACTTTGTAATACACATGGTCAAGTTTTCACTGATATACTTCCCTGTCTTTTACTATGTGTATCTTCATACCTCTCCTGAAAATTTTAATTATTATTTTAATAGTTTGAGAAACGCTTGTTTAACAATCAATACAGCATGAAATTTTAATAGGGTTTCCTCCAATACTGAAATGTATGTTCATGAATACTATTTCAATGTGCATATAGAGTGGATGCCTTAGGTTGAAACATGTAAATTTAGTGAGATTTGACTTTTTTGACCTATTAAATGCATTTTTATCAGGACAATTTGATGAAAGTAAGTAGTGCCTTACTTCACTGCTTACTGAAGTACTGCCTTCATTTTTCTTTATTTTAGAGATAGTGAAAAGATGTATAAAAGAGCCTGGGGGGATGCCAGGACCTCACAGCCTGGGGGCCAGTGGTCAGACCCACCTGAACACTGCAAATGACACAGCATATTTTTATCCCTAGAACTCTGAAGATCTGAGAAGCCTGTCTATGAGGGGTTCAAACACTGTACGTTCTGAGAAAAAAAGTTTAACCAGTGATCATTTTGACATCCAGTAATGGGAACTGAGCAGTATTGTCCTACCAGGAGACAAGAGAGACTTAGAATTTAGGAATCAATGATAGCAGCCTACAGACTTCGTCAGTGTGCCATAAACAAGAGGTGGATGTATTTGCTAGTTGACTTCATTCAGAGGTATAGTAAAATTAAAGTCGACACTAAAATAACTCTGGCTTAAATACAACTCACAGCAAATGCTAAATAATGAGAAAATATGTCTTTTAGGTCTAAAATTTTCTGGGTTGTGAGAAAATATGGAGCATAAATCATATCAAACTATTCCTGGCATTAGGCCTTCAGGATGCATTTGTTTGAAATCAAGGACCAAATTGCCTGGAAGAGTGAGAATTGTGAGATGCCAGCGAAGGCAGGGTGCCAGCCTTGGGGCCAACACACGGTTTCTGGAGAGAGCCGTGCACGACCCTAGTTTGCTTTTAAAGTGGTTCCTTTGAACTGATTTTGTAAATTAACAATATTAGGCCTTCTGTAGGAAAAAAAGTGCATTAGTCACACTGTTCTTACTTTCCCCAGCAAAGAAGTCTATTGTTCTTTTGTAATAAAATGGACCCAAAGAAGAGTGAGGGTGAATTTTGCCAAATCAGGTAAAAGGAATGACCTTCAATTTTCAGATAGGTTTAATGAGGAATTTTAATAATAAGAATAAAAAAAATGTCAGTGAGCACAACTTTAACTGAACAACTCTTAAAGGGAAACGTAACTGGCTGTGCATCTTACAAGTCTAAGTGGCCATCACTGAATAGGTGCCAAGCAGCAATTGTTCTGAGTGAGTAAGGACATAGGATATGGCAAAACTCACAGCAATTTATTACCAGACTGTTTAAAAAGAAATGCAGGATTTCAGAAAAGGAGGATTTCCACAGATTCATGTTTAAATTCACCATAAGTGATTAATCTTGGTGTTCCTTTTTTTTTTTTTTTTTTTTTTTTTGTCCAAGGCCCATTTTACACACCATGTAAAAATCACTTCTTTAGAAGACTGTCTGCTGTTTTTAAGAAAAGGGAAGAGGAGGAGAAGGAAAGAAAGAGAATGGGTCTCCCAGAAAATACGTCATAAAGCTTCTTTCACATTAGTTTTTCTTCTTTATTTTTGGAAGAGCTTAATCTGAGAAATACAGTGCAAGAATTAATTGGAGTGAAACACAAATTTAAGCAAGCAATAGATAACACTAAATTTCTAAAAACTGCCTTTATATTTTAAAACTTTTGTGAAAAAGCAAAGCCTGAGCATTTGTGTTGCTCTGATTTTTATAGAGAGAATTTGTATGTGTATACCTATATAATATATGTATGTGTATATGTACTTTAAACCATTTATTTTAATGGTGAAAATTTTTGTTATAAAATAATGTTTGTACCTCTAATTAAAGAAAATACATTTATCAAAAATTTAGCTAGTGAAAAATATTTTCAGAATCATCTACTACATTTCTTAAATTCTATTTTAGACCACTTACCTCATGCAATTTATTAGTATAAAGACACATGGCTTTAAAAAAAGACGAGGAATCTATTCCTTTCTTTGAAATATAACCAAGAACTTCCAAAAGTTATGACTGAAAAAAATGACTTAAGATCTTTTCATGAAAAGTGCAGTTTCTTACCATTAGTTTTTCTTTTCCTTTTTTTTTTTTTAAATTAAAAGTAAATGCAGCACATCTGGGCTCTGTTCAGTGAATTTGTAAATATCAATGTGACTTCAAATATATCTTTTCTATTTTTGTATGGAAGACTTAATGATACAGTTGAATTAGATTCAACAGTTTTGTATTGGGCATCTGTGATATGCTAGCTTAGCTTTTAGCTGCTGGTACTGCCTACTGAGGGAGGCCTGCTTAATCCTGCTGACACTCACACAGGTTATGTTTTTAAAGCTTGGCTTTCACAAAGCCAAAAAGGCAGTCAAATATAGCTGCGTTGCTTTCTTCAACCTAAATGTTTTCATAAATGAAAGACGGGCAGTGTAGACACTCAGAAATGCTTCGAGATCTTCAGATGAATGGCGTCATACAGCTGTGTATTATTGCTAATTCTTTGTTCTCAATCACTTGTTTTCAAGGACACTAAAATCCATGTAGCCCCTAAAAAAGATAAATAAGGGCACGTCACTTTTCTTCCTCCAGTCACAGACCAAAGAAATTATTTCACATAATATATAGCCCTTCAGCCATGGGAGCAGGAAGTGTTTACTGCTCAAGTCAGGGTCCCAGTTGGTAAAATAAACGGAAACTTCTGGTCTAGTTTTAGGACTCTCTTTCAAATAAAAATTTCATTTTCTCCAGGCAAATAAATTGGAATTATTGGTAAAATATTCATAAAATTGAAGCAACCTTTAAAAGCTACAAAAACATAACTTTGTCCATTTTTTTTTTTCCTGCTTTAGGATCAGTGAAGTTTATTTAAAAAGTAAAACCTAAAGCCACTAAAAAAAAAAAAACCCTATCGCATTTCCTTCTCTGATCTTTAAAACTGGTTCAGGCTCATCTGTTTGGAGTTATTTAGCTGTGTCTCTGTTCGAAAATGAGCCCCCATAACACTGTCTCAATGGTTTGAAAATTGAGCAAGTCAGAATGGAGTAAAGGGATGAGTCTTTCACAGGATAAACATTTCCTTTAAAAAGGAAAATGAGAAAAAAATGTAGCAGCCAAAATATGATAGAATTAAGTAAGCTCTGGTATTTTTCTGTCTACATTGTTTCCTTTTCTGAATGTTTGAACCTCTAGAATATTTATACATTTAAAATTAAACCTGATTTTATTCTTTACAAGCATTTTCTCATTTTTTAGTACTCTATCAATTTGTTAATTCAATAGATAATTTGTGAATACATATACTGTGTCTAAAGTGTACAGGTCAGGCATAAAAGAGATAGACACTCTTTGTCCTCATGGGGCTTTCATTCAAAGAGTAAAAATTAATATTCTATCAGTAAATAAGTAAATGCTAACTACTAAGGTATGCAAAAGGTGAAACCAATCAGGGTAAGTGGCAGTGGCTGGGGATGAAGATATACTTTAATGGAGGAGATGAAGGAAAGGCTGTACAAGAAGGGCTTCCTGGAAGATAGAAGGAGCTGGTGAACATAAAATCACAGCGGAGAACATTGAAGTCAAAGGTAACAGCAGGTGTGAAGGCTCTGAGATGATAGAAGCTTGTTCTATTTTGGGAACATCGGGCAAGATCAGAAGCATAACAGATAAGGAGGAATAAACATTGAGATCACTGAGCAGGATAAAAGTCCAAGTCACTGGTCACAAAGGTCACAAAGTGGCGGTACCCAGTGTACTTCCCATGGTGGCCTGTGTGTCTTCACATTGCTTTAAAAGATAGTATAAGTGGTCACAAGTTGGTATTGTTTAAATATAAACTATGCCCCCAAAGACTCACGTATGAAGGGCTTGATCCCCAGTGCATCAGTGTTCAGAGGCAGAGCCAGAGAGGTGATCGGATTATGAGGAATCTGACATCATTAGTAGATTAGTCTACTGATGAGATTACAACTTGATGGCATTAGTGGGAAATGATGGAACAAGAGAGTGAGCCTAGTTGAAGGAGTCAGACTAAGGCGTGTAACTGTGAGGACAGAATTTGGGCCCCAGCACTTTTCTCTCCTGCTTAGTCTTTTTCCCTCACTGCTCCCTGGTTATCATGAGGTGAGCTTTGCCCCCTGCTCCCTTTGCCTCACCACTGTTGCTCACCACAGGCCTATAATGCCGAGTCTGAGAACCAAAACAAACCTATCCTCATTTTAGCTGTTTATGTCAGGTGTTTTTCATAGCAATGAAGAGCTGACATATTTTTGAATTTGGTTCCCTTACAAAGGGCTAAACACACAATGTTTCTTACACTATTCCTTTTGCTAGTTGACATTACAGTTAACTAGAATCCCTGCTCAGCAGACATGAGAATATTGTAGGTCTGTATAGTTCACGGTGTAAGAATTCTGGATTGTATTCCAGATTTAGTAAAAAGCTATAATGGGTGTGAAGGCCCCACCCCCAGGACACACTGAGAGGGCGATTGAGACTGGGCGTGGTGGTGTGTGCCTGTAATCCTAGTGCCTAGGAGGCTGAAAATAGGAGGTTCACTATTGGGTCCAATCTATGTAGTGAGCCCCTGTAGACTCTGTAATATATGAAAATTATAATAGGAAGTAGGACAAGATCTGATTTATGTTGTCTTAAAGCTATGCTGGATGTTGTGGTGAAAACCAGTTTTCTGGATATGAATGGAGAGCCCAATGCATTAATGCATGTGACAGAAGCATAGAGTGTGGGGACAGTTGGTAGATACTGTAAACATGGGATACCTAAAAAACTTTTCTGATGATTGCATTAGCTGCAGATATATATTGAAAGAGAAGTCAGGAGTAACTCCTAGGTGACTGACTTGGGCAAAATGATGACAGGTAGAACCATTCAAAGGATGAAGGTGATGGAGAGCAAGAGAGCAGGGTGTTTCAAGTACTCCATCTTGAGGAAATTAAATTGGAGGTATCCATCAGACTATTATAAGGGGATGTCAAGTATGTAACTGGATACAGATATCTGAAATTTAAAAGTGAAGCTAAGAGTAAAGATATAAATTGAAGTCTTGCTCATAGACACTTGAAAGTCCCAGTTCTGAAGAAGAAAAGTTAAGATAGCTTAACTATAAATCCTCAAATACTACACAACCCAGAGAAGATCAGGCAGGAACTCTGTGAAATACAAGGAAATCAAGTGTGTTGTGTTATGCAAGTGGAAAAGCCTATTTGAAGGAAGAGGTAGCATATAATGTTGTTGTATGCTGCTGAGGAAGATGTGGTCAGCAAATGAATGTGAATGGACAATTTGACAAGAACACAGGAACATGGAGAAGTCTGCCCTCGGTGCAGATCTGGGAACACTTCAGTGGAGCTAGGCTGATCCACCATCCACTTAAGTGAGGTAGTTGTTGATATGTAGGATGGTGCTTTGGTTCATGTTAGTGCTTGTTTCTTGCTAACAGATTAAGCACTGATTGTCATGTCCAGATGCCACAGTGAAACTTGTAGGTTCCATGAAAGCCAGAAAAAATCATTTATAATATGACAGAGCTTTCACATCAATGATGAAAGTCTAAAATGTTGCTACTACTTGGTAAATCATTCAGAAAGTTTTTACTCTCTAGTACACCAATTCCAAAGTTTCAGAGGAACAAAGCAAGAAAGTCCTCAAAAAGAGCTATACACATGTATTTAGTATTATATTTAGTATTGTTAATAGTATCAGTACGCTGGAAGTTCCCAAATATCCATTGAGTTGAATGAATAAGCAGACTAGGTGTTTTCCTAAATTGGAATACTATTCAGCAATAAACAAGAATGTATTGCTCATATATGCTACTTAACAGTTGAATCTTGCTGACCTTGTGTCAGGTGAAAGAAGCTAGACACAAAGTATATATTCTTTTATTACACTGAGGGCATTTCATACAAGTTGCCCCAGAAATAAATGTACTCAATTCTCTTGTAGATCTAGAAGACAGTTGGGGCAGAAAAGTCAAAAGATCTGGCATAAAATGGGACCCAAATCCCAGCCTTTCTGGTATCTGTGTGAGTTTAGACAAATTCTTTGCTCTCACTGAACTTTAATTTTCTTGTCTGTAAAAAGATAGAGCAATAATTTCCTTTCTGTGATGTTATAAGGTTTAAATAAAAAATAATGCAAGTCAGCATCTAGCACTGTGCCTGGCTCTTGTGGAGACTCAAGGGTAAGGGCTGAAATCCTAGCTGTTATGTCTTTGTCCATGCCCTGGGCTAGCATGGGAAAGGGGTGTAGAGAGATGAGAGTCGTCCTGAGTTCCTACAAGAATTTCAGTGTTACCTAAAATTTACCTGAACTCTAAATGTGTCCAATGAGTAGGTGACCCTTGATCAAACCAGCCGGAGACGCAAGGCAGTAGCTAAATCTTTTGGGGCATTCGTGATTTTTAAGCCTTTGAACTGGAATATCAAAAATTTGCCAAGTTCATATTAGAAAACATTTTATTTTTCTTAGAAATTAAGATTCTAATTAATTTCTTAGAAATTAATTTCTTAAGAAATTAAATTCCTCATCTGCATGTATGATAGATAAATCCATACAGATGTATATATCTTACATGCATATGTGTTTATATAATTTTGAGGGGTTGCTTCAGAAAGTTAGGTCATTTTATCTGAGTAACCAGAATTCTAAAAGAGAATACAAGGTTCTTGTACTCTATAAAAATTGTTTTATGATCTTTTCATATAGTATTTATAGTTTAATAATAGTTTCCTATATAAATGATTGCTGCTAAACCAGGCATGGTGGCACACGCCTGCAATCCCAGTACTGGGGAAGCTGAGACAGGAGGATCACTGTAAGTCCGAGGTGTATAGCGAGGCCCTGTACCAAATACATAAATAAATAAAAGATTTAAAAAAAATGATTGCTGCTTTTGTGGTTTTACTGGACATTAATTCAGTTTATTTTCTAGTTAATATCAACTCTTACTATAAATGTGACATCCGTCTTCTGTATACCCACATGGGATATTCTGAGATAGTCTCTTCTTCCTGCGGATGTGCAATTCCTTTCCAGGAAACATTGAGAGCTATTCTTAACCTGGAACCCCTATCTGTCTTGTGTCGTCTTTCAGAGGCGCTGTACCTTCCTTGCTGCCGGTCCGTCGTTCGTGTGCTCACTGTTTATGCTCAGCTATTTTAGGTTGGCCTTTCTCCCTCGGTGATGGAAGTGCATTGCTGTGAAGCAATAAGCTCCGTGTAATCTTACAACTTTTTCGTTTATGAGGGAGGTCACAGGCTTCATGATCTTGCTTATTTTTTTTTTCCTTCTGTATCATCATTTTGTCTGTGTAGAAACTGTTCAAAATTGCTTTTAATACCATTTCATTTCCAAGATCATTTTATTCCTCAATTAGATTTAACATACAATTTGAATATTCTAAGATCATGAATTACCTTTGTTATTACTAGAATTATGTAAGCATTTGTTTTCAAATGTTATATATGGGCTTTACACCTAGAAATTCTGATTGGATGAATCTGGGGGTGGGGAGAATTTAGGTTAAATAATGTTTAAATACTCTATAGGTGATTCTTTGGTGAAGTCAAGGTTGAGAACCAGACACCAAAAGCTTTTCCAAACATTAAAACACCATAGCCCTGGGAATAATACAGGGTCTTATGAGTTCTCAGAGGAGCAGGGGAGTCTAGAACTAAGCACTCTTTAAATGAGATGGTAAGGGAATTGGTAAACTCATAGTCACTGATGACCCTGATCTGTAGGAAGAGATTTCAATTTATTTTTCATGAGGATTTTTTTTTTCCTTCAAAAGGGAATTAATTAAGTAAGGGTGCTGTTGTGGTGGATCCTGTGCTGACAGTGCACTGAAGGAAATATGTCCAATTGACCTTGCTTCCTCCAGCCGGCCATGGACCAGCATTCATTCCTGGGCAAGATATACTCTGGGCAGAATTCACAAGTGCCAGTGCACTAGGAACCAGGAAGGTGACACAAATATGTGGGCAGGAAAAGTGGATGGTGACACTGGAGAGGCCCTCCTAGCAATTGCTTCTGCAGAAACTGCAAACTCAATGTTGCCAGTGTTTCCATTTTTGAAGAATGGCTCACCTTTTAGGGTGAAATATTCTGGTTATTGTTATGGATACCTAATGCCAAATTTTTATGTGCCTTATTCATATTGCAAAGTTCTGCTCAGACCACCCACTATATCAGCAGTGCAGGCAGATCTCCGTGTTAGTGGGCTCCGCATCTTTGTAGTAAACTAAATAGCTATTGAAAATATTTGGAAGAAATTATGTGCATGCTGAGCATGTTTAACATTTTCCTCTGTATTTATTCCCTAGACAATTGAGTACAACATCAATTTACAACACATTTATACTAGTCATCATAACTATTCTAGACATGATGTGCAAGGGACAGGAGATTTTGATCACAGTTTTACATAAGAACTTGAGCATCCATGGACTTTGACATTGCCACGATTTGATATTGCCGTGGACTGTAGATACCGAAGAACAATCATATTTGGGTTAAGAGATTTCTAACATTTTAAGAAATCCAATCTGGACAAGGCATAAAAGTACTTAAAGTAGGAGGCATCTATTTGAACGTGTTCCTATGTTATTTTCCCTCTTTAGGATTCCACTCCCACTTTTAAATACTCCTTTTTCCAGTGATCGTGGCTGCTTACACTGTCTATTTTAACACATCTTAGAGTTCACGTCTCAAGAATTTAAACAACTGTGGCTAATAGACTATATTTACAGTATAGAGAGGATCTCAATGTTATGTCAGAGGAAAACCTTGTCTTAACTTTTCAGAAGGGAATGGAATGTGCAGCACGGTGTGGCCTATAAATCATTTTCAAATTAGTATTCTGTACATCTGGAGAAGAGTACATTTCTACTCATGCATAAATTGCCTATGAACACATTTCAAAAACCTACGCTTAATCTTAGCAATGAACATTTCAAAAAGTAAATTAATATCTTCAAGGGGAAGAAATATAGTATATTAAACAGGAACCCACTAGAAACTCGATAGTTAAGAGTCTGTCAGCGTTTCCATTATAAACCCTGTTTTTGAGGAGTTTATAACTTACTTATAAAAATTCATTGTAGGCTGAGACTTGGCATGTAAGGTCTCAGCCCGGCAGCTTGATGTGATATTAGGTCCGAAGGACCTTAGGTTCTTGTCAACAGCGTGCTATTGTAGAGATCTAAGACGAGGGCTGAATAAAGAGAAAGAGTGATTTAAACCCACAGAATCCAGGAATTTCAGAGTAAAACTGAAATAACTGTTCTAAGATAACTGCAGGTTGTGGCTGGGTTTTAAAGAATCCCACACTTTTGTCTACTCTGAGTTGTACATTTTGTGCAGCGTCGGGTGGAGCTAGCTTCATTGTCTGGGTTGGCTTACACTCATGACAACTTTAATTTCCATTTAATAGCATAATATATTGTCTGTTGAGGTTACAGGTTTAAACAAAAGTTTATAAATGAGGCTAATTAACATTGAACCTGTAATTCTTCTCTCCACTTGATAAAAGGTATTCCTAGGAAGTAGAAATAGAATATAAAAATGTCTTGGACCATTGTAAATTTCTTGTGTAAATAGCTTTGTGATATGGTGCATGTTTAAATTAGCACAATGTGTATTCATTTTAAATATTGATCTTTAAGGATGTCACATAATAAATCTGAATACTCTTTTGCATTACTGTTTACATTAGCTCTAGTATAGATTAAGAGAGACAGTTGCCTTGTAAATTTGCTTGCAGAGTAAGCAGGAGCTTATAAATAATTCTGCTTCCAATTATACAAAACAACGATGATAAACTATGGGGAGCTGCGGGATGACCATGCAGAGCCTGGTGAGATCACAGACACTCACCCCGTTTGTGAGTAACCGACTGGCACCTGCACTTAGAGCTATCGTGTAGATCAGGAAACAAATGGAGAAATGGCACAGGATAAAATTCTACAAATGTAGCTCCCTCGATGTGCCATTTCTTTCCAGCTATAAAGTTTCTAAAGAGTTACCAAAACTATTTAAAACATAAAAATGCAATTATTTGGCTTGGTAATGGTAGCAATTTGTCTGTAACAATGTTAAATATGTTGTGGTAACCTTCATGGGGAAAAACGCTATGGATGGGCTTGGTTGTGGTTTAGGGTTTCCACCTTCTCCCAGCAGTGGTTCTTGGGCTGCTGCATGAACTGGTCTTTGAACAATTTGATAGCTCAACCAAATTTCAGCTCGGAATGTTAAAACCTAATGGTTGAAGATTAAGAATAAATTTACACCTAAGCCCTGTAATTCCAAGGCCAAGATCAACCCATTCCCTTTAACATTCCCATCATCTATTCAGTAGTGCAAATATTCACATGGAAATGAGGTTGGTTGAAATGTTTAGCTTATATTGGAAAACATATCTGCTAAGCAGCTGAGAAATGTATTCATTTTGGTCTTTCCATTTGACAGGGCTCATTCTCCCAAGTAAAATACTAAGAATGCAATGACAGCAACTAAAGCCGTTCCATTTCCTCTCCTGACTTTAATCTTCCCCGAGGAAAAATATTTGTTGAAATGTTATAATGTGTGTGCATTGACACTCTTACTTAGATATTTAAATAGCTTTGACCTTCTATTTATTCTCTATGTGCAGTAAAGATCTTTTAATCTTTATGTAAAGGAGTGCTTATTATTTTTAGGATTTATATTGATTATTATAATCCTATAGTGCTTTTCAGTTTTAAAGTATGTTCATGTGTATTATTATATTATTACATCATTGACCTCTTATAAGAATGTCAATAAACGAGTTGGATCAATATTATGACTTTTTATCCCAATTTTTTTAATGATGAAGTTCAGAGAGGTTAAGTGATTTTTTTCCATATTTATTCATCTAGAAAGTGTCAAACCTAAACTCCATTCCTGCTATTTGAACTGTAAATCCTATGTTCTTTCCACTGTGGCTTTAAAATGACATGTTTTTAAAAGAGCTATATTCAGCATGGGGAGTCCCATGGAAGATGTAGATCGATTGGCATAATAAGCACTAAGGTGTCTTGCTAGTCATGTCTGTGCTGCTGCTGAGGTAAAGTGAGCAGTGAAAATTCCACACAGTCCTACAGTTTGGTTTTGATTCATAGTCCTCACAATGTTCATAGGTCCACCTTGACCAGGCTCATCTTCCTTCTATAAAAATGCCAGTAAAATAGTAAAAGGTGAAAAGTGAGAGAAAGTTGGCAGCTTTTTTAGAACTTTATTGGTCACTCTTTGCAGCCCTTTGTATAAGTACACTTCAAGTCTATACACCTAATAAATCCATCTGCTTGCCTGGTAGAGTTAACTTTGACTCCCATAAAGTTTGGCTTTAATTGTGAACTCTTAAGTTTTTACTAGTGGTAAGACCTTTTAGCAGATCCTCTAAGTATGGAAGGCACATTGGGGAACAAAGATCAGGTGAAACTTTTGAGAAGTGTGAAGACTGAAGGAATCCATTGTCCATTCTCCGGATGTTGATATATCGCTGTATCAAGGCTGGGTGGGAAGGACTAGATAGCTGTTTTGAAAGTGCTGAGTCCTCTCAGTGCATGATCTCAGGGAATTCAGGGGATTGTGTGACTATATTGGAATAAAACAGAATTATGGAAATGATATTAAAACATCTTCAAGTTTTAACATATAATTTGGAATCTACTCTTTTTTCCTTCAAGGCTTTGTTTTAGTACAAAATTTCTGGCCAACTCTAAGAAGAAAAAAAGTTCTATATTAAAACAGTAATGACTCAAAAATACTACGTGATACCTAATTTGCTGATTGCCACCCAAAATTATATTTAACTATAGAACAATTACCAGGCAGAGTTATAATTATATTAATAACCCTTGGTTTTTCCATATCCAAATATTACATGATGAGGAAATGTGCTGACTTTAAATGGTATTAATTAAGAAATCAACCGTTTTTTTTAAAGGTAGTAAGGAAATATATTTTTTCTCTTCACTTTTTTGTGCATGAGGTTTTCAAGAAAAGAGAAAGTAATGATTAGAGTAAATTACAAGAGTCAGGCAGCAAGGTAATTAACAGGTAATTATCAATAAACAATTTAACCACAAAAGCTTGGATCCTACCTACCACTTGTCAACAATAAAAGCTTAGTAACTTCACATGCCATTGGAAATACAGTCTGCAGGGAGCCCCAGAATAGACTGCTAATATAAATAAACAATTCCTTCTTGGGAGAATACACAAAGGCCAGGCTGTGAGTGACCACATAGAAGAAGGAAAGAAAAATCCAGTAGGCAGGAAAAATATTAGGAAACCAAACATTTGGTTTCAGATTTAGGAGAAAAATATGAATGTGCTTGATACTTAAGCCAGAAAAATTATCTATGAAATGTCTTTCTCATCCCATATATACATTTTATGTTTCTTTAAGCATGATTGGAAGTGTAAGATTATTTAGCTAAAGCATAGAAAAAAAAAGTGAACCTTATCCAGATTTAAATATAGTCAATATGGTTTATAGATGGGCTGATTGGTACATAATTCACCTTAAAAGTTATTTCTTATGGAAATGTACAACTCACTTTGGAAAGTACCTCTAAACTTTACCTCAAACCTTTATTGAAAACCTCGTTTTAAAATGGGTCCCCAGCCTCTATAACTCTAGATAGCTAATTAGTTTCTAATTAGCTAGTTTAGAAAAAAAAAGCCATTTAATTTAGACAAAAGATCCACCTTACATAATGTGAATATTAATATAATCTTCTTTATCTACTTGATTTGGATTCTGTTACTATGGTATTGGGATAAGATGTGAAAAGAACTAAACTAGGGATTAAATCTCACTCTCTAAGAGGCTTTCTTTCTGAATTTTCCTGTATATCCCATGCATCCTTATCTAAAATGACAGCTGAATATGTTACAATCAAATGTGCTTATTAAGAATTATCAACAAGGTCAGGGAGATGGCTCAGTGGAATAAGCGCTTCCCTGGCAAGTGCAAGGGCCTGAGTTTAATCCCTGGTTCTGCATTTAAAAAAAAAAAAGAATTATCAACCCTTATCAACACCTGCTGATGTATTAGGAGGCAAAACAAAATGCATTCAGTAAATATGTTCTCTGTCATCTAAGGTGTGAAAGATAGAACTGTCCTAGAACACACTTGAATGATGTACATGCAACTGAGAAACCATTGAGCAAGGTATGCACACTCAGTCAAGATTTCATTGTCTACAGGCTGAGGAGTAAATGGACATCGAGCAGTGATGAGAGTAGGACAGCTGGTGGGCGGTGCAGGTTAGGCAAGGGAGTCTTGAGGAGAAATCACTATCGGACTGCTGAATAGTCAGGAAAGTCATCAGAGAAGGAGGGAGAGCTGCTGTACTGTTTTAATACTGGTCTGCCTTGAGCTGGGAAAATTAAAAGAGTAATGCTAAGGCGAAACTGTAGGCTCAACCATACACGTGGGCCTGTGTGTGGTGCTAAGTGATCTGGGGAAGGCCTTGCTCCAAAGGAACAGTTTTAGTTTTTAGTATGATGTTTTGCATTCTGCATAACCTAACTACCCAAATACCCGCCTCTCCCATGCTCTGCACTGTACTTGAACTTCACCTAAGATAGTTTTCATTTTCTTCCTTGCTTAACACTGTGCCTGTCTAAATTTTTCCTTCAGATTGCCCACATCCAACCACATCCATCAGAGCTTGGTGAAATGCCAAATTTCCCGTGCTTTTCTTAGTACCTTTTTCTTTTTAAAGACTAATCTAGATCTTGTTAAAAAACCCTCCCACTGTGTGTTCTGTTACCAAAATGTAATTAGATAAAAGAGTAAGCTCGGATCCATCTATCATATAATTTGAAATTGCATATATGAGTGTAGAGAGGAAAAGGGACTTTGAAGGATCGATTCTGAAAGTTAAGAACTGTTATTAGCTGAACTAACACAAACTGAGTCCATTCTTTTGGCCTTGTCTCCATCTAACCTAGTTGATCACTGCAGCTGAACAGGGAACCAGCAAATTGCTTTGAATTATTAAGACCCAAACCGATTTAAGTTTGTGTGTGGTTAACTCTAAGACACTAGTTAAAAACCATTAATACTGTCTTTGGCTTTTGAAATGAGAAAAGACACGCAGCCCCAATTCTGGCCCACTTCCTATGAATCTACTTAGCTCATGTACATGCGTCGTATACATTTATGAAATGAGCAGAAATCCAATTCCTTTGGGCCACATTGGCAAGATCTCCTTGGGTTTGTGAATATTGAATATTTTTCAGTTGGTCATTCTTCCAGATTTTAAAGCCCAGAAATGGTTGTAGTGATGTTGTTTATACATGAGACTCACACTATTTTAGGGAAGAACCCCTGAATTATATCGAGGTAGCTTGGTGTTGGAAAGAAGAATGGCATGTTTTCTTTTTTCTTTTCCTCCCATTATAAATTTTTCACCACAAATCGTCACTGCGGTGTGAGTGAGGAGAAGCCTCCCTCATCAGAAACTTACCCAGCTGCTCCTGGGATGGAGACCAAAGGAAAAAGAAGCACCCCCGATTCCCCGGAAAAAGTCTTCATTCTACACTTCATCATTTCCAAGAATAATTGTTGGCTCAGAGTGTTTTCTGAGCTCTAATTAGTAGGCTCGTGTATTCCCAACTATCATGATTTTCGGTCAGCGGATGACCAGCTAGTACAGGTGACCCAGGAGGCGAATGAGCCAAAAGCCAAAAGAGGCGTGTCGGTAAATATATACTGAGTGAATGGATACGTGAAACTCGTCCGGGCCTTTCTACGTCCCACTCCTATTCACCTCTTTTTAAATATTTATTTATTTATTTGTTTGTTTGTTTGTTTGTTTGTTTGTTTGGTATAAGGTCTCACTAGGCAGTTCAGGACTCGTGGTAATCCTCCTGTCTTGCCCTTCCCAGCGCTGGGATTACAGGCAACCACCCCTGGTTTCGGTGGTCAGCAGGTCATGCCCTGGATTCCAGGGGCAGGTGCTGCCTTCGGTACCTGGAATCGAATTCGGGTCCTTGCCCTTGCCAGGCAGTTGCTTAGACCACCATGCTGGCTCCCTATCCTCACCTTTTTTATATAGAAAACTCATTCATCTAACAGGTTACTTCTCAGTTGTTACTTTTCTATTCACTTTATTTTATCTCTTAATTTTTTCTTTTTCTTTTTAAAGAATACAAAATAGAGATACAATGAAAAAAGTAGTATTAGAAATGATATAAGATTTCACTCAAGAAATAGGAATTCAAAATTGGTTGCTGTGTTACATGATGCTGTATTCAAATTAGTTATTCACATTATTAGATATAAACATGTAAGATTTGTTAAAAGAACAAAGAAGTTATAATAAATTCAAAAGAGGAAAATAAAAATCAGAGTAAAAAAAAGTGTAAACATTAACTGCTCCTTTCAAAAGACCAGCTGAAATCCACAATACAATTATCCAAACTATTCTGCATATATACCCAAATATATCTTTTTCCCTTTTTTCATTTGTCCTTTTCCTCATCCCAGTTTTTTCTTCCCATTGAACAATTTCTTTCTCTTTCACAGTATCTGTTGTACCTTTCAGATTTTAATTACTCTTTCAAGTTCTCACGCTAGCGAGATAATATGATGTTTGCACATGTGGGTCTGATTTATTTCACTAACATAGTCTCTAGCTGCATCCATTTATCTACAAAAGCCTCAAACGTATCTTGTTTATAGCTGAATAATACTCCATTGTGTAAAAATACTGTAACTTTTTTATCCATTCCCCAGTTGATGGGCATTTGGATTATTTCCAAGATTTAGCTATGACGAATTGTGCTGCTGTAAACACAGGTGCACATACACATATTGTTGTGTTCTTTTTAGACTAAATGATTTCTTAGTGATTTGTTTCCATAGCATGTTAAATACCTACAAGGTCTTTTATTACATTATATTGGGATTGGTTGCTTAATGTCTAGAACCCACACCATCTGGCCTTACCATGTGTGATATTTTGTTCCTAAGATTCAGGACAGTAATTGGCAAGTGGACACTTGAGTGCTTGAATTTGTAAGTTTCAGCAGGAAGTAGGCTTAAAAACTACAGAGAGAGATAGAAAGAGATATGGGGGTGGGGAGAAAGAAGAAAAGGAGGAAAGGAGTAAAAAAGGAGAGAGAGGAGAGGGGAGGACAGGAGAGGAGAAAAAGGGAGGGAAGAGGAAGGGATAATAGGAGACAAGAGGATAAGAGAAGAGAGAAGGGAAAAATTAAAAGATAGAGTTACCTGGAAATGCAATTAGCCAAGCTGACCTTCATGCCTGAACCATGGAAGAAGTTATGAACAGCAATGTAAGGGAAGGAAATAGCAGAGTAATTGACAAAGTAACCAGAATTTAAAATACAAATGTAAAGGAAGATGTTTCCCCACCTATTTTCACCTGGCCTTTTTATCTTATCCTAGAGAAGGTAAAAGAAATATATTGTGAGTTGGATATAGCTATTTTATTTAAGACATATATACTTCCCCAAAGTAAAATCTTATTTCATAATAAGTAAATAAAAGACATTTAATCATTTTAATACAGAAGACATCTATGAACTTGACATCTTGTTATGAATCATAGTTAATTTTAAAATCAAGTTTCTTTTTTAAGAATATAATAGTTTTATTTTCTTTTTTCTAATTTTCTTTTCTTTTTTAATTAATTTTATTGAGAAACAGCAATGAGACGGTTTCAAAACCGATTAATAGGACAGTTTCAATAATTAACACATTGCATACTGTTATCTTTGTAGTGGTTATCCATAGTACAAGATGCAGACAAAGTATCCTGTTAAGCACTATTAGTTCAAATCTTCATTCTCATTGAATTAAGAGAAAGTAGCTGTATATCTATCCTAACTATCTTGTATATACAGATACAAAATGGTCCTTCATTTATATCCCCTTTTTTGTTTAGTTTTGTCAGAGATCGGTATTCCATTGCCATTTAAATATTGTAGGTGCATGAATTCAGCAAAATAATCCAATATAGTCCAGTAGTCAATAATAGTAGTGGGTTATTCATAGGACTGGCAATGTCAGAAGTTATTGACTTGAGCCTTTTACAGCTCAGCATATTAATATGGCTTTACTTTTTATACTTCGTTTTTATACTTTTCTGCTGGATCATTAAGACCAAGATAAAGCAAGACCTATATAACAAGAATTATATCTTTTGTATCTGATAAGGTCAGTCAAGTCCCCTCAGGATTTATCCTGTTACCCTGTATCACAGTTTGCAGATCCTTTGTCAGTGTCAGCCATGTAGATGAGTCACAGCCATTGCTTGACCAGTTTGCTCTCTGTGAAAGCCTGAGAGAAGTTTCATGTTTTAATATTTACATATATTTTTAATCTAGCTTAATGTTTGCAAATAAAATCTATGTTTTATGATTTCTACAAAAAATATTTTTTATGTCATTTTTCACGAAGGGCACATGATTTAGTATTTGTTCTAAAAAAATGAATAGTCATGGGGGATGCTTTATCACAGAATTTATCTGCCTCTAATTAGAAAACAAAATCATATTGTTACCTACTGGGGGAGCAAAATTACAGTGTTTAGCAGTGCCAAACCAGAACTTTTAAAAAAGAATTTATATTTTTAGATATCTATAAAATCTTCATTGAGTTCATTTATTCAAATGTTTAAGTTATCTGCTTCTTAGTTGGCACACATTAAGATAAGCAGGCACTCCCTGATCATTTTTGAAATGTATCACTTCTCTGTAGATAAGTCATAAATGAAATTTATATAAATATGGAATTCAATGATACAAATTTAAGTTTCTCATAGTTCTAAAATGGATCAGGTGGTTGAAAGAACATATTGTTGGAAATGCTCACTACCATTACATCACCATGGTTTTCTATGCCCATAACACAAGAATATGGCTATACATCAAGACAGCTAGAAAACCACCTTGAGCAGACACCATATGAAGCAGACTGGGAGATACCAGACACTCTACATGGTGCTAGTTCACACATAGCACTTTATTTTTATTTAAAGTATGGACACATCTTTTTTCAGTTTTTATGTTTTACTAGTACATGTTTGCAGCACATAAAGATTACATTTCTATGTGGAGTTAGTGCTCATACATGGTACATTTAAATTATATTTTCACCGCCCCCCTCCATTCCATCCCTTTCCTCATCCATGTCTTGGTCCCCTTCCCATTTGCAAAAGACCTACCTCTCCATTTCCTATTACCTATTCTTGATTCTGCTCTTTATCTATATTTTAGGTTTTTCATGTAAGGAAAATTTGGGTTTTCCTCTTATTACCACAAATTATGACCCTTGTTATTAAAATTTCCAATAGATATTTTTTAAAAGAGGCAAGTGTTTAATATGTACACTAACAAAAATAAAAATATAAGTTGTCTTACGTTAAGGCTTTCTGAAAATTGTGAGGCATTTCACATTGTGAACAGTGTGCATATATGTGTATATATCTATTACAAACCACTCTGACTGTAAACTTGGTTTTTCAAACTAAGACTTTATTATCATTTTTGTTTTTAAATCTTCCTTTCCTCTTACTGAGAAACTATGGCTCAGTACATACGATATGTGAGAATTGGGAAGGAAATATTAGAACTTAAGAGCATTGGGTGAGATATAGATATAAAATGCCACCTCATGCAGGTCAGTCATATTTAAAATTATGTTTCCTTTAGAGAAGAATGTACTCCCTGATAAGCTATCTCACATAATCAATGGGCATGACTTCCTGTGAACTCTATTCATACTGGACTCCCGTAGTTAATAGCAATAGGAGAAAAGGAACTTGAAAAATTCTTCTCTATTTGATAACTGTAGAATCCTGGCTAACTCTGAGGTTTAGTCAGAGAGCATATTGGTTTCAGCAGACTATGGTAAAGTTAATTAAGGATGATTAATGGAGCATTTTCCCTCCAATGATATCTGTGACAGAACAAAGCTGTCTGAGGCTTGTCAAGCAGAATTTGAGTTGAATGAGTATTTATGTGATCAAATCTGAAGGCTGCCTCTTGACAGAGCAAGGATTCATCAATCAATTGCTCTGGCTCACAGTGGTGGGAAATTGGTCTATCTGAGTAGATTCTGCTCCCATCCCCCATTTTTTCCATTCAATCATCCCTCAGGCTACAATGCATCTTTAGCTTTTACCTCTGACCACCTTAAGGGCTACCAGAGAAAAAGTAAAGGCAAGAGCGAAAACATCCATTATGGTAGTTCTTTCTCGGCTGAACCCATGCAATTGATTTCTTTTAAGAGAGGGTCATAAAGTGGCGGAGGCCTGAATAAAGAATTAATTGTCATTAATAAAGTGTATCTCACAGCCTGATGAAAAACGATGGGGAGCTTACTGAAAAACTATATATTACACAGCTGTAACTTTTTTGTGCTTTTACCTTTTCTCTTTATAAGCCACTATACATGCCATTTTGTACATTTCTTAAAAAGTCAGCTAATTCTAAGAGTAGTTTAAAGAAGAACAAGCGCAGATATAAGCTGCAATCTGCAGTGGTCATTTTTGGGTTCTAGGTGTGCTGGCCTCCGGCTCTGCTAGGAGAGGTGCTGCTGGGCCTCAGTTCTGATAGTTGGGGCACTGATCCTCCTCATTGTCACCAGGATATTCAGGGCCTGGTGTGACTACAGAGGAGTAGTGACAGTGCAGATGTATAATGGGGATGAGCTGAATTAGAGATGCTCGTTTTACACGATTTACGCAAGTGACTTCACACATACACATTATCTGGTTTGGTAATTGTTGTCAGTTTATTCATTATAGGGGAGGCATGATTATTCTCATTAAATGGAAACAGAAATAAGGTTGAAAGAGGTTCCATAACTTGCTGGAAATATATGGCTGTGTGTAGCAGAGGTGCAAGCCCGGTCCAATTCATGGCTCTTCATTTTAACCTGTACATACCTCATCTACAAAGCACAGTTTTTCTGAGTCACAACCGATTTCCCCTGACAAATGATGGCATGATATTTGTATGCAGAATGTAAATGTATTGATCTGAGTTTTTAATAGTTAAAGCAATCTGAGCAAGTTCCGTTTATTACTTTGGCTGATCACTATTTAATTTTGACTTTGAATGACTGCATTCGGTAGTGAAATATTTCTGGTATAATTTTGAGGACTACTGATGATTTTACGAGTAAGAGTGAACTGCACACAGCGTCAGTGTATGAAATACACTAACAAATGCAACTTCCCAGGGGAGTGTCCTGCTAATTCCTTAGACATGTTGCTCAAAACAAACGAAATATGCACACATGCCCGTACAATTGTTGCTGTTGCTACTTTTTCAGATATTTACCAAGAAATAGTTTTAAAGATTTGGTTTATATGTGGCAGAGAAGATATTTAGCTGCTTACTAATTAGTAAATTGTATTTATTGCCAACTCACGCTCACTGATCTTGAAATGTGTAATAGTGTATTTTATAAGCTACGTTCTCACTGTTTTTAGAAAACATGTATAAATAATAATAAATTTTTGTTCAATTTTACTTAAAATCTTCATGATCATTAACATTGTAGTAGTATATTTTGGATAAAACTTAATGTAATTGCTGTGTTCTCAGAGTACAAAGAAGATTTTTTAAAAATTATGTAATAAAAGGATTACCTATGGATTACTTCTAATTACTCTTGGTTTCTCTTTTATACATAGACAGAAATGCTGCTTAGTATTGGAAGGGTGTAAACAATAACAATGAGTGTTGAATTCTAAAATATTTTTGAAAAGGGCAATTAACATTTCAAAATCCACAAGCTTTCATTTTCTAGCCAGGAGAGTGTATTAAAGATTTTCATTTAAGTTTTTGTCAAATGTCTGTGAAAGTTTTGAAAGACTTTCATCTGTTTTTCTTCTTCAAACATTTTTTTTGTGTAATGATATTGAAGAGCTCCACGTAGCACTAAAACTTCTGTAGACTAATAATGTTTTATTCGCTAAAATATTGTGGAATAAAAAAATTTATGTACTTTAGCTTTAGAGGCAAACTCAAAGAGCAGAAAAAGGGTGATATAATGGTGGTAAAACAAAAAATTGGATTTGTTAGCCTTTGCTTATCCACTGTGCCCACTGGGCAATGACTTCCAAGTTGAGGACATGGAGAATGCTCAAGAAGGCCAATAAATACTGGGCAGAGAACTATTTTTTCTCCAAAAGATAGACATGAGAATAGTATATTGCCTATAAATACTCTTGGATTTCAGCATTTTATGGGTTATTATATCACAGTCTGAGCTATAGTAGTTAAAATTAACCAAAACCTCTCTGTCATGTGAACTATGATTAAGTCAGGTTTTATCCATTCAGTAGGCAATTAATTTCTTTAATCCAATGATATTCTTTTCTACCCAATTTTAAAATTTAATTTGAACACATAGGTCTGGCACAATAAGATAATTTAATATCTAGGCTCTGTTATTTCGTGGACTTTTGCCTTATACTCGACTCATTCCCTCCCTCGGGTTGATGTGACATCCCGCCCCTTCTTCATCCCAATAACTGATAAAATGTCTAAATGGAATAGCACTTTTCAGACTGCTACTGATCCATTGTTTTCCACTGTTAGGGTATTCTTGACTCCAAAATATCCAACAGATTTCAGTAATAAAAATAAATATGCAGTTATTACTTTTATGTCTTGGGTGAATGTTTGATACCATGATCCAAGTTAGAATAGCAATAAGGTAACAATAACATAGGGTATGTAGATTGCCAGTTTAGGAAATTGCACAACCATTTCAAAACTGATATTTCTAGGTACTATCCTTAAAGGCACTTTCAAACGTAAAAAAAAGTTTGGCCATTCAATAGGTATCAAGCTAGGCAAGGTGTGCAAACCTGTAATCCCAGCACTTAGAGGGCTGAGGCTGAAGGATTGCCATGAATTCAAGGCCAGCCCGAGCTACAGTGTGAGCTCAGTCCTATGCAGCAGAGCAAGACCTTCTCCCTCCCCTAACAACAGAAAAAAATCAATAGACATCATTAGTTTTGGTAGTTTGGTCAAGTTTAACTAAACTAGTTTAATTAATCTTATGTGATATAAAGTAAAGATGATAAATACTTGTCCAGAAATTAATTGGCATCTGAAAAACAAAAAATAATTTTCTAGGTATAACATCCATATTTTTTCATAACATTTTCAATTGGGCTAGTTACAGGATAATACAAAGGGTATAATTTTGGTCACATAATAGAATAGAATCACTAAAATATATTTGAGATTTGGGAAAATGATAAATTTTTCTTAGGTGGGAAGATTAATATGTATCTAGGTATACTAATTTAAAATAGTGTCATGTCTGATATATTTTGTATCACTGCCTTGAATTATTAAACATATTTTACAAATAAGCATATTACAATACTTTACAAATAAAAGCTATTTAATGTCACTGAAAAATGGTGCTTACAGACTTTACCTTCCCTATTTCTTGCTCACTAACAATATACATATTTTTTCCTAGTTTTTCTGAGCGATCTAGCATATGTTCAGCATACAGAATTTCATAAGTCAGTTTGATGTTTTTATCCATGCTTCTTCTCTTTTATCACACAAGACAGGTATTTTTCTCTATCTCTGTCCTGATTCTCTTCATTTTTAATTTTTCCTTACTTCATCCTTCCCAACTAAAAAAAAAAAAAGTGAAACAAACCCCACATCAATGTGCTATTTTCTACCTCCAGCTTTCCCCCTCCTTTCTCCATTTTATCTGGTCAGTTTCTACTCTTCTGTAGGTCTCAGACTAGATGCGTCTTCATCTTGCCTTAGGAAATCCTACATATGCCCTATAGGTCCCTTTCCTTTCATGCCTATCTCTATTCCAGGTGATCTTCTGTGGTTGTATAGTCCTGAAAGTGCTTGCTTAGAGAGCTGATCATCCAGCAGTCTATAAGCTCCATGAAACCTATGTCCATGGTTGCTTTATTGAGAGTTTCATAGCCTGGAAAATAATAGGATATTCGTAAATAATAGGGAATGAAAGAAAGGGAGGGAAGAAGGAGAGAGAGAGGGACAATGCTATATAACAGAAATGTGTCTTCAGAACTCAAGTGCATTTACAGACAAAGCAACACCAGCTTCCGGGAATCTATAGTGAAGGCAACATGGGAGGCAGCATCCCAAATGAGAACAGGCATTGATTTTATTGGCTGTAACTGCACCAAAAGCCAGCCTTCGAAATTATGAAGCCACCCACTCCATATATGCTTTAAGTAGGAGAATAGATGTGGTCCTTAGTGAGGGCATATTTATAGTTATATACTAGATAATCATCTCTAGCGCCCTGTATCCACCTTGTAAGCTGGTCACTGGATCTTCTCTTTGCCCATTTATTCCTATCAATCTTTGAACCATGGCCTGAGAACCATATAACCTACTTATATGCATTAGAAAGTGTATTCTAAACATCCCTGGGCTAAAATGTTCAGCCTTTTTAAATAAATTGGCTGAGGTATCATAGTTAAGAAAATTAGCACCTGTTTGGAGGCCAAAATATCTTTCAAACCTTGCCTGTATTCTACACAAACACAGGACGTAGGACGGGTCACGCCTCTGCACTTAACTTTCCTCCTTTGTATACTCAGAGAGCTAGCTGGTGTGCAGTAAGGTTGTTAAGATGATCAAATGTATGTGAAGAAATGTTGTGCATGTTGCAGTGTGAGTTCACACACTGATAAAAATCACTAACGTAGTCATGGTAAGTGTTCATCAAAAGTGATATAGGTTTTACTTTCTGATGGGAAACCATTCATAAGGGCTCACTTCATTGTGGTATTAGAAAACAAGGTTTGGAATGAACAGGATCAGTATAAAGAGATATTTGTCAGCATGTTCTGTTTTTGTTAGCACCTCTGGAAAAGGGCTCTCTCTTTTTGCTTTGCTACCCTGAAAATTCACCCAGACTTTCAACATACCTTGAGTCTTAAATGTTTAGATTTAGATTATATTTATATTATGGGGAGTATGATTCTTTCCTTGCCCAGATATGTGAATACTATTTTTGTGTGCAAGTAAGCTTAAAAATTGACTGTCTAAATATTTAACCAGAGTATTTTAAAAGAATTTCATTATTTATCTTCTTTATGATTTATATTATCACATTCTGTGTCTGTAGTTATGGTTTATCATAAGCAGCCCATCTGCTGCAACAGCCAAATTGGAACATTCATATAAGATGAGTTCAGATATCATAAACATGACAAGAGATGGATTACATTTAGTCTTTCTCCATGTTTAACCAATTTAATTTGTTTCCTATGCAGAAGAGGCTCTAAATTTACTTAATATATGTTAGCACTTAGGAACATAGTTAGAAACAAGGCGAAGGTCTTAACCTATTCGTAAATAAATGAGAAGATTCCTGTCGGAGTGAAAGAGAGAGAGAGAGAATTTATGTCAAACAATCAGGAATTTAATACATAGTGGTCTTTTAGGATGTCCAGTTTGTATACATACTCTTAAGGCATGATTACGAATAACTTCACTTCCTATAAACAATGTGACTGGTGAAATTACTCACAGATACAACAAAAAGGGGAAGAAAGGTAAGACGTTTTAAGTAAAGCCAATAAGCGAATTACTTTCCCTGAAAAGGTTAAAAATGGCAGATTTATTTTTCATTGCCATAATATTTGTCTTTGTTGAGCCAACTATCTTAGGTATTCTCCAGAAGATGCAGGCCTCGTTGAGATGTTACTATGTGACCCCAGGTTCAAAGTTACGGCGGAGTGTGGAGGTCTTTTCCCTTTCTAGTTTGGGAACTTGAGGAGTGTTAACTGAAAAGCTAAGTCTGTTGACTGGATAAAAGTATTGATACTACCGTGAAGGAAACTTCGGGCAATTGTACTAGATTTCCCGCTGCCCCTAGTAAAGGTCAAGTAGAGGACTTTTTAGTGCAAGCAAAAGAGTCATGAATTTTTCACTCTTTAGTAAAGGACTCATGTCATATTATTAGTGAAAACATGATTAACTGCTAAAGCAACAGAGGTCTTAATGATCTATAAAGCCATTTCTCTCAAAGTTATGGACTCATTGCTCTGCACACTAAATATATGTTGTTCCAGCATCATGCAAGTCATGAATACTAAAAATAAACATATTTCTTTGATGATGATTTATTACCAAACAATTTGAGACTAATACATTCACATTATAGGATACAAATACAAACACGACACAGCCGAGTGGGCCTTCAAGATGAACTGTCATTGCTTTTGGAAATATGGGAAGAGCCTCAACTTTATCACAGCCTTTGCAACATAATGTTTTGAGAGCCTGTGACTGATGTTTTAACTTGCAGCCATTTGGTTCCTAAATTCCATACTTAGCAAGAAAATAGTTTCATTCAGCCTCATTGATGACCTAAAAACCCATATGGAGGGATATTAGATGCCATTGTGAATTAGTATGCAGAGTTGGTAAAGTGGGATCAGGTGGTTCCTTGCAAGGAAGACACTGAGTTCATAACTGAACACAAAGGCAGCTTTGTGATAGCCCCAGTCCCAGGAAAATAGTATCACAGTCCATATGGACAGGTGCCCATGACTTCTCCATTGAATATTGGGGAATATTCCAGAAGAAGGCCATCGCTCAGTGGACTAAGCACCTGCTTACACAAGCACAGGGACTGGTGTTCAATATCTGACACTGCATGCCACGCAAGCCCCCTACCCCTACTCCCGGGTACATGCCTGTAGTCCCAGTGCTGGGGAGGCTGAAAACAGGAGAATCCCCACAAGTCTGAGCTGTGTAGTGAGACTTGTGCCAAATACATAAATTAAAAAAAGAAATATTCCATAAGAGTATTGACATTAATACTGTGACTATACATTTTAATTATTTTTTTGCAGGCAGAGAAATATTGTTCACAGAGTATTTGCCAAAATTTTTTTAAAAAACTATGCAAAGCTTATAGTGCACATGCCTAGCTGACATCATTTTCTTAAGTTTTTTTCTCTTCTTTTGCTTCTCTGCATTTCCTATTTCAAGGACCACACTTTGTTCCTCATCTGTTTCTTTTATTCATTCTTCTCTTTAGTTCCTCCATTCCCTTTTCTTTTATTTCTTTAAATTTTCTCCCACCCTTTTCCCCCATTTCACCCCATTTCTTGTTTTCTGAATCTGAACAGGAAGAAGCAAACTATTATTAAGTATATTAATCATTTTATTCTTGGCATTGACAAAGATTGGCTTAAGTGAGAAGATTTTCTCATATTAAGAGAGAGCTTCAGTCCTTAAGAGAATGAATATATGATTTTCTCTCAGGTCTTATATTGTGATTGATAATTTTATTGCTGTAATCTAAGTGGACCCTTTCAGTTTTTTAATGTTGGTACACTGTAAGTAATAAGAAGGCTGTATTCTTAGTCTCCTTTTAAAAATAAGCTAACAAGAAGAAAATAGGACAAAAGAAGCAAAGGATGGAGCAGAGTACACATTATATGACCACTGCTGACTGCTGTATAAGTTAGACAGCTCCAGTGTGCTTCTAATTTATGTAGCTGATAACCCAAGTTAACAGAGACCCTGGCACTATTATAGAGGTAATATTTTCTCAAGGATGTACAGTCTTAAACAACTTCTTCCTGTATTAGGTTCATGCATGCTTTTCTTTAACATAAAGCAGGTATGTCTGTTCTCTTGTTCCATTTCATTTTCTTGGAAAAATAAATTTATTGTGGGCCAGCTGAATGGATATTCTGCTTACTGTTTATGATCTGAAGTTGCTCTCCCCCCCTTGCCTGCACTACCCAGGGAATTAGTTCAATATAAAGCTTATTCCACACCCATTCCTTTATTTTCTCCCTCTCCATCCTTTTCAGGGTTCTGTTTCAAAAACTATATTGCCACAGAGCAGCTGGTAGCATTTAGCAACCACCTGCACAAGTAGTTCTGTTTCCAATGGAAGAAAATTTAGCTTACATAAGGCCAAAAAAACTATAAGGTGTTGGCTTTTCCATTTTTATTTGTATTTGTGTACACTTTCTTACTTATTGATGAATGTTCTGCTAAGTGAAATTCAACTCCTTGGTAAAGAATGAGAAATGGTATAACATAGGAGTCATTGGTTAAAGTGGGGTTGGTTAAATTGAAACTATATGCATAAAGTGAGAGGTTGATCATAGCCAGGAAGAGACTCTTAAAATTTGTAACTTCTTTGAAGGGTGAGAAACCTCTCTTGAGTTGGAAAGTTCTACTGTGATTTTCCAGGTAACAGTCTTGATTGAAGACTAAGAAAATCATCACGATGTCTGCTGGACTACAGTGAGTGGCATTGTACAGTCAGACTTTTAAGACCTAACAGTATATAAATTCCTATTGCTAGGGAACCAGTTTAAGTGTCTAAGTTTTTATTAATCTGTTCATATAACTACCCACTGAATATTGATCTTAACTGTACTCACATTGACTAATGTGTCAAATAGCTTGATTTCCTTAAATCAAGGCAGTTATTCTGTAAGTGAAACCCAAACCTAAGACCTGACCATCTACAAATAATATCTGCTGACTAACCTATGTAAAGCCATAATATTTGCAGTTCATAACTCACTATTTCTTGCCCCTTTTAACTTTCAGTAGCCACTTTTTTCTAGGCTGAGAAACTGAGTCAGAGCTTGCTAAGTAAGCAAGTCAAGGTCATTTAGTGGGAACTCATACGGAAGTCCAGCGTAGAGGTCTTTAAGGAGAAATCTTCAGCAGTTCATATTGGTTTATTAAGGTATGAAGATTTCCCAAAACCACAGAGTATAGCTATTCAGTTATTTTATCAAGGAATATGAATCATCAAAGTAAATGCTAGATTTTTTTTTTTAAAAATCCAGTTCCAAAATACAAAGGCCATACAAAAAATTTAATATGATGCATCAGCTCTGTAGAATAACTATAAATCAAGCCACCAAGGTTACCTGCTAGTTAATAAGTGTTACTGAGATTAGAGCTGAATTAGCTTTTTTCTTATCTTTGTATTTTTTCATTCTCCTCACTTTATTCCTCTTTATTTTTCTTTCAAAAATACTGGAGCCCATGGTTATTGTCAGTTACGACCTGTCTAATTAAGTATTAGAGATAAGTGATAACCAAATCAGGCACCTTTCCTGACATCAGAAGGCCTTGAGAGAGATTTAGTGAAATGAATGAACAGGTTCAGTGCTGTCATAGTGAAGGCATAAGATAGTAAATACAAAAGATAATTGAGAGGGATTCACAACCACCTCTAAAGGGAATCATAGAAGGTTTCCTTCAGAAAGTACATCTAAACCATTACCTCATAGGCAATTAACTCTTATTACAATAAAGGGGAGTTATAGAATAGCAGAAAAAGATGGTTAGGCATCTGTGTAGAGACAGGCGAAAATGTAGTGAAACCTGTGAACTGGTAGAAGTTCAGCATGAGTGTGGGAAGGAAGGGAAAAGAGTAGTATAAGAGACTACGCTGAATTCTTTCATTGAAAGGTTAATCTAATTCTTTAGGCATTAGAACCTTCTGAAATACTATTAGGACCTATGAATGTAATACACATTAATTACACTAATCTAAAGTGGTGAATGATAGAGCGATAAACCCTAATACAAAGGGTAAAGTTTGTGAACTTTCTTTGAGTTTGAAGGAGATAATCACAAAAACAAAGAAGACTTAAAAAAACCACTTAGAAAGATTAATAATGTATATGTAAGTCACCACCTAATTGCACAACCTGACCCTACCATGTGTCTTTAGCTCCTTAATTTTCAGTTTCCCTCTTATTGCAATATTTGTTTTTTCCTACAGCACTTGAAAAAGGCAGTACTAATACCTCTCTCAAAACTCCAGCATCTGATTTTTCAGCCCCCTGTTCATAATCACTACCTTAGGACAGTTCTTGCCCTCTTGGACCCAGCTACCCTTCTGGCTCTTCTGTCACCATGCTTTTCTCCTTAGTATTCTTTCCTGGGCTTGGCTAGGGCGCCCTTTTCCTTTTCTCTATATCCTCTAATTTTGGTGTTTCCAACAGTTCAGACATCAGCATTTCTTTTTCTCTAGACTTCTTGATGTTCCTCGGTTGTATCTTCCTGAAGAATTATTATTCATCCAGGAAGGACTCTCAAATCATTATTTTAAGCTCCCAACCTACAATGTTACTCACTTCCCAAATCTCTCCTGAGTATCTTGTCCCACTAGAAATGAAGTGAAATACATTTTCCCACTTTATTCTTGTCAAGTTAATAGTTTCATCATTTATATTTTTGCCCCTCAAACTAGAATTTAGAGACTTAGTTTGACCTCTTGTATTCTCTTCCACTCCTGTCCAGTAAAATGCCAACTTTAATGTTCTACACCCAGAAATGTTTCTCTATTCAGCGTGATTCCCTCAAAATCACAGTCTTTCCTTTAATTCTAAATCTTACCCTTTGTTTCCAGGACTGGATATGAGTTACCTAAATTGTCTCTCGTCCATTTAAAACATCAAACATGAAATGTTGGTTTAAGACACTATTTTGCTTCCCTACTGTCCATAGACTTAGTTTTAAAACCGTGATTTATTCATGGAAAACCTGAAAGCATAGAAACTAGGAGAAGGAAAGCCAAGTGGATCAGCCTCTTAACTTCTCACTTCTGCCTCAATCAGTGCCACATCCATTTTTATTCCTTTGATATTTCTGGGCTCACATAAGGCTTTTCTTGGGAGGAAAAGTATTCTGTTGCTAAAAACGTTTTGAAAATACGAAAGTTTTTTTAGCCCAATTACATATGCCTCATGATGTTTAGTTCCAAAATCCCTATTTAACTTCACCTCTCTCCTACCTCAGTCTTTCACAGTATCATTCACTCAGAGTTCTGAAAGTGATGTATTCTTTCATCTCACCATGTTTGTATTTATGTTGGTTGTTACCCTTTGACTCCTGTATCCATATTTGCTCTCCATCTTCTCTACCTTCTCTACCTGGCAAAATCTTGGTGATTAAATGACAACTTTACTCTTATAGTTGTCCCCAAGAAAGGAGCCTATAGAGAGATATCCAGCTATAGATCTATTCTACTGTCTTGAACACAGCAGTTGTCTCCACCTCTTAAATTTGTATCTCAGCCTGTATCCATCAGTTGTGATAAAGGAAAGCAACTTAATGAAGGTGAGTGTGGCTCCTCTTCCTGCTCTTGCTACAATTGGCAAATCAAGGTAACACTTGTGAGCATAAGAGCTAAATATCAATAATAGCATATTAAGTATTTAGATGGTGAATCTTAAAGTGCAGATTGGATAAAAAGGGCCGGGAGGTAGCTCAGTGGTACAGCACTTGCCTGGCCAGCAAAAGGGCCTGGGTTGAATTCCTGGTACCTAACAAAATCAGTCAATCAATTAATGAATCAAACAAACCAGATTGGGTGAAAAGAACAGTGTTACAGGTCTGGTGGAAAGGAAATTTTCAGAATAATGAAATATGAGTTATATTACAATATGCTGAAAAATCATTGATGAATTGATGGCATGAAAGAACATATCTCAGAAGGGAAAGGTATGAGGCTGAAATGTACTCATGCATTCAGAAATCCAACCCAGGAAAATGAGTGCAAGTATAAACGCATGTAGTCTATAAATACTACTATTAGCTTCATTTTACAGATGAGAACAATGAGTTTCATATTAATTAATTAACTGCTCAAGATTTTATACTTAGGGCATTGTGGATATACCACAGGAAGTCAAGTCTTCAGACTTTGAAGTTGGACCTCTATTTTGTTCACTATTCAATTTTTTTTTTTTTTTTTTTTTTTTTTTTTTTTGGTGGAACCAGGGATTGAACTCAGACCCTTGCACTTGCCAGGCAAGCACTTATTCTACTGAGCCATCGCCCTGGCCCCTTCCCTACTCAATTTTAACAACTTCTGTTTAACCAAGTACTTTTTATCTAATACTCAGGTAATATCTCCTTTACTAATGCCAGTCAGGAAAAGTAGTTTTGAGAAAGGTATTCTCTAGGTATCTGAAGCTTATCTCTTTGAGATCAGTCACTTTGTACTGATGCCATTAAGAATAAAAAAAACTTTAAAAAAATCATCCAGTCCAGGAGGTCAGATAGACAATGTTGCTAGATCCATGTCTTAAATAAAAATAGACTGATTCTGAGTGACCATCTTGAAAGAAACGTGTGTGCACAATGACAAATGGGCTTAACTTGTGAGCCTCCCAAGTTAGAGGCCATTTTCCTACGCTTTTAACTTCTCAACCTGCTCTTAGAGAACTATAGGTGGTAGACAGCTGCCCTGGGGATAGAGGCTCACAACTTACTCTGCTGCTTTAAGCAAGTTGTGGGGCTGAGGAGATAGCTTGGTGGTCTAAGCGCCTGCCTGGCAAGCAAAAGGACATGGGGTCCATCCCCACATGCCATTTTATAATGAATCACCCAAAGGATCATATGTAAAGAGTGCAGGAAATCTGACCACACACTAAAGGCCAAAAAAATCCAGCCTGGATTCCATGATAATGTTCTGCATGAGTCCGACTAAAGACCTAGAGCCCATATCAGTGCCTCCCACAGGTCCAGTGGAGGCCTAGACCCATGACAATGTCTCATGCAGGCTTGTTTCACAAATCTGTGCAGGGAAAGTCCAAAGGTCAGTGGTGGAAGCTAGACAGTCTGTGCCACTGGAATGAGTGATCTGTGCTAGCAGGCTGAGGAAACTGAACTGAGCCAGGAAGGAATGCTCGAAGTAAGAGCCAGAGCCTCCTTAGAAGCCATCCTTAGCAACAGTCCGGTCCTGAGCTGCTCTGATAATGAGAACAGCCAAATTTCCATCAGGAAAGTCAATGTGACAAGCTTCTCTAAGAGACCGAACGTTCTCCATCTTCCCCTCTGGAACCAGGAAGCAATGCTCAAAACGGTGACCACAGTTCCCCCAAAGTTAACTGAAGCCATTCTTAGCAACAGTAAAGTCCTGAGCTCCTTTGATGAAGAGAATAGCCCAGTTCATCAGGAAAGCCAGCATGACAAGCTCCTCTGGGACAACCGTGACTCCCTACCACTTCTAACAACACCCAACAGCTTCCATTTTCTCTAGTTTTGCCTCTTACACCACTGGCAACAATTCTCACGTGGGCCTCACACACCCAGAACCATGCTGGTTCAGTTCAGCAGGGTGTTACAAGTTGCCCACCAGTTACCAAGTTACCATATTATAGAGAGGAAAGAGAAGCAAATAATTGCCTCCACTTTGTGAGCATATTGTGAAACTCAGACAATGGAAACACTAATAAAGTTAAGAAGGAATACCTAAAGTAAAACAACAACTGGCTCATAAATTTTCTTTCTTCTTCATCTGCAATGTAGATTAAGCTTGACTCTATGACCAGTGAGTATTTTAACAGAATGTGAATTGTACTTGGATTATGCTGGACCTCAGATTTAGGATAGGGAGGGTGTGTGTCGGGGGAGGGGGGAGGTGCTACAGCCACCACACTATCAGTGAGAATTTATAGCTATTTGGTTAATTGCATCAGAAGAGAGATTGAAAATTTAGGCAACATAATGTGTCCTTTTTCTTTTTTGATATACCCTCTTAGTAGTTCAAATTTGAACAACTTTTCAATGAAAGAGAATCAACATATTTCTGAAGAGCATTGTTTATCACAGTTGCCAAGGTACATCTTTATCAGCTGGCCAAACTGCCAAACACAGATATTTGTCAGTTCTATATGAAGCAATTATGTTCTTTTTTTTTTTTTTTTTTTTTGAGCTGCAAGAAAGAAAGAAAATTTTGTTTG
>NW_004524631.1:7321820-7332342 GCF_000260255.1 Octodon degus
TTTTTCTTTTGTACCAGGAATTGAATTCACAACTTTGTGCTTGCCAGACAAGTGCTGTGCCACTGAGCTATATCCCCAGCCAATTCTGTCCTTTTAAACAGTTTCAGTGGCATAATATAGAGATGGCCCATTGTTACAACCTTGTTTAATTGTTGACTCTGTGTTGATTTTATTATTCAAGTGGGCCCCACCTATTGTTTCAGAGGTCAAGGAGCTGTTTCATTGCATTTTATCTGAACTGTAGCCCCAGTCAACCATACGCTTTCTTAGGCAAATATTCTGCAGCAGCTGGGTTGGAAACTATCATTCCACACTTCACAGCAAACCTCAGACAACTTGAGTTTAATTATTCCCTGTTGACTGGCTTTGCCATTACTAAAATCTCTTTTAACACACTAGCATTGAGAGTGGAAGTGTAGGGTTTCTTAGCTCTCAGCACAATAGCTTTTGCATTAATATCTGAAGCTTTATTTCACAGAGCAAAAGCCTACTTGTGGTCCATAATATTTGTTTAAACATAAATCGTGAAGAGTGGTGTGGGTGACACGATGTAGCTATAAATAATGAAAAGAAAGCCTATAAATAATTTTAGATACTTTTTAAAAAAGAGTAGTAGAATCTTTAAAAAAAATCTTGATGTTTCAAAGGGGTGTCAGATTTCAGTCACCTTTTCTTTTTTAATCTTTAGGAGGCATATATCTTTTATTGTTCTACTAAATAAATAACGTGGGCATAGTATAGCTCAAACTAAACTTTTCATGATGTTTAATAAACTATAATTTTATGATTAATTGTGCCTAATCTGAATGTTCTGTGAAGCCCCAAACAGCAAGAGATGTTCAGTGTTGTTAAAGGTTAGCAACTTCATAAAGGGACAGTTCAGTGATTGTTTCCAAATATGTTTATACATCTTAAAAGTTATGAGAAAAATAACACTTTGGCATTAAACATCTAGCAAAACATATTCTGTAGAATATTAAGCAATACAGAAGGGAAGAGCTGAGCAATTTATCTTTTAAAAACTCATTTTGAAAAATCACACATGGGATATCTGAGCATAGAGCTACCATTGTTTTCAAGATTAGTGGGGCTAGTGAACTTTATATTACCTGGCAAACAATGTCTGGTTCCACTATGTGGAAAGCTAGAACCCTCTAAGCTGTTTTCCCCACCCAAGCTCAAAGCTATTTTATTAGACTTGCAAAGCCACTGAGATGGGATAAAATTAACCCTGAGACCAAGGTTCTTCATGGTGTTGCTGCCTTGATGCTGCTGTGCTCGGGAGTTAAGGGGCCTCACCAATATTATTAGTAATCTTTAATACATTCCTTCAATTGTTTTCCATGGCATTGATAAAGTTCAAAATTCATAGCATCGCTGCTAAGGTCCTCCATCCTCTGTTTTCTGGTTCCTACACATTCTTCAACCTACCACATCTCTTCAGTCTTTTCCTCCAATTCTCTTCATTTACTTAAATTTGTTCATACACTTTGCACATTTTATTCCTTCATTAAACACTTTCTGAATATTATTATGCCAATCACCACACTGACTGCTAAAAGGTATGTGAGAGGATGTACTACCCTAAGCCTTATAGACTAGTCAGGAATCTAGAAATGGAACAAATAACTACATAAGCTATTCTCTCTGATCTTTTCTTTTGCAAATAGCTACCTTATTCTTATAGTTCATGTCTCCTGTGAAACCCTTTTCCTGAGGTTTATTTATATGATCCTTCCTACAGATTAGAGATGCTTAATGTATACTAAAGATATAAAACAGAACCATAGAAACAGAGATTAGACTTTATAACTTGATAGAAACCAACTTGACAGTGTGGCTTTGAGGTTATTCCTGAGTCTTGATTGGTTGTGTGGCTTTACTTGGTGATATTTAGCCCCTGTGGGTTAATGCCAAGTCTGCACCTTTGCCTGGGTCTGGATTACAAGGTGGAGCTGAATATCTGAAGGAATTAGACTCATTTGTCATGTACATTCTCGTTTCCAATTTTACTCCTATTAATTTCTGATCTCCTTACAAGTACTGAAAAACAAATATAGAGAAACAGAAAAGAGATTAGGAACACAGATCACTGAAAACAGAACCACTTCAATCTAGACTACCACGGGACGTTTCTATTTCCTGAAATGTACCCTGGAAATAACAGACTATGAGATAATATAAGCAAAAGCATCAAGACATATTTAGTACATTTTAAGTACTGAATTTTATTTATTATTTATTTTTGAATTTACTGTCTTTGGCACAGGGTCTCATTACAAAAATCAGACTCATAGTGATCCTTCTGTTTTCAGGCTCCCCGGTGCTGAGATTACAGGCACGTGCCACCACATCCAGTCTCAGTGGGGTAGTGCCAGCATGGCGTTTGATGTTGGGGATTGAACCTGAGTCCTTGTGCTTGCCTAGGCAAGCACTTAGAGTGCTGAGCTAGCTCTGTGGCCCTGGATTTCATTTTTATTCCTTCATTTTTAATGAGAAAAAATATGTTTTGGAATACCAGGTAACTGAAAGATCAGAATTAGCAATGGAAAGCTACAGAGCCAAGACTGAAGCACAAATCATCCAATTTCAGAGTCTAGCATCTTCTCTCTATTCCAGAGCAGGTAAATAATCCACTCAGTGATTGAAGGTGACATAAAAGTCAACCAATATTTACCAGAAAAGATAGGCTGTCTGCTTTTAAAAGCCTGGATTTTGAGAAGTTGTCCTTCTGTCTGCTTTTTTGTGAATAAAGTTGTGTTTGATTTTTTAAGTAATGGGCAGCAGCAGTCATTTGAGTAACAGCCAGATGGTTGAATAAATCCCCAGGAAGCAGCATATTCTTCTGTTTAATTTTTAAATTCTATGTGTCAGGTTGAGAAGGAAAGATAAGAAAGGATTGACCTTGTCTTGCGCTGATAAATCATCTTCTCCAAATATACCTCCAGTTGGATACTGTTGTACAGAATCTCAAAGCTAGTGCTTCTCCTAAGAAAGTATGAGAAGCCACCCATTTAGTAAGAAAGTTCCTAAAGACTTGAGACAGATAAAATAAGTCTTTCAAAAATTGTTCATGATTAAGACGTTATTCATGCCGTTAATGATTTAGGCATACAATGACTGAATGTAGAGTTTCATTTTTATAAAGATGCTTTTGCTCATTGTTTTCTTACATCACATGATTTTTATACCAGGCCCTTGCAGCAGTCGGAAGTAATTAGGAAGGAAACTTTGACAGTATTAATTTCCATTACTGTTTCAGGTTCTAGTAAAGTACAGTGCTACCTCAGTGGAAACAAAAAGAAATGTTCAGTGATAGGGTCACTGCCAATATGTTCAAAATTGAGCTCTATTCTAATTGGGTATCTTGTATGAGCCAGGAACAAAGATGCTCCAAACACTTTTTCTAGTCATAAAAATCTTAGGGTTTATACCTCCTACAAACGTGTGTCTTGGGTTCCTTGTCTTTGGATGCATAAGAATTGGAGGCAGAAAAAATTGTGGATTTGGTGACATCTGGGCCAGCTTGCTCCTTGCAGGCTCCAGATCAACCATCTCACATAAAAGTGGAAAAAAAAAATCTTAGGGTTTAGTGGTAATATGGATACATATTTGATAGATGACAGATAGATAGATAGATAGATAGATAGGCACTTTTAAAAAAAATTATTGAAAAGCAAATAGCAATGAGACAATTCCAAAACTGATTAGTTTCAAAACCAAAAACAGTTTCAATAATTAATGCATTTCACATTGTTGTCTTCTTAGTGGTTATTCGTAGTACAAGATGCAGATATGATATCCTATCCAGAAACACTGTTAGTACAAATCTTTCTATTCATTGAATTAAGAGAAAGTAGCTATATATCTATCCTATTTTGAATATATAGATACAAAATGGTCCTTCATTTCTATCCCCCTTTTTTTGTTTAGTTTTGTCAAAGATGGGTATTCCATTGTCATTTAAACATTGTAGGTGCGTGAATTCAGCAAAATATTCCAATATAGTCCAGCAGTCCATATAGTAGTGGGTTATCCATAGGACTGGCAATGTCAGAAGTTATTGACTTGAGACTTTTACAGCTCAGCATATTAATATGGCTTTACTTTTTATACTTCGTTTTTATACTTTTCTGCTGGATGGTTAAGACCAAGATAAAGCAAGACCTATATAACAAGAAATGCAACTTTTGTACCTAACAAGGTCAGTCAAATCCCCTCAGGATTTATCCTGAAACCCTGTACTGCAGTTTGTAGATCTTTTGTCAGTGTCAGCCATGTGGATGAAGACAAGCACTTTTAAGAAAACGCAGATATTTTATGGATGAGATCAAAGGAACATAGCAAAATGCCCACTACTGGAAGTTTGGAAATTTGTCACCCATTTCTGATGAGGAAGTATTTAAAATAACAAACATGAGTGAACCAGGTAAATCTGAGGGGAAAAAAAAGACAATGAGGGAGCTGCCAAAGTAAAGTTTCAAAACATGAACCACTAAATTGGACACGATGGCTTAGAATTTGGTCAGCACTTAAAGATGCAGAGAATGAAGTAGGAAATAAGGGACAGGAGCTTGACACAGCACTGAAGGCCACACAGAGCATTTCTTTGTCCATTAAGTTTGCTGGCATTTAGCCTGTTGAGGAAGGTCATCATTTAATAACTTAACACTGAGAATTTGGTTTAATTTTTATATAAGATCAACCACACAGGCTACATTTGGCCAAATGGGTCAAATGTGAACAAGTCAGGATTCAAGAAGCTAGTTGGGTGGGGAAACTTAAGTGGGAGAAGATAAGCAAAAATGAGATGGAACTGACATGAAAACAATGTTTAGGAAGTGCAATCATCAAGACCTGTGTAAGCTTGGGGGCTGGCTGGGTTTGGCACCTGGGAGAGGATAGAGGCTAAAATACTACCAGCCAGAGAAAGAAAGTGAACACAGAATGTTTTCAGAGATGGCCATGCTGAACTTCAGATCCCCCTGGGCCAACTAGACAAACCAGTTTGGAGTTCAGAAGGGAGCTTGTGGTGAGAGGTATTGTCAAGGAATTACCAGCATAGGGAGAACGGGAAGTGGTTGGAACAGAACCTAGCAGGCATGTTAGGGGAGAACAGGCTGAGGACAAATCCTTGGGAGAAAGCCAGCATTTCACACCAAGTTGAAAAAACAACTTCAATAGAACAGTCTGAAAAAGAATCCTGAGGAGTAAATGAAGATAAACCAGGAAAGGATGGGATCTAAAGGCCAATGAATAAGACTATTTTAAGAAGGAGGAAGTGGTCATGAGTATTGTTCACTTGGTGCCTATTCTATTTTATATTTGTTCCTATGCTTATTCTAATACATTTACTAATGCTTGTAAAGGCATAGCATATATAGGACTGAATTTTTAAAATATCCTCCTTGTAGGGTAAATTATGGAAAAACATCATATAGTAATAGTTCTTTAATTAAATTTTATATAATTTATCAATGATCCTCAGCCAATACCACTTTATTTTCACATGGATCCAATCAGATATGTATTGACACTTCTTAGATTCCCCCGCTCTTTTCAATCATAGAAGTCAATGCACATTGAAGCCAAGTGAATTGTGAAGGCTATATGCTGGTGGGTAGCAGGATGCGGACAATACAGTGTATGTCCTCACCCTTTTGATGCACTGGGCCTCCATGAAACTGTTAGAAATGCAAATACAGAATATTATCATACAGATGCTAAAAAATCTTCACATGTATTCTTCAGGTTTATCTTCCTCCTGATCTTTATCACTCAAAATTTTAAATTTTATAGAGTTGTGTTATGGTTTGTATCTCGATGATTCCCCAAAGCCTCAGGTGGAGCTTTTCAGAAGTGGTTGGATCTAGGATGTATGATGCTGGGATTAAGGATATAAAGGTGGGATTGGTTCATGGTGCAATACCAGGATTCCATATGTGAATGCTACGTATTCTAAGGGTGGGTAGCCTAGGTAGAATATGAGGAACATAAAGGAAGTTGCTGTTGTTGATGCTTGTCCCTTGCTGCTTTGGTACTTTGCTCCTGCCTTTCTGCCTTCTGCCTGCCATGAGCTGTTTCTGACCTGTTATGCCACCACGGATTGGTGCCAGCAAACTAGGAACTGAAACCTCTCCCAACTGTGGGCTACAATGCACCTTTCCTCCTGTAACTTTGGGTGTTGCATATTTTGTCTCAGCTACTAGAAAAATAACTGAGATAAGTTGAAATAGGGAAAATGCTAATTATCATTTCTATATACTCTCTTCTACTCCACTTTTAATAGAATACTGAGAAAGTTACAATTAGAATTTGTTTCTTTTGAGATTCATTTTATTTAGAGGAGAATTATTAAATGCTTATGCCCTTAATTATAGCTGCAAAGGGGTAGAGAGATAGCTCAGTAGAATAAGTGCTTGCCTGGCAAGTTCAGGGTCCTGAGTTCAATCCCCAGTACCACAAAAATAAATAAATAAATAAATAAATAATAACTACACAAGTACCTACAGAAGCAAAGTGGGGCCAGCCAGATAGCTCAGCAGATCAAAGTGCTTGCTTAGGCAGATGCAGGGACTGGGGTTTGATACCTGGTGTGCTGTCCTTGCCCCGCCCCTGGGTGCACTGAGACAGTGATTGAAACTGGGTGTGGTGGTACGCATCTGTAATTCCAGCACTTGGGAAGCTGAAAACAGGAGGATCACTATGAGTCCAATCTATGTAGTGAGACCCTGTGGACCCTGTACTAAACATAAAATAAAGAAGCAAAGAAAGTGAAAATTCATAATGCAATGGAACAAAAAAGATAAGTAATTTGACATTTGGCAGGATTTTGTTATGACACTGAGAAACAATATCCCAATATCCCAAACAAAATAATAATAATCTATACAAGACAAATCCATATTACTGAATGTGGCATGATTATATTACTTGATATAGGAATTTGCTGTCTTGCGCTTAAATATGAATTCGATGTCAGAACAAATCATAGGTAGAATTTCTGTTGTTGTTGTTGTAAGTTTTATATGTACACCTTCTACTAAAAAATTATAGCATCCAGAAAAAAGGAGAATTCCTCTTCTTTCATTCCTGAATTCTTTTGGTATTATAGGATTCATATGGATTTCACATGATTTTCCTGCCTTACAACCTTTTGGATGAATTTCACTGAATGTTGATTTAATTTTACATTGCTCATTCTGGAATGACCCAGCTTTCCTTTAGTATTTGTATCTTCTTTCTTGGCACTTTCTATATCTTTGAATCAGATCTCTTTCTTCCCTTCAGAAAACCAAGGCCTAAAGTTCTTCCTCATCCCATTCTTTCATTTACTATCAATAGTTATTGAGAATTCAGGTCAGTTTCTTTGTTTCTCTTAATGGTCTTTTCCATTTTACTATAGATAAAAAATAGCTTCCTATCCCTGTTCTTACACATTCTCATCATTTCCTTCTGCCTTGCTAGAGTAATAAGGAATTAGTGTTTAATAAACGATTATTAAGTGATTTATCTAAGAAATCAATTATTTCAACTAAAATAACCTCCATATTACTTTGGGTCAAATTATAAATACATTTCAAGGATATTTTTAGTTTATCTACTATCCACTGGGATTATAATATAAATGTTAAATGTTTTTTCACAATTTTTTTAGCTGAGATATAAAAGACATAAAAATTGTACACATTATGGGGCACTACACAATATTTTGATATGTATGTAAATGGTGTAATATTTAAGTCAGGCCAAACATTTTTGCTCCCTTAAACATTTATCATTTCTGTTCAGTGAAAATATGCAAAATACTTTATTTTAGCTTTTGGAAAGATTATGTACATTATTGTTATATATCGTCCTCCTACTCTGCAAATAGCACAGGAGAACTCACTTCTACCCATTACTTAGTGCCTATTGATCAGCCTTCCCCACCTCTCACTCCCCTTTACTCTATCCAGCATCTGATAAGCAGTCTTCTACTCTCAATTTCTATGAGCCTGAAATTGTTGAAGAGTTTTATAACTTTGTCATAAGATAATATTTTAAACTTGTGTACCAACAAGCATGAATTGAATATCATCTATATAATATCATCTGTGGACTGAAAGAAAAATAAGAGGCGTCCTATGATTAAGAAGAACAAAGTCTAATAGATAATTCAGGATGTACAAACATCTGAAAAACTGTCTTCAATAATTGTTGATTGATAATAAGCTTCCTCCCCCCTCTTGTTGTGATGCTTGCGATCAGACTCAGACCCTTCGGCAAGCTAGGCAAGTGCTGTAGCATGGAGCTTTATCCATATACTCTGTAATTTATTAATAAAACACTTCCCTCTGGATCTAGAATTCAAAATGAAAAACCAGTCTACAGTGTTGGTTGTTCTGTGGTGTAAAGGGAAATGATGGGTGGGACATCAAAAGCACTAAAACAATTTGCTGCATTTTTTCTATTTGGTTCCTGAGTTAAATTATACATTTCTTTAATAATGTGTGTGTGGGGGGGTCATGATAGTGCAGCAGACTAAAAACCTGTGTAGGCAAGCATAGGGACCTTCGATTCCCATGGTGGCGCAAACCTGTAATCTCAGTGCTTGGGAAGGCTGAAAACAAGAGGATCACTATGAGTCTGAGATGTGTAGTAAGACCCTGTACCAAATACATAAAATAATATGTGGGGGAAGATACAACTGCTACATTTATTGGAGGGTCAACCAGTTCTCTCAATTCAATGTCAGCTATTATGGTAATTACTTGTGAAACTTTGTGGACTGTCAACCAGCATTTAAAAAGAGGCTCTAAATGCTGGGTAGATAAATAGCCCTTGCTATAGCTAAAGCTGGGCATAGCGGCACACATCTATCATCCCAGAATTCAGGAGGCTGAGGTAGGAGGATCCTTGTAAGTTTTGAGACCAGCCTGGGCTAAAAAGTGAGTTCAAGGCCAGTGTGAACTGCGGAGCAAGACTCCGTCTCAAGATACATAAGAAATAAAGACATCTAATTCAAAAGAAGTAAAATATAGTATTTTTATCAGAAGAGAGCTTACAGTATTCTGCATAAACATCATGAAATAGCTTTTGTGAAAGTCTGGGCCTTTCCTTTCCAGGAGGAATGACATAAATAGCTAAAGATAATTTTCTTAAAATATCACTTTATTGGGCCAATAGTAAGATATTATTTAGCCTTTATATTTTGCCTGACTGATATTCACTTCTTTCCCATAAAAAAGTAGAACTGCTCACATAGAATTGATCAGAATAAAATATCATGCTGTCCCTGATTATTAAGATAAACTTCTGGGAAGATGGTTAGGCAGGAAGTTGGAATAGTTCAGAATAACTACAGTCTACTTCTTCCTCTCACTGTCTGGTAAAGGTTATGTTACATTTTGGCAGTCTACATTGAATGTTTTTTAAAGTACAAAATGTCCTGAATTTTGAATGATACTTCAAGTTTCTTTTCTGTGAGTATTGAATGAGTGTGAAAAATGTCATTTTTGTTTGTATTAACTCGCTGAGGTCAGAGCAAACATTTAGTAATCTGACAGATAATATGCCACTTGAGTTCTAGAATATTTGCAGAGAACATGGCAGAGCATGTTTGAAAGTAAAATCACCATCATTTGCAATTATAAATAACTTTTCTAACACTGATTCCTGAGCTTAAGTTATATTGATAACCCCACATATTGATCTCATTATAGTTACTGTTCTTTTTCTACTTAGTATGTTTGATTCAGGGTCAGATTGAACTGTGAACAAGGATCAGATATCAATTATTGTGTTTCTCCTAAAATTTGCGTATAATTTTCCAACATCAGGTGATAAAGTGGAAAACAAATTCTTCTGAACAGCTACTTTCCTCAGCTAAAGCAAATTATTTGATTTAGTTTATGCTATGGAGTGCTAAACAATTTACTCTTGTATGGGAATTTGCATTTTCCCCCTAGAACGCCAGTGTTTTGGGTGACTTGCCAGTTGTTTGGTTCTAGTCAGAAGAGACCCCTTAATGAAAATTAGTGTATGACTCAGTTGTTTATACTCTGCTATGAAGTCCAAGCACTAAGAATCTCACACAGTAGATTAATACAGTAATTCTATAAGACAGTTTTGATACTGGGGGAAAATTGAGATGTTTTGTTATTAGAAAATATTTAAAATGAAACAAAAATAAAGTTAGAAATTCTTCATTTATCCCTTAATCATAATGCAACTGATGTTAGTAAGTACGACTTAATTCGATTTTAATATAGAAATTTTGACAACATTTACAGATTTTGCGCTATAATTATTTAACATTATCTTCATCAAATGAAACTAAAATAATACCACAATGTAATAAGGAACCAATAGCTTAATTAGAAGCTCAACTGGGAAAAAATAAACTAGTATTGTTGGCATTATCTCTAGAATCTAGCACATCTTTAACAAAAAATCATTATGAAAAATCTAAATCTGGTTTAAACTGGTCATTGAATTATTTAAATAGAATTTTCAATTGTTTTCGAAGTACCTTTCTTCC
>NW_004524631.1:7332442-7335857 GCF_000260255.1 Octodon degus
GAATCGGGGATTGAATTCAGGCCCTTGCGCTTGCCAGGCAAGTGCTTATCCTACTGAGCCATCTCCCCGGCCCCGTCATGTACTTTGAAGATTGTTTCAAAGCTGTTTTCTCTTAGAGAATCAGAGCCAATAACTGGGTGGCTAACAATACTAACAGAAGTAGAGAATCTGGATGGACAGGTACTGAAAAGCGGTGTAGATGTGTGTACTCAGGTATGCCTCATTAAATACAGTTGTGAATCCCTGTATGTATAAAGCAGAATCCACTTTCAAGCATACAGGATATCAGAGTTGAATGTCTATTCATAGAAATGTGGATCAACATGTATTCAATGAGTTATCCAAGGAGAAGTTGCTTTGTTTAGAGGTGGGGTTGAATGTTAGAACTACGTGAAGACAGGAAAACACAGGAACGAATAGGCAGTGGAATGCATTTCCATCAACTGAACTTCTAAAGTAGAAACAAATAAAAGAAGAAGTGACATAGTGGATGAGATAAACATTAGGTAACATTAGAAAAACAGAAAACCATCATTTTTCTAGAGTTTACATAATTCATGTACATTCATAAATGCAGTTATGAGAGTTTCATATTTATTGTGTACTAGCTTGTGAACTGTTGTTCTTACTCTTTTCGGTATAAAACATTAAACTTAATATTAAATGTAAGATGTAATTTTGTTTAGTACATTTGCATTAAATAAGCATTCTATATTTTGGTTGCTTTTTCAAATTGATTTGGCTTATTTTTACATCGATGCAGCGTTATGTGTACTAGGCATCCACACTTTCTTCATTACCTTACTTAAATCACATACATGGGTCCTGATGAGTAGATGCACTTATACTCACCTCTCTACCAGAGAAGGAATTTGAAAATGGTCGTGAGATAGTCACATGGTCTGAAACACTCTGGAGCATTTGCTGGAGTAATGTGGAGAGAATGATAATAGTTTGAGCAATCCGGATCAGAGGTACTGGAATGCTCAGTAGCATTTTCGAGAAGGCTCTGAGAGGCCCCGAGAACAAGCGGTCATCTCCTCTTCCTTGGTTCACTGCTTTCTATTATATTATAGTTCTAGTGCACATTAACCTGTTGTTTTTTGTAACTGAGACATGACACATAGAAAGCCGTCAACTTTTTTTGAAGACATTTGTGATTTGTTCAACAATGAGTTCTTTCAGTAATCAGTGCTCTGAGGCGTTCACTAAGACACTGTGACGATAATGGGAAGCTATGAAGAAAACAAGCAGCAAGAAGAGGAATTAAAAAGGGCACTCCTCCTGCACTCAGAGAGATGGGATCCTTCAGGCAGAGTGGAATTCAAGATACACATAGTATGGCCCAGCTGTTTGGGAACATTAAAAATCCCTTCACTTAAGCTGTTGAAAGCTGCAAAAAAAAGACCAAATGTTTTCCATCTCAAAACACATTTTACTTAGCTATGTTTTGAAAGCTATTATCTAAACATTAAAAAAAGAAATCCACCGTATTTTAACATGGTTCCTTGCTTTGGAGCAATTCAAGGGTTATAATTTAATTTAGGCAGGAGAATGAAAAAGGTAGAAAGCATATTTTATTCTTCTACCTTCTTGTTGATCTTTCCTTAAAGTACTCGAAAGACATAAAACAAAGAAATAAAAGAGTCACTAGCACACAGTTTTGTTAACTTATCTTGTGAACGTTAAACATTATGCCTCAAATTTCGTATGGTACATAAAGTGTTTTGCCTTGCAAGATCGTGTGTACCACACTTCAAAAAAGCCAGTGGGACAGCTCACTAAATGTAATGGATGTGTAACAGCAGATCTTTAGATCTCTTGTAGTTAGCATGGCAATGTTGGGCTCTTTGAGTACTTTAAACATGATATCTAAAACTACATATTTTCCTCAGTGATGAAGAACATAGACTAATTACAAGCTTCTAATATGCTGTAGATGGCTGGACCATCAGGTACAATGGCAGCATTTGGTTACAGTGTGTCTTTGTGAATGCAATTGATCAGTTTTACAACTGCAACATCACTTTATTTTGTCTGAGTATGATTGCATATTAATTCTTACTAGAATGTCTCCCTTAAGCATAGTTACAGTTTGGAAATGTTTGGGAAACAGTGTTCTTTACCTCTCTTAACAATCTTAGGAGCTGGTTTCTCAGGCCGTTTCTGGTGATACGTAGCTGTATCTTTTCTCACCCAAATCTTTAAGAACCCTCAGCCAGCAGTTTCAAAAGAAATCTTCAAACAGAGGGGCTGATTCCTGCTTTAAGACCTGCTTTCATAAACCAATGCATTTCCTGTCAAAACTCATGTTGGCTATTACACAGACAAAACTTTTGTGAAGGAACTGCCTAGGAATGGGATTCAAGAAGGAAAATGATAGGATCGATGCCATGTCCCGGGATACAGAGCACAAGATTTTGATGATAAAGGTACAAAGAAGTTTAAAACAGTGTACATAAATAATCAGGTAAGGAAGCAGATAGCAAGGACAGACACGCTAGACTGAAGTGGAAATCGCCACACACAACCCCAAATCACTTTCCCTGAACTGAGACATGCTTTATGGCTTAATGATGTCATATCAAAAATCAAATTTCATTGTGTTTATTTGCATCCCTGTGAGGATGTATATTCATTGTCTTGCCTTCATTTATTTTTACCTTCATATTTTTATAGAAATCTAATTCAAGAGTATAAGATGAGAATAAATGATATATTTTACAGGACTGCTTATGAAAACCATAGTAAACAAGAACTTTACTTTTAAGGAATACTTCCCTTGTCTTTAGTACTGAATTTCATTTTGTATGTGTCTTTTCCTAAAGTACTACAATGAAATATATACTTAATGAGAAAGCAGCTGAAAAACTGGTATTATTCCACACACCAAGCTTTGATGCAAATTTATTCTCATTTTGGTTTTAAATAAGCTGTTTTGGTTTTAAATAAATGGCAAAATTATGGTGCTCATTGGTCTGCATTTATTACCAATATGCAGCATAGATTTCCCAGATGTCCCAGGAGTCCATTTTGGTCTCCATTTTGGTAGAGGTTACTTAGAAGTAACCTCTACTCGTATTTCTTCTATTAATCTGTTTTATTAAACTGAGGTTAGGGTCCTAAGGGTCCTTGCCAGTCAATGATTGTCAACTCCCAATTATCCAGAAGATGACATCTTTGGTGTTTAGCTAGCAGCCTTATCTAAAGTAGTGTAGCCTGCAGGGGAGGAGGGAACATGGCAGAATATATAGTCAGAATGGTCAGTGGTGGTATGTCTTCTTTAATATCTGCCTCTTAAGAGACTCAGGGCAACTTAGTATTACTGAGTTTAGTTGTATCCCCTGTAGCTCAGACTCTTAGTGATCCTCCTGTTTTCAGACCCCGCAGTGCTGGGATTACAGGCATGTGTCAC
>NW_004524631.1:7337230-7344169 GCF_000260255.1 Octodon degus
AAAAAAAAATAGATGGTAGTTACCTAAAGCTATGACTGAGAGGGCTGGGGACCTGGGTTCAATCTCTGGTACCACTTGCCGTGCTGGCCACTGAAACCCGGCATGGTGGTACATGTCTGTAATCCCAGTGCTAGGGAGGCTGAGACAGGAGGATCACCATGGGTAGGGCTGCATAGCAAGACCTTGTACAAATAAATAAAGAAACAAATAAAAGATTTAATTTTTTTTTTTAAAGATATGACTGAGAGCTGTCCAGATAGCTCAGCAGACTAAAGTGCCTGCTCAGGCAGAGCACAGTGGCCAGGGTTCGATCCCTGGCGAGCATGCCAGCCCTGCCCATGGGTGTGCTGAGAAGGGGATTGAGACTGGGAGTGGTGGTGCACTCCTGTAATCCCAGTGCTTGGGAGGCAGAAAACAGGAGAAGCACTGCAAGTCCAATCTATGTAGTGAGACCCTATACACCCTGTACCAAATATATGAAAAGAATTTTAAAACGATATGACTGGAAAATATAGCACATTCACAATATGGGATTTTTATTCGCATTTCTGTTAATTTGATTTTGGTGGCTAGAGATTTTACTTGTTCCCAGGTCCCTTACAGGCCGCATGATGCTCATGGAACACTGTAATGGGGCTGGCGGGTGGAGATTGCTGTTGGCGTAACAAACAAAGCTTCAAAGCTCACAAGCATTATTTTCTCTACATTCTGCTTAGTAGAAGTCAGTCATTAATCCCAGCCCTCATCATTCAGGCTAAGAAGAATCAGATTCCACTTTTTGAAGAGTAGGGAACAGTTTTTAAATTCATGGGCATACTTTACAACTACCGCAGTTGGGCATTCAGTACACTTATTTTTCATTATTTATCTGTGCTTGGAATGTGAAAGGGTAAATGAATGGTTTATCTTATAACTATGACTACTCTGGTTTTTTTATTGAGAAAATAAGTCATGCATCTTCTCCAGGGCTATCCATAGCCTCTAAATTCTGACCTATGGCTCTATGGAATTTGTAATTATTCAAGTAAGGCCCCTTTTGAATGCAACATCAAGGTCAGTAGGTAAAATAGGACTGTGCCTCCCTTGCTGAGTATAAAGATGTTGTGATTCAACTGCCATTGCTAGCACCTACCTGGACTAGGGATGGTCTTCCCCATGCTGCTTATGATTTAGCAGGACTAATTCCTTGCTATGATCAGGTAACTATGGGGTGCAGTTTATAACCAAATGGCCAAGGCAGTGAGTTTTTCAAGTGGGATTTGCAGCTCCTTAAAGACATAAATTTATAAGTTTCATTGTAACCATAGACTTAGTGCCAAATGATTTTTCAGGGTATGGAAGATTCCCAGTACATGTTTTGGAACCAAGGGAACTAACTAGGCTTCTTTAGATGTTGACTCTAAGGTCTTTGTATTATACCATGATGTCCCAGCCAGCAGAACACAAAATGATTTGGTACCAGGATTGCAGTGAGGATCTCGTGCTTGCCAGGCAGGCGCTGTGCTTCTGAGCTACATCCCCAATCCCAGCAGAACAAGTTTACCCACCCTCTACTGAGGCCCTCTGGACTCACACTGGGTCCTAGGCCATGTGGAATCCTCACTGCTATGAGTATTTCAGCTCCGCTCTCCCCCTCACAGTCTGATAAATGTTACTTTTAATATCCCACAGCAAGTATTAACAAGCAGATAGTTCAAATTTGCTTTGTGTTTCAGGTTTATTGTTTTTTCAAGGTTTATTTTTAAAGTGCATGTCACTTTGGTAGAATTATGAAGAATCCTATTTTACTTCATGTGTCTCCTGTTATTTTCAAAAATTAGAATCTATTATTTTTCTCAATATGTCTAGGATCTCTAGCTTAGTTATTAGATGCCATTATACATTGGGTTTCTTATTTTTGTTATTGTTCTCTGGCTCAGTATATTTTCATTTTTATTTCTCAGAAGCAAACTACTGCCTGAGTGGGCAGCAGATAAATAAAAATAGAGTCTTGTTTGCTTCTGATGTCAGAGTATCTATATAAAATGACAACACCAAAAAAACGATAGAAGATATTTATAAAGAAGGAAATTATTTCAAAGAAGTAGAGTTTTATTGAATAGCTAAAAGCAGACTTGAAGCGTGGCCCTGACCCCAAAGGGCGACAGCACAGTAGGATTGGGGACCGAGCTGATTGCCAAGGAGCTCAAATGCTTTCCCACTTGCGGGGAAGGAGCCAGGAAGCTCTTCTTTCCTCACGATGGCAGCTTCCCACGTGGAGCCCCTCACTTTCCCTGCTAGAAGCACAAGAGGCAGTTTGTGGAAACAGGCTATTGCTATAATGTTTAGGTAGGGATGATCAGCTGGTGGAGTTCTGTGAGTCATTGAATGACACAGGAAAATTACTGGGGGCAGAAAAGAATACAGAAGTAGTGTTGGTTTGCCCTCCACAAATACTGTGGGTGAAGAATACATTGTTGTCTTCATTACTCATTTTTTTTTTTTTTAAAACATAAGAAACTGAGAAGAAATGTAATCTAAATAATGTTACAAGCTTCATATAAATAGGAAGTTTTTTTGTATTTTAGGGATGGGCCTACAGGGTGTGGTGTTCAGGGTCTCACTACTAGATCTGACTCATAGTAATCCTTCTGTTTACAGCCTCCCATGTGCTGGAATTACAGGCATGCACCACCAGGCCCAGTCTCAATTACTGTCTCAGCACGCTCCAGTGGAGGGGCTGGCATGGCAGGCCTGGGGATCAAACCCCTGGCCCCTGTGCCTGCTTGCAGGTGCTTTAATCTGCTGAGCTATTTGGCCAGCCCTTTTCATTATTTATTTTGTCATTGCTAAGGAATAGTTTTCAAAGTCTAAGCCAAAGGCAGTATTAATGTACATCTGAGAGCTCAGATTATGTAACAAGTAATTGAGGATTAAATGTAATCATAATTTCTTTTCTTTTGCTCCATCTTGAACCTGTTTTGGAAAAGATTATTGTGGCTTCTTCAGTCTAGCATCAGAAAAAGTGGTAAATAGCATTTGCATTTCCAGGCTGCAGGGTGTGAAAAATGCTTGTTTATATATGAGAGTCACACTCAGTGCTACAAGACACTCCGAGTACTGAAGTTACCAGAACACTCATCCAACTGAAAAAACAGCTGATTCATCTCACTGCCTTATGCCCTCTTCTGAGTACAAGCTTATTGTATCCTTTCCCCTTCCCTTTCTAGTTCACCTTCTTTCTTTGGCTTCGTCTTCCTCTTTCCTTTTCCCTTCTTCTACTTCTCCTTTTCCCTTTTCAGCCTTCTCTCCCTCCTACCTTCTCCGATCTTGTAGTTTGCATTAGTTTAATGTTAGTAAGTTGAAAACGTCCCCGTGGTCACTCCACTATGCTTTCCAACATTAAAATTTAACAAAGCATAAGATTTCTAAGGACTTTTTGAATTATTCCAGCATCAGTTACCAAGGAGGAAGCAAAAGAAGTGCTAAACATTTGTGTTATAATTTCTCTATGAACAGTTTTCTCTATGATTGCTCAATAATTTCTCTATGAAACACAATTAAAAAGAAAAGAAGAACTTAGAGAATCACTTAAATTTGATTCCTCAAGAATTCATTTTCAGAACTTATAAAACTTCCTGGCTCTTGTAGCACAAAAGGGGGTGATATAAAGCTGAGTAAGATACAATGCAATATTACTCAAAAGTATGAGTTTGACATTATAATCTGTGGTCAATCCAATCTTACTATTGCAGCCTCATAATTCAATGTTCCCCAAATCATAACAGGGTTCTATGGCTTTTAAATAGATGTGTAGTTCAGATAAGGAGAGAAAAATGTGTGAATCAGGCTATATATGTATATCTCACTCTTTAAATATTCCTGTGTATGTCTTTTCTGGTATTCCCTTTTACAGTTGCAGGACACTGCATTAGCAAACTTAGATTTGTTTTCCAGTCAAGAACTACATACAAACACAAGTACTTTTGAGAATCTGCATCCTGGCTATTGACCAGTACTTAATTCTGGAGTTTACAGGCACACTATATTAGGATTTTGAGGTTGAAGAATTGACAAAACAAAACTTTATAGTTGTTTTCTTTTCTTTTCTTCTTTTTTTGTACCAGGAATTGAACTTAGGACCTTGTGCTTGCCAGGCAGGTCCTGTGCCACTGACCTATATCCCCATCCCGACAAAACAAAACTTGCAGAAATATTTTTAAAAGCCACAACTGAAAGCAATATCTGTATTTTTCACAATGACGCTGACATTTTATTGATATGTTAACTGCTACTGGAATATACTGACATTTTACCATTTGGTATATATCATAAGATGTGACACCATTAAATGTGTTGCAAACTTAACATGCTTTTCTGGCTCTACATAGTTTTTTTTTATTTTATTAAGCATCTGGCTGTGGGTCACAGACATGATAAAATGGAACTTTAGGATTTTCAACATAAAGAAAAAATAAACGTTTCATTAAATCATTGATAAGAGCCTATGAATCGTTCCCTAACTCCATAGCAGACCTTATAGCCAGGTGTAAATAATAGCAGCATCTGCCCTTAGAGCTTTGGTGTAGAGCAATAATTCTTGGGCAGAATCGCTGCACTGTCCCTGTCCCCTTGCTTCTGTGTACACCTCTTTCATTAGAAGAAAGTATTCCAAACAGGTCCAAATTAATCACAGCCATTAGTGCTCTCTGTGGAGATTATGCGGTCACTCCCATGAAATTCTGTTCCTCAAAATGATGAGTTAATTCATCTGGAACAATGTTAGTGCATCAAGGTTTGTGGTTTATCTAAGGCTCAAATTCCTGTAATTGTGTATGCCATCTGATTTAACGTCCACTTCAGTTAGCAGTTAGGCAGTCACGGGCAGGCACAACACATGAATCTAATATCAAAAACTGGAGAAAAGGCAAATTCTTCCATGTTTAATTCAGCCATCCTTAAAGGGAGATTGCCTAGCTGTTTTTCTTTCTCCTGGGGAAATATATATCTAGATAATGCCAAATCTTATTAAGAAAAGCCTAAACGTTACATGTAAATGTGGTCAGGGTAAAAATCTGTGCTTCGGAAAGGGCTTTAATGGAAGAGGATAAGAAGGAGTGGGTTGATACAGAAATGAGATTGTACACATTCCTTTGGAAGGTTCTCATACTGTGTGCTCAAATACAATTATAACAGTTTACAGGGAAAGGATCAATTGGCCAGAGTTTACTGATAACAAACTTTCCTTGTAAATCTGATAGACCTTCCAAATGTTTTCAGGTTGAATGAAAACACTGAAGCTTCATTTTGTCTTTATACTTTTATGACTATTTTGTAGTGGCATCTTGACAAACAGTTGCAAATAGCAGGTCAGTTAATAGAAAAATATATGTGGGAAACACTTGTGTTTTGCCAAAACAGATGCCAAGTGATACAAGGTTTAATTTCCAAAATGGTTCCTTTAAATATTTTAGTGGAGGAAGAAAGAGGTTTTCATATGTTTAAACAACCTTGATGATGCCTAGTTAAACAAACTAAATAGATTTTTTAAAAAATTATTATTAAAGGACTTAGAGTCTTGTCTTAGATTTAGAGCAATTGCCACAGGGTAGTTAACCATGAAAATCTAAAATTTGACTCAGTTGACCCCAAACATATTTTCAGAGATTATTTGTTAATAATCTACCAATTAAAACTACTGATATGAAGAATGTTTCTTGTCATCAAATAATTTTCAGGTAGATGGCCTAGTAAGAGAACTATCCCAAATGACCCTAAATATGACAACTCACTAGTGAGGTGACCTCAGTGATATTACAAGGATTTCAAAACATGAAACTTCAAAGGTTTTGGGTAGATAAACAGAGCCATTACTTCACCTCCTTGATGTCTTGTTTCACTCAATGCTGCACATTCCAAAGGTGAGAAAAGTGGAAGACCTGCTTGTGCCTAAGTTACAAGGCCAAGAGCACCTACACAGCCTCAGTTGGAAACCAAAGCAGGAGATATATTAGAAGAAATGAACAGGAAAGAAGCCTGGAAAGATTAGTTTGACATCAAATTATATAGGAGACTGCACTTTGCATTAGAGACTTTATCGTCTAGCAAATTGAGATCCAATAACTTTATTTTTTAGTGTGGTCCCCCCATCTACACTTTTGTTTTTAGGTAAAGCAAAAAACATTGTTACAATCTTGCTATTTCAATATTTGGTATAATAATCACACAAAAATTTAGGGGTAAAGTGACAAAGACTTCCACTGGGCGGATCCCCATGGGAAAATGAGACAGATCGCCATGGAAACACTTTAGCAAACTGACTGAGCCAGTTAGTGCTGTGGGGTAGCACATCACCTGGATGAAGAGCAGAGAGTTAGTACAGACAGACAACGTAGAGGCTGAGGTAGCAAGCTCAAAATTGCATCGCTACTCTGGAGAAGAAGCAGTGGAAGGAATTCCCCTCTCCAAATCCTTAAAAAAGAATTAACAATGCATCAATTGATTCTTTTCTTGTATATGAGATATAGTGATTCTGTACATTTTGCCACAATTACTTCTCTCATGAAAGGAAGTTCAAAAGTAGCTTGGTTTATGAAAAGATGCTGATGAAGATGTCAGTGTGAATAAAACTTGAATGCTTAAGAACCTTCTAGAGGCTCTTAAAGGAAGATATGACCATTAGAGATACACCTGCAGGGCAAAGTCCAACTGGCCACAAACCAGGAGAGAACCACAGCTGACCTAGCGCCAAGGAGGAAGTTGTTAAACCTTGTTAGTAAAAATTATAGTACATAAAAAAGAGATTTTGAAGGATAGATATGATTTTATGTGAGATAACCAAGGTAAGATGTAATATAGGTTGAGCAGCACTAGTAATAGTTAGCAGTCTATTACTAATTATCAATAATTTTAGCTATTTTCTGTTGATCATATGCTATATTCTATGCATGCTTCTAAGTG
>NW_004524631.1:7344269-7392354 GCF_000260255.1 Octodon degus
ATATATAATTTAATTCTCAACAGATGGAATGAGATTAACTGAGTGGCTAGACATTACAACCTGCAGTAGACTTCGATCAGGGTTATGATAACAGCTGATAGTTGGGAAGATTAACAGTGTGGAATACAAGTGGGTGAAAGGATAAGTGGTGCCTCAAAGATAAGTTAGGGCAACACTGCAGTAGTTCAGACTAGAGGGACCAGGCACCAGGCATTCTAGTGCAGCATCAAAGGTTGAGGATGAAAGGAAGGACATGTCACATTTTTTTTTTCCACAAGCATCTATTGAATGGTAGTCTATGCCAGGCATTGGCTAGGCTGAGCAATTACAGGAAGATAAAGTAAACCTGCTTCTGTCTTTTTAAAGTTGACCAGAGGACGTTATTAGGATAAATTTCCTGACTCTGGTAACAAATGTTTGAGGTAAAATGAGTGTGTGTGTGTGTGTGTGTGTGTGTGTGTGTGTGTGCACACGTGTGCATGTGTGCATGAGAATTGAATGTAGGCGTGAGCATGTGAACATGTGTCCTCCTTTCCTAGTTCTAGAGTTTGGGGATCTCAGAGGCACTCTCCTTCTGTCTCAGAGCACTTCCTTTTGCTGATTGGCAGAGTGCACAGTGGGAGGGACTGAGCAAGCTCAGCTGCCAGCCCAACAGAGATGGTCCTCTTTGGAGGCTGCACAGCTTGAGAGAAAAAAACATTTTTCTTAAAATTCTTCTCTTCCAAGGTCAGGGTAAGGATTAGGGCAGCTGACACTGGAATGGAAGAGAAAGGATGGATAAATACTTACACTTTTCCATTCCTCCAAACCTTGGCCAGACTATCTTCCTCATTGTGCATGTATGTAAGTTTACTCTAACTCCTTACACAAACACAAATACTGTGAAACTTACAGTATGTTGACCTGTTCCCATGAACTCAGAGTGGTTCACACTCATATTACCCAATTTATTTTCCCAACACTCTCATTATGCTGATATTATGAAACTTGTGCATGCAAACCGACTCAAAGGTTAAGTGACTTACCCAGAGGTACCCAGCTAGAAGTGGAGACAGGCGGAGAAGCAGGCCTTCCAACTCACTGTCCCCACATGACCAGGCTCTAAAAGCACACTTAATGGTGTTTCTACAGCCCGGAGGAAGAAGTCGACCTGGAGTTATTGCATACCACGCTAAGTGCTGCCTGAAAGACTGAATTAATTAAGAGTAATAGAATGAAACATCAAATCCTTATATAATTGAGGCTATTTCTAAAAACACTTATCCCTGAGTTCTGCTCTAAGATTAAGGAAATTTGGCTTTTTGAGACTATTTGCCGTTGTAATCCAAGTTATCTTCTAGAAAGAAAAAGATAATAGTAAATATTCTTCAGTGACATAAAAACGTTTACTGTCTAAATAATGAGAGTGATATGTTGTATGTTTTGGTGAACATTTGTTTCTTGATCCTTGTAAAAATTTCCTTATCTTTTTTTAACCGTGGCTTTCAGCACATATACATCAGACCATGAGACATCTCTATTATAGAGGTATAAAGAAGATAAAAACTGGCATTTTACATTTACTATACTGGACTAAAGTGTTTATTTTATCATAATATTTTCATTTAAGCCTGGTATAATTTTTGGTTTTTTTTTTTTTTTTTTGGTTGTTGTTGCTGCTGTGCTTTAACCACTCAGTATAATAGCTTAGAAGTGAAATACATCAAAGTAGTCCTATAAAAAATATTTTAAATATGGCAGCCTTCACTGGAGTTTAGGAAATAAATCTTTGAATACTGTATAATAATTTATTCACCTGAGCTGTTGTTTTAGTAGAGTATTTCATTTTAGTTTCCAAAGAACTGCTAGTCATTACTGAATATATTTAAAAATTGAAACAAAAGAATGTTGCTTTCATTCTGGCCAAATATACTAGTAGTCAACTATCGAAGTCTTCTTCATTTTGCATAAAAGACCAGATAGGTGAGTACTGGTATAGAGTTAATTAATGAGAAGGGAAGTAGTGAATGGTTCACTGGGGAAACTTTTGTGTCACACTGTCTATTTTGAGGGATCCCATGCTGTAGGACAATAACAGGGTGCTAATTCTGAATGCCCACAGTCCTGTCCTACAAAGACATCAAGATTTGTAGGAAATCCACCCTCCAGCAGTCCTGGCAAGCCAGACTGACCCCAGCAAATGAAAATAATCAAAAGTAATTAGAAGCGTGCTGGACTGCTCCTCAGAGAGCCGAGCAGGAGAGTAAACATGCCTGAATCCTCGAGCCACTGCAAAGGCCCATGTCTGAGCTGTTAGGTGCCCTGACCTTGTCCACATAAAGATGTGATTTATGAAGTGCAGGGCACAGCAGCAGGGCTTCTGTCTTCTCCTGGAGAACCAAATTACTGAGGTGGAGATTAACATGCTTTCAGTCGGGCCCATTTCCAGACCAAGGGAAATTTTTTATTTACATTTTTTTTTACCTTTAATTTCCTCTTTTCTTTTTGAACAGCCCCCCCCCCCACTAGATTTTAAAAAGAAAAAAAACAAAAGAAGAAGAAGGGCAGAATCCATCAAGGGTGACCAGACATCTCTATCTAGAATGATGGTCATCGGTTCTGAGGCTAGGGACTGTTGGAGCTTTTTGTTTGTTTGTAAGTTCATATCATGTTGGACAGTTCTGCTGCGTTCCCCTGCTCAGAATCGCAGAAATCGCCTTCAGATCCAAATATCCAAGTTTGTGAAAACTCCCCTGATTAAGTGATATATGTAATTAAATTTAAACAAAATATTACCTTTGATACCCTGGCTCCTGATTCAGCTTCCCTTGCCTAAATGTTAGGTTTTATTACAAGGCGCTCTAGTAGATAAAAAGATTGGGGGAAACTGTGGGTGGTAGAGAATTTGGAGGAGTAGGACGGGAGATAAATTGGGAGCAATATTTATACACAAATCAGTGGCAAGTCTCTTGAGTTTTAAAGACACATTTATATTTTTTCTTATCTTTATCTCAGTTAGGGTAGGTAAGGTTTTACAAACTCCCATTCTGACATGGAAAAGGAAGCATTGATTTTCTTTTTAAACACACATCAATATCTATACACGAAGCTAATTTAATTACCAGGCAGTTATTATTCAGCCAAATGTCAATTTCTCAGATTATTTCATGCTTCTTGACAGGAACTGTATGAAACAGGATTTAAAAGGATATGTATGAATGAAACTGAACTTGAGAAATGTAAAACTGCACTTTGTTCTTGAAAAGCTACAAAAAAAAGTCTTAAAACAAAAATGTCAGGCTTGGAGTTTTGTGCATTTAGCCACCTCAAGAAATCTGAAGCTGCAGAATTAAGGGAATTCTACTTAGGCTGAGGTTATAAAGTACTTTCCTCTATAAACCAAAAACATAATGTCAGAGTCAATGGGAACGTACTTTATTAACTTTATAGTATTGAAAACTGCCAGCAAGTTGTCTTATTTTTAAATATTGTCCTCTGCAGAGTGTTACAGTGCTGTTTGTCCACAGGAAGCCTATTAAAAGTGGACAGTGCAGTCATTTCATCTGGCTTTGGCTGGACTGCTTTTCTTTCCTTTAATGATGTGCTGGAATGTACCATGCCCATAGGGTCTCCATTAGCAGAACTTTTACTTCTGGGACGACCATGAAGTTTAAGGCTTAAAAGAGGCATCAGTTTACAGTCTTGTGGGAATCACTTGAATACTGGAGCACTAACTTCTTACTGCTGTAACTAATATATTGACTTATTTTAAATAAACAGGTACACAGTGAAGGCAGAGCAGTGGCCTTATTGGAAATCTTTGGGCTTTTTAAAGATTCTGCAACCCACACAGCTGGGGTAGGAAGAAAGGGGCCTGAGGAGGGTTTATGCCCTTTTCAAACTGGGAAGAAAACACATTAACCTCTCCCACCCCAGCCCTGCCTGATCAGTCAAAGGAGGATCTTTACAACTTCCAGAAAAATCTATCAGTTCACACTCAAACCTCCTGTTTTCCAGTGCCTCTTACCCAGTAAACAATAATTAACAGAGCAATAAAGGAAACACCTATTATGCCTTCTAGAAAAAAATCTTCTGAAAGTATGATTCTCTTTTAAAACACTTCTGATAAGACACATGCTCCCCTCCCCCGAGCTGTACCTTTGTTAGAGTTTGTGCTGTCCTCCAGTCCACCGAATATTTAGATCATCTGACCTGATACAGGTTTGCAAATTAAAGCTGGTTTGAGATCATAGTAAAACCATTATTTTTAATAGTCCCTTTCAAGGGCAGCGTTAAACACCGCAGAACACGCATGTTACTGATTACAGCTGAGCAGACATCAGGTTTTGCAGATTAATTTGTAACTGGGAACTACTGTAAACAGATTTCACCAGAAATCCCAAGGAATAAAGGAAACTGGTGGTGGTATTTGGCTCCTTGCATTTATTGTCTTAGAAATCCCCCGAAGGAATCCAAGCTAAAGGGAGAAAAACAAGCCCTCAAAAACCCTCCTCTTCTCCCATCTCACTTAGGTGGGAGGACAGGGAGGGCAGTGGGTCTTCCCCCTCCCGGAGATTGTTATTTAAAGGGCAAGAGGGGTCCTTAAAGGTTCAAGAGGCTTTTCTAGCTAACTGGGATTTCAGGATCCTTTCTTCAAAGTTCGACTTGTGTCAAGAAAAAGTGAGGAACTCTCCCTTTGGTGACGTTACTGTTATATAACCAAAGGAGAGCGGCAGTAGAATGAAAGGGGGCAGGAGAGAGGAGGCAGAGAGGCATGGAGATAATCCTGCTTTGCCAGCCTGCTTGGCCTCAGATCCTTATGGTGCTTTCCTTAGTATTTCTTACAATTAGTTCAGTGCAGAACACGACTGATGATGACGATAATGATGCTATCAGGGCAACAGAGGTAGCGATGAAACGAATCCTCCATGTCTCAAGATAAATCTTGGAAGGGCCCAGAAAGCACTCTTTTGGCTGTATTTGGAGAATCTGCTACGTAGGAGTAGCCCTGGCCCAGGGCCAGTTCCCAGAGGGTGTCGGCATCCGGCTGTGAAGGCGCGGGGCGGCTCCCTGCGCGGGGTGCAGACAACGGCGGGTTCACCTGGGTGGCTGGAGCCGCAGGCGCTGCTCTTTATTTCGGGGCACAGCGCCATCTACCGGCTTCCTGCCACACCTGCAAGTATCCCGACCTTGCGAGTCCGCCCCGCCTCCCCCACTCGTGCCCAATATAAGGGGGAAAAACTCCGAGGCCTTTCCACGAAATTCTAATTTAGCCAGCACTTGCTACTGATTCCACGTGACCTTTGTCTCCCCACCAACGTTTCCTCCTTTTCAAAGCAGTCCTGTGAAGGGCAAGGAGGTGGGGGCTGCGGACCGGGCCTGGGCTGGGAGGGCTCAGTAGGCTCCGGCTCCGGGCTCTCAGACCCCCTGATCAGGCCGCACTGTCTGCAGCAATCGGTTCCCCAGATTACTTGTATTTAATACACAATGCATCATAAAACAAATCCCTCATCCTGACAGGAAGAAAATAGAACAGCTCATAGCTCGAGCCGGTCCAATTTATGGCTAAATTAAAAAAAAAAAAAAAAAAAAAAAAACAAAAACCCTCCTACAATGGGCAAGTTGAGGAAGGGCAGGAAATCAATGCTACAAACCCAGGGCCCGGCCCTTCAAGGTTCTCAAGCGCCGAACTCTATGGGAATATCTGACTGGGTTCTGGGTTATTTACAAAGGATTTTTCCTGTCCTACCTACCACTGCTGTGCGATTTTTCCCTCAAACAATGGCCATTATCTGAAATAACAGTTCAATGTCACAGATAACAGGCCACCGAAACGAATTAGTCACCATCTCTTGTCATTTTTCTCCCCCACATCCCTCCCTTTTGTTACTATTTTTGTTTTTAAATCAGCTTTGGTGAGGGGGGAGGATAGATCTACTAGATTTTCACGTTTACTTGCACTTGGAGAAAACAAAAAACTGGGTGGCACTCGAGTTGTCCCGGTTGGAAGCTAAAGTTTAACGACAAGGCGCGCTCTGGTTGGCCCCACCTCCCCTCGGCAAGGGCCCTTAGAGGCGCTGGCTTTACTTAATTTTCCATTGTTGAGCTGGGAAGAAGTAGGATTTTGTGCATTTGTTTTTAAAAAGTTTTCTGATCAAAAATCATTTATTTCCACGCAACTGATGGGCTAACCGAAGTTCTTTCAACATGGACTACAAAATAGGTAGACCCTTGGCAGCCCCACTGTCCTTCCAGTGTCTTTTCTCTATTGTGTTGATATGAGTTGATCAAATATATATCATAAAGTTATTAAACATAATATAATGCTGATCACTAAACTTTTTTGCAGCAGTTGTGGTGTTAGAAGTTTAAAAAGAATCTGGGTTGTCACATTAATTCTACTTTTGAGCTGTCAGGGTGATTTAATTAGCGTATCAATGAAATGGTCCAAACTCACCAGTCTATCTTCAACCTTCCTAAATCCACAATATCTTATTTGGGCAAGTTGTATGCAAATAATGTTTTTTAAATCTCTTCCTCTAAGGAAAAAAAAATTACGATTTGAAATTTTAACAAGCCTTTCTGCTGACCCAACTGTAAGAATAGTGGGAATAAATTTGAGTACACATTTCAATTAAAAAAATATCAAAAAGATACTTAGCAGAAAACTGGGACCGCATGTCAACTTTTTCCTCTTGAGACTTTTCTTGGCTGGGAATTTCTGCACTAATTATGTTTGGTAGGAGCCAGCTTCCCTCTCTCCTAAGCCTCATCTTCGTCCTTCCTTGCGCCCCACCCCACCCTCCAGCGCGCACCCTCACACCCCTGAAAGCCCCCCCATTCCCCCTCACACGCGCGTGCGCGCGTACACACGCGCGCGCGCGTACACACACACACACACACACACACACACACACACACACTTTTACACTTGTGCTTTCAGGACATTGACACAGAGGATATTTCCCTGGGGAAAGAAATCCTGCCTGGCGAGACCTCCCCATTGGTTGTTTACCCGGAGAAATCTACATGTTTAAGGGGGATGGTGCATCCGTAATCAGTCTGTCCCTATAGGACTTGGGTCTTGGCGACCTTTTTGTGACCTCTCCCGCCAGAGGAGGCTGCTGTCACTTTAAAATTTACTGAAAGAAGAGCCCAGCTTCCGATCACTCTGGGCGGCTTCTCCCTCTCCCCGGGTTCTTTCTGGATGGCCGAGCAGATCTTCTTTAAAGAGACAGTTCATGAAATAGAAACCCGGCTGCTGAGCTCGGAGTTGCGAAAGGGGACTGTCCGGGAGGGTCTGGGACCGCGCAGGCTGCGGCGGAGCTGAGCGGGGTCGCGCTGCCCTCGCCGCGGACCCCCACCTTCGCGCGCTCTGCTCCTCCAGCCTGTGCGCCCCCCTCGGGCTTGGGAACCAGAAGTGGAAGAAGTTTTAGTGGGTTTCAGATAACTTTCATTACACATCGGGCTGATAAGAGCAAGAGAAAGTGAGAAAAGAGGGAGGTGATGTGAACCAGGAGGCATAGCTGCGAGCTCGTTTAGGAAGGAAAAAAAAAAAAAAAAAAGCCAAAGACACCCATCCCGGGTCACTCAGACGAGAGAAGACTTCATTTCTGGTCTTAAAACACACTGGTGGAGGACAATAAATCTGAAACGCGTGGTCCCGGCGAGCAGATCCTAGAGACGGACAAAGTTATCAGAGACCCTTTTGGAAATCGAGACGCGAGGCTTGTTTTTTTTTTTTTTTTTTTTTTTTTTTTTTTTCTTCTCTCTCTTTTTTTTAAAAACAACTCGAAAAATGTTGCTGGGGATCGTTTGAAAGGATTTTCGTGCATGAGCGTTGAGGGCTGCTGATTATTTTATTTTGTTTATTTCTTCTGTGATTGCCTTTTATTGCTGAGTTGAGGCCATAGAAATCTTAAGGTAAGCTAACTAAAGGAAGAAAAAAAGTGTTGGCGATGTGCATAGTTTGTCCCCGGGACAGCTTCCTGCCCGGCACCCCCTGTCGGGGCGCCCCCCGCGCCGCGCCCCGCTCCTCCGCGGCCCCGCCGAGCGCCTTATCTCGCGCCGAGCCCGATTTCCTTGTTCCTCCTGCGCGCCGGGCGGCCGCGGCGGCCGTGGGTGTCCGGCCTCCGTGGGTCGCTCCGGCGCGGTCGGCCTCCTTCCCTCGCGCTCTCCTCCGCCTCTCCCTCCCTCCGCGGGTCCGTCGGTCGGTATCCGGACGCAGAAGGTGGGGTTTGCCAAAATCTGAATTCCTGGCACCGGCCACGCGACTTTGGAGTCGCTTTTGGCCGGGTTCTACCTTGCCAAGTAAGAGCTTGACTGTCCAACGTCGTGTGCTGCTTCTCCCGAGAAAGTCACATTCGGACCCTTTGGCTAGGTGGTGGGGAATTTTTCCCCCCCTTTTCCCCTTTGCTGTTGAGTTTTTGAAAGGGCCTTTCTCGAAAGTCCACCTACAGAGGCTTTTTAAAAAAGCTATCTCTGGAGCTTGACAGCATTTTAAAAAGCACAGAAAATACAGCAGTGTATTAGGTGGAATGACGGAAGGTGTGCTGTTATTTTATTTTATTCGAGATTTCTGAGACAATTAAGACATATGGGAGACAGCTGCAGTTCTACTAGCAAATCAAAAGTGAATAATTCACCTGGGGTAGGGAGGGGACATTTATAAAGAAAATTAAGCTTTTGTTTGGGGCAAGAATATTGAGTAAGAAAGTTAATGTTGGTGAAATCTTTGAATAATCATGTAACAGATTATGTAAAAAGACATTCTTTGGAAATGAATCTTTAAAAAATTTAACTTTTCTGTTGACAGTGGCAATGGCAGTAATGTTAACACGGAATAAAATTACACCTAGGATTTTTTATGTGAAGTGTATGTAATACTTCACTCCTTTCCCCTGCAAAAGTGAATGTTGGAAAGGCGAGGGGATGGGTGCTTCTTGACTTTTAAATTAACAAGTTTTCCACTTCTTTCTGCAAATATGAGATGGAACTGATGTTGCATTTCACTGGCTTCACCCTGTTTCCTCTCTTAAATATTTCTCTAGTGTGTCAGTGTACCTGCCTATTTTTTTTACTAGTCGAGAAAACAATAAAAGGCCAACTAGAAATCAAATCAAAACAAACAAAACCGAGCAACCCAGCGTTTTACCCAGTAAAAATGTGCACTGTATAGTAAGTTACGTGCCTTCCCCACATCTGGGAAATGGAGAAATCCAAAATTGCTTTTTAAGTTAGTCAACTACGAGAGTTAAGAAATATCTTAAAGCCTGCAATTGTATAAGTAGGAAATTGTTAAAAATTTGTTCACCCTAGAAAAGGTATTTAGGTGTAGACTTCTTGTTAGAGTGAAGAAGTGTCCTTGAAAAAGAGGCCGTGTGTGTGTGTGTGTGTGTGTGTGTGTGTGTGTGTGTGTGTGTGTGTTTAGCAGCTATCTCTGTCCTCTGTTTCCAGCTTTCCCTTTTCAATCCTGGGACTACCCACTGCCCTTCAGTTGCCCCATGTCCAAGGGCTTATTCTTAGCTTCCCTTGACTAGAGCTCAGATACTGGGTTCCTCTTGAAGTATATGGTGAGTTGATGACTTGAGCCTACAACTGGGTGATTACCTGAGTTCTGTACAAAACTATTTTTCATCTGGATACTCAAGACTTTAATTTTAAGTTTATCTTGTTATGGATGCAGCAGAGTTATTAGGGGTTATTTAATTCATTAATTTGCCTTCCAGACTACCTTGTTTAGTTTTTGATAGGAGACTTCCTCAGCTTGCATTAGCTGAGTGACAGAACATTACCAGCCTCTGTAGTTGTCCCCATCAAGTGAAGACTCTCAAACTTTTAATATGGATGTTTAAGACATTTTTGCTCAAGGGGAACCAGAACAGAGTGGTTTAAGTACACAAAACTTTGTAAGTGGAAGTTTCTCATGCCAATTTTTGTTCATAATTATCCTAGTAATTTTAAATTTAGGATAGGCCAAATGTGAAAAATCTCATGAAAAATAACAAACACAACCATTTATGATGATGGAATATATTATAATATTTATATCTATTCACAAGCCAGTTTTGTCATTTTGCTTACTGGATATGATACGCAATAAACATTGACTGTATTAACTAGGACCTTAGGTTGCCATACTTTGCATGGGTGTTTACTTATCTATCAATAATTTTCATGATTTTCTTTAGTTTGCTCAGATGCATTTATGAGGCAAATTGTATCATCTCCTTCAGCTAAGTGTGTGATTTAATTGTTTCAACGTGAAAAAGTGCAAAGTGGAAAAGGGACATTTAGTAATATTCACATTATAGTTTTAAATGAATTAAAGTATAAAAATGTGAAAATACAAACTTACATGAGAAGACTATCTAAACCTAAGATACTATTTAGTTATCCAAACTAAAATAATGAATGTTTAGTTCAGAAAAATATTAATGTATGCTTTCCAATAGTATTTTCTGTAAAATGCATCTGATTAAATTAAGGTATAAACATTCAGTCATGTATAATAACAAAATAAGCATGTCTTGAAACTAGGCACTTTTGTAGTAACAGTTGCTTTATTCTTTTTTTTTAAAAGTATCCTATTGTCATTTACCAGATAATTTATTGTTATTTATTTTCTTAATATGCATGCTGTCTGACTTTCTTATTTAAAGGATTCAAAGAAGGCAGAGATGTTTCAAAGAGATGTTTTAAAGCAACTGATCATCTTCATGAATGGAGCAATATGGCAAATTGATTGTTCTCATCTTCCTCCTTCTAGATCTTAGATGAGTTTTGCAATGTCAAGTTCTGCATAGATGCCAGTCAACCAGATGTAGGAAGCTGGCTCAAGTACATCAGGTTCGCTGGCTGTTATGATCAGCACAACCTTGTTGCGTGCCAGATAGATGATCAGGTATGTTGTAAAGATTTTCTTGTCTTTCTTTGAGAATACTAAAGTATCAGTGAAGCCTCAAGAATGAAAATAACCGTGAGCTGCAGTAGACCCTTGTGGCCTGCTTGTTGTGGTAGAAGGTAATGCACAAATTTGGGAAAGATGCAAAGCAAGGTCACTGTCAGTACTTCCTTTCAGTACTACTTACTTTATGTAGTTTATTCACTTTGTCCTAGGGCCCTGCAGAAATGCTCCAGTTTTCTTAGTAAATGAAATGATCTCAAAACTAATTCCTTATTACAGTGTCCTGTGCATTTTTTTCGTTACCGTCACAGTAGGTACATTCATAGAAAGTATTGAGCTAGTTAAGAACACTTTATGAATTTATGCAGAGATTGGAAAAATATATTTGAAATGTTATATAGTTTTATCTGAAATAGTAAGTATGCATATGACACCAATTAAAGCTACATAATTATTCATTTATATTGATTTGCCTAATTATAAGTGCAAACTTTTAGAATGGTCATGATACTGATTTTTGTATATGTGAAAAAGTTAAAAATATCATTGTTGGAAATCGTGTTGTGACATTAGGAGGACCATGCAGTGAGGCTGTCCTTAATAACAGTAACTGTGAAATCAAGATCACAGCAACATCTTTAAACATATTTTACACTTAATAAAATCAGATCATGAATTTTACCCTAGTATGTGAATATCTAAAATAACGAGGTTTATTTTAGTTTGCTGATTTTTTGTTTTATAAACATCATTTGGTTATAATATAATTATATTACAGTCATTTATTTCTTTTAACCTAATGCTTCCTTAAAGCAAATATGTTTCCAAGATCATATTGAAATGGTTGCCTGGCAAATCTACTATGAAATCATCACCAAGAAAAAGAAAAAGTTTCATTTAGATGTTTCCAATTGAAAGCTATTAAATAAAGCTAGCTTAATATGGTCTAAGACTCTCTTTCAATCATCATTATGAAATTTTTCTCTGGCATTTTACCAATTATCAGATAATTTTTACTGGCTAAACTATAGAAGAACTAGTAAATTATATAATTAGGTTTAAATAAGAATCCTTTTAAAATCTTCAGTACATATCAAAAATAATAAACCGATCAATTGGTATTTTTCCCTTTGCCGTAGGAAAACAAGGGCATTATTGACAAAGGAAAACATTATTAAATTAGCTATTGATTATAGGCAGCAAATATCCCAAGTCTTGTATATGAGTCACTGTCACCACCAGTAACATTTTTTGAGTGCTCACTATTTGTAGAAGTGGGAAATAGATAGGTTTTATAAATAAGAAACCTTGTTCCCTATAGAATGAACTACAGGCCTTAAAAGATACCTTTAGAGTGAAATAATCTAATTATACCATAGCAATTGTCTGCTATTTATATTTATTGACAATAGGAATTATGTCCACAGTCAGAAAAAAACTGGTTATCGAATTAGTGAAAAGATGATTTAAGAATGGGACTTGCAGCCAATATTAGCCTACATGTAGCCATTTTTTCATTCAATATATATGTGTCTATGTTTTTAATAAATTTGCTCTTGTCATTGAAAATCTTGGTTACATTAAAAAGGAAAACTGTTTTACTGTTCCTAACTATGAATTAAATTGTTCGTTAGAATAAGCACTTATAATTTCACCATAGTTACTTTTAAAGTACACATTGTTAAAAGTATTACTTTTTTCAAAGAACTTATGCTATCTTCATATCTTAATGAAGAACATATTTACTTATTTTAACTAATGAGCCAGGGAAAATAGTCAGAACAAACACATAAAGTCAACAGCTGAGCATATTATTTCTTTAAATACTCATTTTAAATTACTATAGTATGGTGGCAAAAATCTAAGATGGCTGCAAAGTGCCTATCAAATAACATAATTGTGAAACTAATATTGCATGGTCAATAAGTTCACCCATAAACAACAAGAGAGAAAAGCCAGAGGTAAAAGTCAGATTTGTGTGATAGATACGTGTGTGTACAATCATACTTAGCTCAGTTGACAAGACAAAGGAGGACAGACACCCAAATGGTGTATGCATGTATTATAAGCATATCATAAGCTTATATACACTTTCTAAAAAGCCAATTAAGGCTAGCTATTCTAGACAGCTTTGAAATGTGAATGTTGGACTAGGTACAATGATAGAAGAGCTGACTAAAGAGATTCTCTTGGTCTGTTTCTTTGCTCTCTTTTCCACGAGGAATAGGGGCTGCCAAGTGGTGAATAAGCACAAGTCATCACATAATGAACACTTTCATTGTGTGAGATATTATTTAATATCCAGACATAGAAAGAGACTGTGGACCAGGAGTCATTATTAAACATTAAGGATGTCGACTCACCTGTGTAATACAGAAGCAAATTTGCATTTTAGGAGAAATTGTAAAAGGCATTTCACTGTGAAGGAGCTCAAGTTTGTAAAATTAGTTTTCATAACATAACAAGTATATGTGTTAGATACAAAAAAGAAAAAAAATTCAAATGAGTCTTTCAACTACAACCGAGTCATAGCAATGATTAGATCATCTCACAAAGAAAAAGTTTACAAGAACAAAAGTGTACGTAGTTTACTTTTGCAAAGGTATATATATGTATATAGATAGATAGATAGATAGATAGATAGATAGATATAGATATACACATATTTTAAAATTCTGATGCTGCTGATTAAATTTAACAAATTTGAATCATTTTTACAACAAAGTGGAAGAACTCCATAAAAGAAAATCTGTATGCTTGCAACAGTGGTAGTTTGGTAGTGGTGGGACTCTTTATTATATGTATTTTGGGTAAACCCCATATTGATTTGTTGAGGGGGTGATTCTTTATGACTTTTCATTTTTAAACAAGATTGATAAAAATATAATTTGTTTTATATCATAAAATAAAAACAAAGACTGTTCACCTAACAGTTCTCCAATGCCTTCTCACAGGCATTTTTATCTGAGACGATTTTCCTTGATTTGAATTTTCCAACAGATCTGAATTATTTTATTTCAGACCAGAATGAGCTCTGACAGCTTTTCTTTTTTGATGATGATGCCCAGAAAGCCTCCAGTCGTGTGATTTTCGATGTCCCATTCATTTTGCATTTTTAAAATTATTGTGGTGAGGTGATCTATTTGGAGATAGAAATTCTGAAAGCACAAGTATCACAGTTAACCCATAATTTCTCAATAGCTTCAGCTTCTGATTGATATTGTTATTCCCCCTGAAAGTGCTTTAACTATAGTAATGTATCTCTATAAAAGAAGGCCACACCAAAAGCCCTAAAAAATTGACACCACAGTCACACTCAAGTAATAAAATAGCAGTGCCATTAAATATACCCAAGGCCCTTGATCCTTGATGTTCTAATTGTTTTACCTCCTATTCTTTAAAGTACCTGTACAATACTACATAGTACTATATAATTGTATAGCTGTGGCACAGTGGTTAAGCTGTACTGAGACAGACAATACTTAAAACACTTTTTCATTTTACCAATTTAAAATTATCCTTGGCTGTGCGCAGGAGTAAGAACTGCTGCTGAGACGTAGAGATGGGATGGCAGGAGCAAAAGCAGAATATTAAATGAGGAAAGTGCTTCCACAGTAGGTCCTCAAGGGGACCAGTATACAGAGGAGGCGTGCAAATGGTTTCCCAATTCTTCAGTTTCCATTTATATCTGAGATACCCATTTTAATAAGTAGAGTAAACATCTGAATGATTTACTGAGTTTTAAAATATTGAGTAATTTCCTATCTTTCCCTTTGAAGTCTTGCAGATATCTTCCTTTATAAAACATATTGATTGGTGGGTGTGCTGCATTTCTTTAGATTTGGCCTCACCCTGCTCCTGCCTTTCCTTCCATCCTTTAGTAACCCCCCTTGAGCCCACATTCCTGTATCCTTCACCTAGATCAAAGGAAAGGCTACCCACTGACTGCCCATTATACTCAAATAATGCCATTTGAACATATTCACAAGTTTTGTGTACCTGTGGAGTAGTTCTCTAGACCCCACAGTTTTATTCTAACAGTTCTTTACAAAAGCATATTGGTTATAATCATGAAGGTCATGAAGGCACAATTTATGTAAGTCGACTTTTTAAACTTAATGCCTGTCTTTCTACTTAGGACAGTGAGAATGACCTGGATGTGTGTTTTAGGGTAATATTATATATATATATATATATATATATATATATATATATATATATATAGTGTGTGTGTGTGTGTGTGTGTTCTGCTCCATTGGAAGGATGACAGTTTCATTCAAACTTCTGGCCTGTTCTAACATGGTCTTCAATAAAGAGTGAAGTGCTCGGAAACTCTAGACATTATTAATCTTGTCATTTCCACAAGGTGATAAGTCCTTTCACTTTTAAACAGGCCTTTGACAGCTGGCATTTAGTAAGTAGAGTAAGAGAAGTCTCCTGTTCACCCTGAATGTGAAGAAGAAATGTGTCAATAAGAGTTTATGCAATACCTGACATATATACATATATATTTAAATGAGATATAAAAGAATGAGTGCCCATTAGAAAACATAAAGTCGGAACTCACTCAGGGGATTCTGCCAGGTCCCCTGTGGTTAATGAGTGGCAGCAAGACTCCACAGCACTTTCAGCTGGAACAGGCATTGTTCTCATTTGTGCTTTACCTTATAAAGTTTTAACTGCTTCCAGGACGATCATGGCTGATTTGGTACACACGCGTTCACTCTCCTTATGTTCCTGGGAGTGGATCTATCAGACTGTAGGACACTCAAATGGTATTATTATTGGAAGCTTATTATGGGCTCAATTATTAAGTTACTTTCTTTGGCTTTTTACTGAGGAAAAAAAAATACTTCCCAGCATCATTTGATGGATACAATTTGTGCAAAACAGCAAGGTAAACGCTGATTTGCGTAAAAGTAAAAATGTAATCTGTTAACTTCTCACTTTTTAAAATTGTTGGCCTCTACTGTCAGGTGATTTGTTAATTTTCCCTTCATTTACAAAGATTTCTGTCTGTATTTTGTTCAGTTTCTTTTGATGTCTACATTATTATTGGCTTTGGGCATTTGCTTTACTTTGCTTTTAAGTCAAGTTCTACTTTTATGCCAAAGTTATGCTCTGCTGTTTTAAGACGAATGCCAGCTGGCAATACCCAAAGACTGGCCTTCTGAGCAGAGCCTATGCTGACTTTGGGGGATGTTGTCTAGTTGATAAGTTACTTCCCTCAGCCGAAGATGAAACTCTCCCAGACATAGTTTGCTGTTTGACGTTTACATGATGAAATAAACAGCACTGCCTCCCTCTCCCATGTAACTCCTAGGACCCAGCACTGGCAGAATTCACACTAGAATTTTTATTAAAATTCATAGAGTTTTAATACATTAAAAAGAAGGTAACTTGAAATATCATATGCAATTCTTTTCACCAGTTAGTGTCTCCACACATTCATCATCTTTCATTCAGGAAGACCTCAAGCATCATGCACAACTGCTTCTGGGATATGCCAACAAGGTAGTCATCAGGACGCCTCCTAAGACATCAAGAAGACACAAGGAAAGCCTCCAGCTTAGTAGTAACAAGCCAGAGATGGTCATTAGCTACCTCATTATTTAGTAATTACTTATTCGCCAAATGTTCAAAAACAATTCAGAATGATCATCCAAGACTTTTCATAGAAAAGCAAAATGACCACCTTAAATCAGGTGGCCAATAGATAGTTTTTGTGGGCTCTATTGGGAAGTCCTTCTAGGTCATTTACAAAACAAATAGCAGGGCTTCCAGGCTGGGTATGCTACAGACTCTATATGTAATAATAAGCATATACTATCACTGGCCCTATTTATACAAACTAGAACCAACAATCAATTCTGTTTTGTTTTATTCAATAATTATACTTGGTTTTCTCTTCATATTATTAATAAAGAACTAAAGGTATAGAGAAAAAAAAAACTTCTTCAATAACATTTGGTCCAGCAGGTCTTCCTTTCTTTTTTCATTTTAGAAGCACATGCATCTGCTCCATGCGCGAGTTTTCTCAATATTTTCTTAGTTTTAGACTGTGACTCTAAGGAAACATGCAAGATACCTTTTCTTAGAGAAATTAAGCATGGGTTGTTTGGGCAAAGCTTGATCATGGTAAAGCTAAGCTTTTGTTGGGCTCATTTATGTTCTGTCATGAATCCCTGTCTGCTGAAAACACTTCTCTTTGCCTCCTATGAAAATTAGGCTCAGAAGATAAATAGGTAAATTCCTTCCTATTTATCTTGAGGCCAAAAACTTGACATTACTTTTGCACTCCTAAAATGGGGTTTCTTACATTGCTCAGAATAGATCAAGGGTGCAGACCATGTTTTCTGAGCCCTCACGCATGCTCACATTTTCTCTGGGAACTGATACTACCTGTCCACAGGATCAAGGCAGAGAACTGTGTTCAAATGTTTTGTTCAGATCAGCAGGCAATCACCTACCTCTCCTCTTACTCCAAATGCGAAAGTTCCATTCAGCTTTTCCTTGTCTTCAGAGGGACACATTGAATCAAGCTATAGAAAATAAAGCATTCAGGGCAAATGTTGAAAGCTGTAGGAAGAAGAAATGAACTGTCAACTTCAAAGAGAAAAGACTACAGTAGTCTGAAAAAGTTGTCTCTCAGTGAAGACTTTTTTTTTGAGGGAGTATATTTCTCTATTATTTCAATTATTACAATTTCCTGAATAGGTTGAAGGTCATTCATAATTCACACTTCTGTCATTTTTAGACATGCCAAATACAGTCTATTAGATATAAATAAAACTTCCAGGGCTTAAGCAGGAAAAATAAATTGGTATTCATAACAATGAAGCCTTGTGCATCTTTTAAAAAGTAAATGATGTGTTTTCTTTCTTGTTTTCCCTGTATATACTTAATTTTCCTTCTATTTCAATAGTTAAAACATAAATATTAAAATTGATCCAAGCAGAGCAAACCGGTCTTTAAGACTGTTTTGACAGATTCTGGATTTGTATTTGATCGTGCATTATTACCATGTATAAATGCAAATGGCAACATCATGAAGCTGATGGAGGGTCTGGATGAATACAAGTCTTGATAATGTCAAACTGAATTAGCTTGAACATATATTAATTTCCTGTCAGAATACTTAGTAGTGTCCAAACTCTTTTTAGTGCTATCCTTTTACCTTAAATGCTAAAAAGAGAATATTTAATGACATGTAATATCAATTGATTCCAATTCCACTTATATTTTGAGATTCATGTAACATGTACAAGTGTTACTTAATTATTTATAATTAAAATGAATCATACATTAAGTACTTATAGCACACATAATTACATAGAATATGAAAATAATATTTTATATAAATTTTAAAATTTCAAAATATATACATCATCACCTTTATATTTCACACATAAAATATATAATATAAATGATCATGTATATATCATTATTTGAAATGTATTCCTTAAAGTCTAAAACTTGCTAAGTCAAATCACCAGTGCCTTTTCTCCTTAATTCTGCTTTGTGTTAACTGAATGGATATTCTCTTCACATTTGGAGTTGGTTACAGAGTTTAAGATAGATTTAGTGTAGTAATAATGTTCAGAGCATTTAACTCCTATCTAGTTGTATAATAGATTTATCCCTTAAGTTGTGAATTTTTCCAATAGCGAAAGTAAACAACCTTGGGATTTTTAGTATTATTTTCAAATGCTTTAATGATTTAGTGATTAAAATAAACATTCAGAAATTTTATTAGTTCTAATAAATTTTGAAAATAGAAGAATGTGAAGAAACATGTTGTTAAAACATTTCTATAAATACTTATCTTTAGAAATTGAATTGTCCAGAGAACCACATATAATGTCCATGCTTACAGAGAAATATAGTATTCTGGAAAAATAAGAGTCCAGCAAGATACAACAAAATTAATTTTTATGCGATAAAATTAAAAACCTATCTCAATTTTCAAAAGTTTTAATTATATGGAGAGTTAGATGATATACAGATCGTGCTTTGTGTGTGGATTTTAGTATTACCTACCAACCTACCAAGTACAAAATCCTGGAGGAATTAACACAATTTTAAAATATTCATCATGAGTTTTTTTTTTAAATAGAGCTTTCTTATATTAAAGATTCTATTCCTCCATTTTATCACATTATATTGCAAATAATTGAATATTTCCTTCTAACTGAGCATTCTGAGACAGAAGAATAATTAATCAACAATTATTTTGTATCAAATTTAAGTAAAGTTTTTGGGCTTTGCTTATATACTTGAGTTTATTACGTATTTCAGATGCAGAACATGTTAATTTTGGAATTATAATTTTTTTTTTTTTGCTAAAAGCAGATGGAAAGAAAGAGCTGATAACTCTTTAATGAATTTTTACAAAAGAATTGATTCCTTTTATTTTTCTCCAACACGAAAATCGAAGCAGTTGCATCTGTGTCTCCCTTGTGGTACATAACTCAGGTGACATAATCCACGGGACCACAAAACTTTTCCAGTGAGAAAAGTGTTTATGAAAATGCAGTGATTTCAAAGATTTTGAAGATGCACTAATTTTAAAGACATTTAAATTCTGTGCAAAATCTATATAAACCACTTCTGAGCTTTGTTGCATTTTTATTTGCTGAATGATCTGTTTTATAGCATAAAAGAATAGAAAGGCCTGAGTCCTCCAAGATTGTTTTACGACAACCAATTCGCATTTTGTTTTGTCAGAAACTACACTTCTCATTTCTCAAATGCTTGTTAGCTTGTTGTTGTTGTTAGAAAGCAAATTAATTTACCTGTAGGCATCTTTGTATTTAACTGTTCAAATTTTGCCTTTGAGATATTATATCTAGAGGAGCAAACATAATCTTACGTGTCTCTGACATCCTAAGCGTCGAAAGATAGTGTAGACTGTCAGAGGTAAAACACCTTGGGAAAAGGCCTAGCGTGGTAGGGGCGTGGTAGGTGGAACTTCGAGGCCCATTCTTACTGCTAGATGAGGAAGCAAGCCCAGATTTTGCCCTCATTATGTCTGGAGCTTGCCAGTTCTTTTCAAACCTCAGTTTCATGAGCACCATAAAAATTCACTTAAAATCGAAAAGAACACCCTGAAGTTAAAATCCACTCTGCTTTGCCTTGCCTTTCATGGTCTGGAATGTCACCTTTTACCTCCTGTAAATAAAGCCAACATCAACACTCTTCCATGCCTTTTATTTTTTATGCACTCAATATTCTTCACATGACAATCGGGACACTTAAAGGGAAATTACAGTGATGATCTATGTCCTTGCGAGGAGAATTGTCTTTATAATATATAGTTACACTGTAGCTGTCATTTTCTTTTGTTCCTTGGACTATTCACATTGGTTTGAGTAAATCTAAAAAGGAATTAAAAGAGACATGATTAATAGTGGACTGCGGAGAAATAATGATATCATAAGACTCTTTTAAAATGACCTGGCATGTGTGTCTATGTAGCCTTCCCCAACAGAGACAATTGGACTATTTTACTGTCTTGCACGGCATTGTCTCTTTAACCTCACTATTTCCGAGAAGCCACCAAAAAGTTTTAATATGTCACAATTCAAATGTCAACATGTTGTTGGAAAGGAAACTAATAAGTTAAACCTGTGAGAGATGCCAGAAAAAGAAGTGATTCAAACTGTTGAGAGAAGTCCATTGTTTTGTAAGGGGAAATAGAACTTTAGGGTAAAGCAGAGTGCTTCAAGTATTTAACTGGAAGTGTTGGGGGAAAAAAAGTAAATTCACTCATTATTCATTTTGTAATCTGGTAAGTTTTTGAGGGGAACCATTTCTCTCAGGGTACCTCCAAAAACAAATGTGAAGGTCAGGCATTAGATACAAACTACAGATTTACCGTTTTTCATAAAATCAGTTCATTCAAGGAGTAAGTTTCCATAGTAGGAATTCTGTCTTTTGACAGAGAAAGACTTAAATTACATGAGAAAATTGTGCAGCCCCACCTTCTAGTTGCCATTATTTCCTAGAAAGAAACCTCAAGTGGTTAAAATACTGTTGAATAAAAAATGTATTTTGATAAGAAAGAAACTAAGCAGAAAATACTCCTCATTGAGGTATTTTTCAAATGTAGTGCAATTTGTGCTATGGTCTTTTTATAAAAAAATAAACAATTGGACGTTAGAGCCACCTACTGGAATAAAGAGGCACATGCTTATGTTTCATCTCAGCTTGTCAAAAGATAAACAAATATGCAAATACACTTAAAATGTGGACGTTTCTCTTGATCTGATAAGACGTTGGTTTGCCAACTTTTCTCAATTTAAAAATACCAAGTGAGTCCTGCAAGAAACAATAGTTAAAGGCAGTATCGTGTAAAATCATGTTTCTGTTTCCTATTACCAATGGATTCCTGTTTACCAATTTGTGCTACTTTTTTTTTTCTTCTCTTTTGGGTTTTGTCTTTGTGTATGTTCATGTATAAATCTTACCCAGATATTTAAAATATAGGGGTGAAATTTTTTTGGGAGGGCTTTGCAGGGATATTGTGGCAGAATGTGATGAATAGCGTTTTCATGTGGTTCGTCCTGGAGCTTCCTTGTTTTCTTCCAAAGTCTCTGGTGATGAACACTGTTGTTTAATGAATCTCAGAATAAAGTGAAAAACTAGGAATATTTTTATGGTAACATTCATGACCATCTTGAAGATTTTCCTGCATAAATGCTGTTATACATTTTAAAATCTCTGGTTCCTGGTGGTAACCATTGGTCAGTGACTTATGTAAGGCTCCTTGGGGAAAGGTAAGCAACTCTCAGAATTTCTCATCAGATCTTTCCACATTGGCTCCACTGCTTTCTCATCAGTCCTTAACAGATCTATTAAATCCATCCTGTCCTCAACACTTCGCTAGAAAGCAAGGAGAATAAGCACCACCCTTGGCAGCCTGAAAAAATGAATCAGAAAAGGCCTAACACCTGTTTTCTGCCTTTCATGAAGTATGGTCAGGGTTTGGGGAGTGAGAAAGAAAGCAGGTCCTGGGTCAACAAAAGAGAGACTCAGGGTTAAAAAAAGAGGACATGTCCTTTGATTCTGTTCTGTGTAGACCATGCAAATTTCTTGTATCCTAAGTTTCCCACTTGTTGACTTCTGAACATCTTGCTCAAAAGGTGTTACTTTTGCTAACTTGCTGAAGGAGTAGCGCAAGGTTAGCTGGGTTATCTGGCTCCTAATAGATAATGAAGGTCAAGATTTAGCTTGGCATGTGCGTGGTTTGCTAGGTGCTTTGACAAATTCAGAGATTCGAAAGTTCTTTATTAAGCATAGACAGGATGTATGTAACCCAACAAACCTCTAATTAAGAAAATTTGATTTGTGAAGTCATATTTGGAAAATATTTGTGAACTGGCTTGAAAAATCACACCTGTTTGTCACCAGAGGGGTCTTTTTGCTTCATAAAAAGAAGTCACAGTTTTTTGGTAATGAACATTAGAAGGAATATGTTTGTTAAGATGGAATGTTGGGTATCTCAATGCATATTCTGTCCTCTGCCAGTACTCACTTCTCTCTTTCCTGCCCTGCCCTTTTTGGTCTTTGAAGATATTCTATAGAGTAATCACAGACATTGCACCAGGAGAGGAACTCCTGCTGTTCATGAAGAGTGAAGACTATCCCCATGAAGCCATGGCGCCTGACATCCACGGTTAGTGCCACCCCCAGCAAGTGTCTGTCACCCTTATTTGGAGATTTGCAATATAGTGTTGGTAAAGGTCCATCGCATTTCGCATTTGGGTGTTCGCTTCTCTGGCTATCCAATATTGGTTTTAACGAACGTATTCTCTTGGAATGGCTATTTTCTTGATTAGCTCTCTTGCTGGTATTATGATGAAGTTAAAGTAAGGAGAGTACTTCCCTGAAGTACAGCCCAAGGGAATTTTGAGTATTTGAGTGGAGACATGGCCTTAAGCCTTCTGTCAATACCTTAGATAATGAGAACCCTTCCATCATGTGAGTCATTTCAGGAGGCTTGACTTTGAATTTTCCTGTATCTCGTAGATATTCTCATCTACGAGATGAAAACTCACTCTCCTGAACATCTTGCTAAAAAGGTGTTACTTTTGCTAACTTGATAAAGGAGTAGCTCGAGGTTAGCTGGGTTATCTGGCTTCTACCAGATAATGAAAGTCAAGATTTAGCTCTGCATGTGTATAGCTTGCTAAGTGCTTTGACAAATTCAGAGAAGAGTGGGTGTGTGTGTGTGTGGGAGAGAGAGAGAGAGAGAGAGAGAGAGAGAGAGAGAGAGAGAGAGAGAGAGAGAGAGAGAACACAAGCTTTTTTCCATGACCCCATAGAAAGGGGAGAGGGGAAAAATATAGATGAAATAATTTTAGAGCCAGCAGAAGTTTTGTTTGCCAGAGCGCTATTCTAAATCAGAGTGTACAATTAAAAATGATAATGAATACATATGTTTAGGTAAGATTAGGGGAAAACTACTTGTGTTCATTTATATCATGAGCTGAAAATTTAATATTTTTTTTCCTCTTCCTCTCTCCTAGTGTGACTTGGCTCAACAAAATATATTGGCTACTTTAGATAATATAGTGACATTTTGTTATTGGAAGGACCAATGTTTAAGTGTGATTTGTGTTTTATGATTCTTGGATTTAACTTAGGAAATACATAATAAATACATAATAATACAACTGATACATAGCTGTATCAGTGGTATTTGGGCGTGCCTACAGTTATTTTATTTTTTCTTGGAAACTGACATTCAAATAGCTTTAGAAGTCTAGAATTTCCAGTTGGCCTGGTAGAGTTTGCACTGGGGGTGTGGGAAAGTCTAGCCAATGGGGACACACATTCGTTGCTCACATGACAAAAGTGATCAGGGCTTTCTCTGACGTTTCACACATCCATGAATGGTAGATCTAAAGTGCTTATAGGCAGTTATTTTTTGAAATGTGAATGATTAATTTATTCTTCCAAAAAGGCCTAAATATAAGTGGTCATTCCTTTTAGGACTGCTATTCCTAAATTATCTTCCTTTAAAATGTTTTTGAATTATCTGTTGCATCTTATTTTGAATGGATCACATCCACGTTCCTATATACACTATATATTTCTATATGAGGCTTATAATGTTTAAATGGTGCTTTCTGATTTATGATGTCAGGATTTAACTGAGGAACAACAGAAGAAAGCACATATGTTGCCCACTTGGTATAGGTGCGATATTGTGTATATTCCATAATATTGTCTGGTCTAATTTTTTTATATGTAGCCAAAACCCACTGGAAAGGAATAATATCCATTTTACAGATAGAGGAATTGAGGCTCATCAAGGCTAAGTAAATTGACTAGTAAGACCACTTGGAAATAAGTGAAGGAATCAGCACTCAAAGTGAAGTTTTTGTCGTCTGTTATGTGGTCTGGGGGATTTTATTTTCTGTTCAGGATCTTGTCTGAAATCTAAATACAGATCTTAAATATATGAATAGAGTGTCGTAAACTATGGAAATGTTTCCTTTAATGAGCTAATGTCAATAAGATTACTGCCTCTAGATTGAGCTGACTTATTTTAGAATCATCATTCCCTTTTCCTTAATTCCATGTATCCAAAGTGGACAAATTGTTGAGTCTGTATGATTCCTTCACCTTTTTAATCTCATTTTTATGGATTTAGTTTAAGCCAAACCAATATCTTAGGTGGTTTACATAGAGAGGTATCATTGGGTCTTCTGCTGGGATTCTCACACTGGAAATGGCCAAAATGATTCTAAAAACCCAGTCTGATATGTGTCTGTTCTTTAACTTGCAATGTTTTTCGGTTACCTTTCTCATATGGACCTAAATAGTCTCTTGTAGCCTGCCAACCATGCTGTACACCACTCTTTCCTTACATGCACTCTATAAACCTGCCACATGTTACCACAGGTTCTTCTTTCTATGAATGTGCCATGTTCTTTCATGACTCCTTCATGCCATTCCCATGCCTGAGAGGAGCTCTCCTCATCCATCACTTGGCTGATCCTTACTTATTACATTGCTTTTTCTGAACTACTCTCCCTCAGATTGGATGGATTAGGCATATTCCTCTGGGCTTCCTTAGGCCACGTTCATGCATTGGTCAGGAAGAGCCTCATTCATAGTTCTTTGCTATGTGTATCTCGTGTGTGTGTGTGTGTGTGTGTGTGTGTGTGTGTGTGTGTGTCAATTACCAAGCAAAATGCACGACATTTGGTAGATGACTTAAATATTTCCTCAAAAAATTCTCTATAGGTCTAGAGAGCAGGCAGTATGCATCATGTTGTTTGTTCTGGAGTTTTTCAGCATTCTGGTCTGTTTGTAATTGTAGCTGTATGCAAGGTGTGGCCTCTAGAGTAGGTTCACAGCTATCAAACTGGAAAGAACAGAAGCAAGACTCTATTACTGCTTTTTTCTTTATCGATTTAAAGTGAAAATTAATGATTTTTTGTTATTTAATGTAAATTAGCACTGGTCCAGGCATAACATAAATTGGTAATGAAAACATCTTTTGTTGCATTCTAAGTGACAATGGATGTTGAAGCATTGCCAATTTTAATGATAGTGACAGGCTTAGTCATGACTCAGTAAGAGCCTGTGCCCCCTGTGCCTTCCAGGTAACATGGCATTGGTCTAGAGTGTAGTCTAGAGGGCAAAGATGAGTTCAAATCATGACCCAACCATTGGTTCTCTCCCTATTTACTTAACTTGTCTAAGAATTGGGATAAAAAATAGACTTATAAATTATGTACTCAAGTTGTAAGGAATATCAGTTGTCTATGTAGTGGCTTAAACAGATTGTGCATAATATGTGACACTTATTATCTTTAATATCTTATGATCCTAGAAAAGTTTAATCATGAAGTTTCATCTGATTAGTTGTACTGCAGCCAGAGTAATTACTTATGCTATAGTTACAAATTTTCTCCTGGTTCTTTATATATACTATTTATCCATGTTAAAATTGACCTGGTGAAAACTACAATCACTTAGTTCAAAGTAGATCTTATATAATATAATATGACAGCTATTTATGGTAGCCCTTTCTGACCTGACTGCCTACTCCTCGTAACACTTGAATTGTTTTCACAGAAGAACGACAATATCGTTGTGAGGACTGTGACCAGATCTTTGAATCCAAAGCTGAACTAGCAGATCACCAAAAGTTTCCCTGTAGCACACCTCATTCAGCATTCTCAATGGTGGAAGAGGACTTTCAACAAAAACTTGAAAGTGAAAACGACCTCCGAGAGATACACAGCATCCAGGAGTGTAAGGAATGTGACCAAGTTTTTCCTGATTTGCAAAGGTTAGAGATAGCATGTTGTACCACAAAATTTGTATTTACTCTGCAATAAATTGGTATGCTGAATTTTTAGAATTTGGAAAATACAGAACTTCAATGTGCTAATGGCACCTTCAGAAATCACTAAGATTTACAATGAAGATGAAATGAGTTATTTTGTTTTCAGGTGGAAAAATAATGTGTAAAATTGTCATCATTTTTTTTTTTCAATGCTAAGGATCAAACCCAGGGTTTTGCATATGGTAGGCAAGTCCTGCACCACTGAGCTATATCCCTACCCAAGATATTATTATTTAGGCAGTATTGGAAATTGAATATTCATCTTTCCAGGGGATGATAAATATTCAGGAAAAGAAGAATAGGTGCTACAAAAAAAAGATGCAAACTAAAATAGTTGTATACTAAGAAACAGGCTACATTTAGAACTATTTAGATGATAAAAATAAAGACTGGATTTAATTCTCAATTTATGATAATTTTTGTCATAGAACAGTGTAACTCATGGATTGAATTGGCAATATTTATCTCAACTGCATATATATATATATATATATATATATATATATATATATATTCAATTTCCCAGTCTTGTATTTCTGAAAAGGAAAAGAATAGGGTATTCTAAGTGAAGTAATCATTGAATATTTGTTTTTGACAAAATGAAAATCATATATTTCAGTGATAATGTTAGCTTTTTATAGCCATTTGTATTTATTTTAAGAACATTGTATAATTTCTGTTGTAGAAATTAACTGTAGATCCTACTGTTTAAATACTGTATGGACAGTTGCTCTAAAAAATGCTCTTTTAAGATCAGATAAGTAATAACTAGCCAATAGGCTTTTTGTTTGTTTATTTCTACCTAATGGTTTTTGCCTTGGCCCCAAAATAATTTTAATAATTATATCCATTGCTTTGCTTTTAAGTCTTGAAATGATTCTTGGAATGTGTAATTGTTATTTCAGGAGAACAAAAACATCATTGTATTTCAAAGACAATGGTAGTGCAACAACTGGCCTTATTTAAGTATGTGAACTGCTCAGAGTTGGTCTTTGACAAAAGACCTGCTTCAGTTTACTACTTAGTTTCCTTTTCCTAGAGGCTCTTTTCTCCTTTGCAACTCCATTTACTGATCTACATCATCTTCTGATTAGATTTCTTTTAGAATAGGACTTCACAAAGTATTCATTAACTTAACGGCATAAATGACTTATGTGCTAGCAAGTATAAGTCTACCCCATACACACACACACTGTTTTTAGGAGACTGAGTCAAATGAATGCATCTCCAGTCTTGAAAAGTCAGGCCTAATTTAGCTTTTAGAGATAAAACATTTAGGGAAATGAGAGAGCTTTCTGGTACCCTTCATACTGAGATTGCATAGAGAATAAATCTATTATATATGTTTGATAAAATGAAGGTTGCTTATCAAAAAAAGTTCCAGCATGTTTCTCGAATATAATAATGCCCAAATTATGAAACAAGTACAATTAGCTCATACTAATGAGAAGAAAAAGTATTTGTACTACAAATGTTATTACTTGTACCAGAAATTAAGTGTGCTATCTTCAGTTTTATTATAGACATTGCTACAAGCCAGAAATTAACAAATTAACTAATAAAATGTAATTCTTCCTATTGAGAGCACATACAGAAGTGTTAGGTGGAGAAAGTTTCTTAATCTACTAACTGCAAGATTAAGCCTGAGTCAACTGCACTTCATGTGAAACCAACGGTCAACCTAGTCCATTCAGTAAAGCATTCAGTGGCAAATAATAAGTGAACTGTCGAAACATACCTTTTGATATCCCGGCCAATTGGGTAAAGCACGTCCTGATGCAGCCTTTGAATGTCAGTCCACAAGTGCTATCTATTTCTGTGTCTCGGTTTCGTACAACAGCCACACACAGAAGCTACATTTTCAGAACATTTTCCACTTTACTGAATGCTATGTTGTTGCTTTATTTATTTTGTCTTTTTTTTGTGGTACCAGGAATCAAACTTAGGACCTTGTACTTGCCAGGCAGGCACTTATGCTTCTGAGCTATCTCTCCAGCCCTGTTGTTTTATGTTTTAAATAAACGAAAATTCCTTTCTTGACACGATGCATTCTTTGGTTCAGTATCTCTTACCTATAATCAAGAAATGAATGCACAAAAAGTAAGAAGAGAAAAAAAATAAAACAAGGCCAGGATATAAAGGCTGATCTATAGATCAAAAGAACCCAGAAAACTGAATAAAGGTCTGTAAACTGTGATTAAGTGGCGAAGTCTCTTTAACAACTGGCTGGATTTCATCATAAAGTCAAACCATATACTTAAAGGAAGAAATAAGACTCAACATACAGACCAAGCTATACATTTGGCAGCATATTTCAGGGTTGAAGATTCAACATACAACATTTTGGAGTATATAACATAAAATGGTTCACCAGCACAGATTGCTAGACATAGACAATGAAAGCTACAGTCTGTACCATGACTCTGGAGAACGTCCCTGACTGTATTCAGTGTTGACTGCAGTTGTTGATATCTTTCTCTTAACTCTTTTGTTAGCCTTTCAATTTCTGTAACAAATAGAGGATTGAATATTATAGATAAAGATAGGGCTTTTCTTACGACACCCCACACCTGTTCTCTCCTGGTACCTTGTGTCCACAGAGATATCTCCACTTGTGGTCAAACAGAATAGCACTTCCACCTTGATTGACTCAGAGGGAACAAAAATAAGTTCAAGTGCCAGTGTGAATAGAGTGTAGGGCGGAAGCTGAGGAAGAGAACAAGGGTGGGAAAGGTATTTCTGATTTACCGAGATACAAGAGCGGGCACTTCATTTTCTTACACAAACGCCTGTTCCCACATGAGATCTTCCTGGCACACAGAGATTTTAACTGATAGACAAAGATAGAGCATTCAGCCCAAAGAAAAATGAAACATGGAAAAGAATGAACATTTGCATGCTTGGTAGTTGAGTATTTTAAGCTAACCTCTTTATTATTGAAACTTTCTGATGTATAAAAAATTAGAGGTTGGTATTAAGAAAACTCACATGTTCAGCTTCAATAATTATCATATAAGGGCAATCTTGTTGCAGCTGTACTTCTTTTAGAATATTTCAAACAAGTCATTATATAATTTTATTCCCAAGTAGTTTAGGATGTGTTGGTAGAGGATAAGGGCTCTTACAACATTAGTTCAATGTCACACTTTAAAAAATAATGCCTTGAGCTAGCCAAATAGCTCAGCAGATTAAAGCACCTTCAACCAGGAACAGGAGCTGGGGTTCGATCCCCAGGCCTGCCATGCTGGCCCCACTCCTGGGGTGCACTGATATGAGAATTGAGACTGGGCGTGGTGGGGCTTGCCTGTAATGCCAGCTCTTGGGAGGCTGTAAACAGGCAGATCACTACAACTCTGATCTAGTAGTTAGACCCTGAACATCTTGTAGACCCTTCCCTAAAAATACAACAACAGCAACAGCAACAAATAATAATAATAGTAATAATAATAATTCCTTGATGCCATATATTCAGCAAGAGTTCAGATTCCCAGAGTTATCTCATAATTTTTAGAATCAAGATAAAATGTCCTCACATAAGAATAAATACATAAACTTCTCAGGTACATTTTGATTTAAATGTTCCCTCAATCAGTCTCCTTCCCTCTTTCTCTATCCCTCCTTATAATGTATTTATCAAATCTTATAGATGAAATTGAGATTATTTTTCTGTACAACTTGGTCCACTCTAGATTTGGTTGCATATATATTCTTGGTGGTGTTTAAGGTTTTCCCTGCATTCCCCCTATTTCCTGTGCATTCATAGTTACCTCTCAAGCCTTAGGTGGAATTTAAATTGTTTTAGCGAAAGTACTTCATTGATGGTGTTGTTCATTTCCATCTGGAAGAAGGTAATTGGTTACCTAGATTGACTTAGTTTTTTTTTTTTTTTTTGAGGCAGGGTCTCACTGTGCAGTTCAGGCTGGCCTTGAGTTCATTATGTACTCCAGCCTGGCCTTGAACGAGAGGAGGACCCCTTTACCTCAGCCTCCTGAGTGCTGGGATTGCAGGTGTGTGCCAACATGCCTGAATAATATTATTATTGTTAAAAAATTTACTATTACTGATGTTCAACTTAACCCTCCTTTGATTATTGGATTGTCAAATTGACACCTTAATTCTTTTCACATGAACTTCCTTTTTTCAAAGTTCTAACCATGTTTTTTCCCCCTTAGGAGGCCACAGTAGTGCATCTACTTAAAACATACATAGTTCTTTATTTTCTCATCTAATGGTATATCTAACTTTTTATCTCTATGTATTTGTCTGTCTGTCTGTCTATCTATCATCTATTATCTGCATTTGTCTCCACACACATATCTACCCCTCTGTGTATTTCCCCATTCATCTATATATTACCAGGGCCATACCTGGAAGTTGCCTCTTAAATATTACCTTGTAGCTCTCTTTCCATGGTGACATGGGTAGAAATAAAAATATCTTTTGCATCTAGGGGGTACACATATTAGACAGCATGCTCCCCTATATGTTCTTAAACGTTTTCTCTTGGAGTTTTTGTTGCAGCTGTTAACCATATGTGCTACTGTTAGAATTGTGTAGTGAATCTAGAACCAGACCAATAACTCATTGTTTACCATGCTCCTAAACTGTTGGGTAATCCCTGCTAGCTCTGTGGGATTTATTTTCACACAACAGGGCTACATCTATGAGTTGGCAGAAAACAAACTCTGGGAAACATAAGATGTACTTTTGTCTATCACCATCCGGTTTCTTCTCTTCTTTCTTCTCACTTCTTTTTTCCTTAATTCTTTTATTGCCCGCTGGATTAGTAATAAAATAACATTCAGTTTATCAGTGCGTTCTTTGTCACATGTTTTATTGACTCAGTTGTTCTCTTAACAGCTTGGAGAAGCACATGTCGTCACATACTGAGGAGAGGGAATACAAGTGCGATCAGTGTCCCAAGGCATTTAACTGGAAGTCCAATTTAATTCGCCACCAGATGTCACATGACAGTGGAAAGCACTATGAATGTGAGAACTGTGCCAAGGTACAGTGAATTTGCAGGCTCCTTGGCCTCTCTGCCATTCAGCTCTCTCTTAATCCATCACTTGCTGCGATACATGAAAACAAGCCTGGAGAGGGGAAACTATAAATATCTTGAGAGAAGTAGACTGAGTGTTGTATGCTAAAAGGCATTAGTAGAGGGTATAAAAACACTTAGTGAGTATCCTTTTATTTTTGTAAGGGAGCAATTGGGGCTTGATGGCGAGTTCCAAAACTAGGTGTCAGGCATCCTTGGTAAATTCCTGGTTCTGTGACTGATTTGCCAGCATAGGATTGTTTTATAGCCTAATGGGGAATAAAATTTTTATCCTAGTCACATTATTGATTTCTCTCAGTAGCAATCTGTGAGGAAGTCATATAAACTTTCTGAATGCCTATTCCAAAAGAATGGGAGAGTCCTACTTTGCAGGCTTTTGCACCCAGCTCTTCACTATACATCCTAACTTGGTTCTCATTAAGGACTGCAAAACTTCTATCTTAGTGGCCAGTGCCGAGCAGCATATGTATAAAAGGAAAGTATTCAAGGTAGATCGTAACTGTGAACTGTGGTAGCAATGCAAACTTTGGATTTTTTCATGCTTATTAACTCAGAGATGTTCTGGTATTACTAAAGTCACTGCCTTGTTCAAAAAGCTTCCTATAGCGTTGAATAACTTTACTCATGCCGGTGGAAACTGTGACATTTGAACTTATCTTAAAGGCTATTTTGCTTCTGAATGATGTCATTGGCTTTTTAACTCAACAAAATTTATAGTATGTCCAAAATAATAGTTTTAGCTTGCTGGTAACTTGCTGAAACACTGTGTTAGAATTCAGCCACAGAGAGAAACAATTTCCATAGACGTGTATCTTAAATCCCTTCAAATTCTGTACCCGTATAATATGTCTTTATTTAAAGGGTTAAAAATAGCACATTAGGTTAATAATGGCATGATCAGTATCTTATTATTTCACTATAATCACTGTAAATGAGGTTACATAGAAAAGGCTTGATTTTGCCTAAGAGTGCTATTCATTGTTTTTTTCTGAAACTGATACCTGTGGATATTCTGCGCTAAGGATACAGAGCTGAAGTATTTATAGTCCTACCCTAGAGGAGATCACACACTGGAGATGTGGCTTTCTTTCAGTCTTTGGAGAAAAGAAATATAAACAAAAGAAACAAGCAAAATAATTCCTTCCTGAGTTATCCCTGGTCTTTATCGTGCCCTTGGATTAAGTTTCTTGATTAATCAGTACTCATTTCCTAGCAGGTTTTCACGGACCCTAGCAACCTTCAGCGGCACATTCGCTCTCAGCATGTTGGTGCCCGGGCCCATGCGTGCCCGGAGTGTGGCAAAACGTTTGCCACGTCGTCAGGCCTCAAACAACACAAGCACATCCACAGCAGTGTGAAGCCCTTTATCTGTAAGTTTTGAACACTCCAGCCCTCCTTCCTGCATCTATCTCTCCTCCAAAAGGCACTATGATCAGGAGAATGCCCACAGATGGCCTTTAGGGGGTCACGGTAATAGCTATTTATGGTGCAATCCAGTAGAGCTATTTTCTGTTACAAGAAAATCTTTTATAACCAGATCCATGATGTTTTGCTTATATCCCTGGGGTGTTTTCTTTTAGATGAAATCAATAACAGGTAGAGAAAAGAGAAGTTGTTAAATAATGAAAGGGGAGCCTCCCCAGGTTTTAGGATTTAATTGAGACAACCAGATTTGTCTCACACTGTAAAGGTTCGTGGCTTTGTAAAACAGCAACTAGCAGATATCCCTAAACAAGATGAAGTGATTAAAAACATGCTCTGGATCAGAAAGAAGTGGAAGAAACCCACCTGGCAAGTAGGCTTATGACTGTGTGTGTGTGTGTGTGTGTGTGTGTGTAAGAGGGGGGGATAAAATGCTCCTTTATCTACCTCTCATTACTTCTCACAGGATAGGGATTGGTAATTCTCTAGTATTTGAACAGCAGAACATTTTTACTTTGATGCCAGACCTGCTGCTTCTCTTACCCGTGGTACTAAAGAGAATTTACAGGCAGTGTGCTTCAAGGAGACAGGCAATCTGACCACCTACTTAGAACATTCCTGGACAGAGCACTTCAATAACACATTTCAAGTCAAGTAAAACTCTTGATAGAAGCCCTCATTTGCTTCTATCCACCCGATCCTGTTCCCCGTGTTGTGCCTCAGTATTTCTTTAGGATCAGCTATTCTTGGTCCTTTTGGGCAACATCTCTAGGCTTCTTTTGTTCCCTGCTTAGCTGGGTTTAGAAATACAGTGATTTACTGAGTTGTACTCCAAAACAAAAGTGGATTTTGAATCCCAATACACAGAGAATTGGTGGAAAGTATACTTAGTACCTGCCAAAATCTCTAATTTAGGAAATCCTTTAAATTCTATTTTCCTAACTAATCTTATGGATTGTAATAGCCATTTGAGACACTAGTACAGGACCTGGTGGAAAAAAAAAACTAATATTCAGGGTCAATATGGATATGTCAAAGAATAACTCTCTCATTCTTTGCCTGGTCACAGCTTTCTCTTGAACCAGAGCTTTTTCTTCCATTTTTTTTTTTGCTTATAGCAGCACCTTGCTTTGCTCAGATGTTCTGTTCCCAGGGTGGAGTGAAGAGTACTAGCAGACCAACAAAAAAGTGCTATAGGCTCCGGGGAAGCTCTTTTGAAAGTCATGATACATGAAGTATGCAAAGAGAATTTTATACTTCTCCCCAAAAAACATTTATGGCCCTAGGCCATAATGCTCTGCAAATATACTTGGAAATACTGCAGACATTCAATGTTAATTTCTCAGCAATAAATGTTGGTAAATTTGAATATACTTTAGTGAGGAAAAAAGAGTAGAAGTCACAGGGAACTCTGATCATCTATCTAATGCCTTATATTTAAAATAAAAGTTAGGAGATGTAGATTCCTATCACCTGAGACTGTGAGATGTATAATTTTAGTTGTGTTAAAGCAAAATGTTTCACTTTCAAGTGCCACAGGTTGTCCTTGTCCAATCAGCTTGCATAAAATATTTCCTATGAATGCATCTGAAGTAATTATTGATAAATTTAAATAACAGATGGCATTCTTCAAATATAAAATCTGACAGAGAACCATGGAGTAATTATAAATAATAGCTGTGTAATTTCAGAACAAAAGAGTTTAAGGATCAGGGGTTGGTGTGGAGACTGGAGCGGAGGAGGTTCACCTAGGGCTGATGTCTGTTTCTCACCCGAAGGCCACACACCACGGTTCACCCCCACTCGTGTGTTTATGGCAACTGTCTCTTATTACATTGTGCCGCCAAGCTTGAGTCCAGTCACCAGTGCTACGGTAATTACTCACTGCCTTTACAAGAACCTCTACCCTTCCCAAATAGAAACCACATGCTCTAACAGTCTGAATACATTCAAAATACCTCTTAATTTGTTTAATAAGTAGAAAAATGCAATGCTAACTGCTGGCTAATTCCTTAATATTGGGAAAATTACAGTAGAGTAAAGACTTCAACATCAATTGAATCAGGGTACTTGGAGAGTTGGTGGCTTGTGGTATCCCAGGCCAAGCCTTCAAGTGCTGAAAACAAAGCTTGTGCTGAAGGAAGCACCCCAGTTTCTGTGTTGTTGAGAGTAGACCCAGGGGCTGCTCGTAATGTAACAAAAGGTGCAGTAGGGCAAGTTGGGTGTACCTGGTGTTAACGCGAATGCAGAGGTCCTTGGCTTCCTTAAAGCTACCCAGCCGTAAGATAGCAGAGAGCAACATTTTCCTGGTGAACATTCCCCAGCCTTTCAAAAACATACCTGATCGAACACCGATCAAGACATTTTCTCAACATCATTTAATCCCCAGAGGAGACATGTTGCTTTCTTAATGAATTTTTATAATTAAACATTTTGCTGACTCTTTCTTGTTATTCTTTTAACTGAATTAGTATTAAGTATACATAATTAGTATATGATAATAAATAATGTTATATATAATTATACTATATGTAGTTATATAGTATATATTATACATATAATCAGTATTAATTATATAAATATAGTATGGGTTTTTACATTCTTTATCATATGACTTTAATATATCAAGTAGTCTAAACAATACATATATCTATAGTATATGATTATATAGCATATGTATGCATATTAAATTTTTAGAAATCTTTTACTTATTTGATATAGGGTTTCCCTACGCAGCTTGGACTCATAGTGATTCTCCTGTCTCAGCCTCCCCAGCCCTGGGACTATAGGTGTATGCCACCATGCCCGGTTTCGGTTGCCAGCATGGGGTGTGGGCTGGCATGACATGTGGTTCTGAGGATTGAACTGGGTCCTTGTGCTTGCCAAGCAGGTGCTTAGACTGCCAACCTATTTCCTCTGCTCAATATATATTTTTAAGAGAGATTAGGCAATGTAGTCTGATGGAATGATTTGAAAAGAAGTCATACACATTTTCTCTTCTCTTTAAAATGTATTTTACAGCCTTTCCAGTGTTCTGAATCATCCTGTCACTGAAGGCTCCTTTCATATAACCTGGCACATTCATGTATAGCTTGACCTTTAGCAGTAAAATAAATAGATACACAATCACTTGGTGCTTCCTGTTTGGATGTGTGTAGGTTAATTCAAGTTCTGTATGAATTTTGCTTGAGTGAGACAAATAAAATCTGCTTACTGTGACTTATTTTGAACTTTTATTGATTTGGTTTAGGGGCTGAAGCATTCTTTTCAAGGCAGCCATTACAGGAAAGCAATAAATGTTACATTTTTGTCTTCAGGTTAATTTCTTAAAATAAATTTGTTTCACTGATTGCATGTAAAGTATGCCATATTTCAGCATGCTAAGCATGCACAGCAACATGTAAGTAAGCTCACACATAACATCACTCATCCACCATAAATAATAGGATATTTAAGAAACTGCTTTGATAACCCTGCTGGACTGTGAAATGAGTAGAACTCACCTAGCAAGAAAGTTCTCAAGAGTTAACAAAGTTTTATTTTAAAATATACTCAGAAACATTGGCTTTTATGTGGGGAAATTGATATTCTAATTCACTGGCAAATTCTTGATACAGAGAGATATTTTGAAGCCACACCCACACAATGTCCTTTCTGTATCAGAACACTCACGCACTCTCCCCTGCTTACTATAGTTGGCTCTAACACACAGGAGTCAAGCCCTCAGATAACCAAGGAAGATATGACAACAAGAGGACATGGTTCCCAAGGACAAGGGTTTCATAAATGCAGGAAGATTAGCACAGCCAGTGGTGTGAGGGGAAGTCAGAGGACGTGATCATAGTTCATGGGAACCAGCAATGCAGGATGGGCTACATTCAATGTAGTTTCCTCTGCAGGCTTAAAATAGAGCCATTGTAAATTATGTCAGTCTTTCTCAAGTCATGAAAATGATTGTTAAAAAAGTCTCTGAATACACAATGTGCATTGTTGTGTGGCTTTGATGTGTGAATGATGAGAGTGCATGATATAATACCAATTAAATAATGGTAGAGCAAGCACAAGCTCTTTTCCCCAATGGGAGAGGTAATGTGAACTTTCTGATGAAGAGAGAAGTTTTCTAAAATTTTGTTTTGTTGCCTCTTTAATAGAATTCATGAAGTGACCTAAAATTTTCAAGGAGTTCCTGTTATGTTTCATACTTAATACTCTTGAGATTTTTGTTTTTAAGGTTCTTCTGGGACAGTACTGGGTGGGGGAAAACAATGCATGCTGAAATTTGAATTTTCCATAACTTTAAATATACAAATATTGTGCAAATCATTATGCCATGGGAATGACAAAATATTTAAGTATATATAATATATGAAATATTTGTGCTGCCTCGAGACATTTGTCAGGTTGGATGCCTTGCTTTGGAAACTAGTGGTATGGGGTTTTCTGTTTGGAGCACCCAGATTGGTGCCTCCAACTTCTCTTCCTGGCTTCCTAATTGAAATTATTTTGGGTAAACCAATTGTGATACTTGCTAAATTCAGAAGCAATTGCCATAAAGCCTGAGATTCTTTTTTGTTGTTTGCACACAGGTGAGGTCTGCCATAAATCCTATACTCAGTTTTCAAACCTTTGTCGTCATAAGCGCATGCATGCTGATTGCAGAACCCAAATCAAGTGCAAAGACTGTGGACAAATGTTCAGCACTACGTCTTCCTTAAATAAACACAGGAGGTTTTGTGAGGGCAAGAACCATTTTGCGGCAGGTGGATTTTTTGGCCAAGGCATTTCACTTCCTGGAACCCCAGCTATGGATAAAACGTCCATGGTTAATATGAGTCATGCCAACCCGGGCCTTGCTGACTATTTTGGTGCCAATAGGCATCCTGCTGGTCTTACCTTTCCAACAGCTCCTGGATTTTCTTTTAGCTTCCCTGGTCTGTTTCCTTCCGGCTTGTACCACAGGCCTCCTTTGATACCTGCTAGTTCTCCTGTTAAAGGACTACCAAGTACTGAACAGACAAACAAAAGTCAAAGTCCCCTCATGACACATCCTCAGATACTACCAGCTACACAGGATATTTTGAAGGCACTATCTAAACACCCACCTGTAGGGGACAATAAGCCAGTGGAGCTCCAGCCCGAGAGGTCCTCTGAAGAGAGGCCCCTTGAGAAAATCAGTGACCAGTCAGAGAGTAGTGACCTTGATGATGTCAGTACGCCAAGTGGCAGTGACCTGGAGACAACCTCGGGCTCTGATCTGGAAAGTGACATTGAAAGTGATAAAGAGAAATTTAAAGAAAATGGTAAAATGTTCAAAGACAAAGTAAGCCCTCTTCAGAATCTGGCTTCAATAAATAATAAGAAAGAATACAGCAATCATTCCATTTTCTCACCATCTTTAGAGGAGCAAACTGCCGTGTCAGGAGCTGTGAATGATTCTATAAAGGCTATTGCTTCTATTGCTGAAAAATACTTTGGTTCAACAGGACTGGTGGGGCTGCAAGACAAAAAAGTTGGAGCTTTACCTTACCCTTCCATGTTTCCCCTCCCATTTTTTCCAGCATTCTCTCAATCAATGTACCCATTTCCTGATAGAGACTTGAGATCGTTACCTTTGAAAATGGAGCCCCAATCACCAAGCGAAGCAAAGAAACTACAGAAGGGAAGCTCAGAGTCTCCCTTTGATCTCACCACTAGGCGAAAGGATGAGAAACCCTTGACTCCTGCCCCCTCCAAGCCTCCAGCCACACCTGCCACAAGCCAAGACCAGCCCCTGGATCTAAGTATGGGCAGTAGGAGTAGAGCCAGTGGGGCCAAGCTGACTGAACCTCGAAAGAACCATGTGTTTGGGGAAAAGAAAGGAAGCAATGCTGAAGCCAGGCCAGCGTCAGATGGCTCCTTGCAGCATGCAAGGCCCACTCCCTTCTTTATGGACCCTATTTACAGGTAAGGGAGTGTGGGAGGTGAGGAATATGAGCCGATGTGTGAAAGCCTTTGGCTCCACCTTTATACCTTTTTTATGACTCATTATTATAAAACTGAAGTTGTTCGATCTAATGAATGAATTTTTGGTTCAGATGGTTGGCTTGTTAGGTTTGGACTTACTTTTGGCTGTCTCTGAAATTGGGGTATTTGGAATGAGCCCACAGACCTTTGTTCCTTAACAATTTATTTTTAAACATGAGCTTTGATTTTGAAGTGGAAACTATGGAAAAGCCATACACAGAACAAATTGTCAAGTGACAGAAGAATAAAGTTCCTGAAGGAACCTCAGGTTATTTAGACTAAAATGTGACAGATACCAGCAAGAGTCTATTCTTTTTTAACTTACTGACACATCCTTTACAAATACTGGTCATGGTCTATTCTAAATAAATCTCTTAGAAGCTGCAAGTAAATAAAATATTAATCACAAAAGGTTTTTATCAATGGGAATGGTTTGCTCAAAAACTGTCTCCACTTACTACCTTCATTATCCATTTTTTTTCTTTTAGATGTATCCAAAGTTTTTTGAGTAAAACATGTTTATTTTAAAAAAGGTTTCTAGGGCTAGCCAGATACCTCAGCGGATTAAAGTGCCTGCTTAGGTAGACACAGGGACCCGGGGTTTTGATCCTCTGCGTGCTGTGCTGGCCCTGTCCCTGGGGGCATGCTGAGGCAGGACTGAGAATGGGCATGGTGTGCACGCCCGTAATCCCAGCACTTGGGAGGCTGAAAACAGGAGGATCACTACGAGTCCAATCTACATAGAGAGATCCTGTAGACCTTCTGCTAAATACCTAAAAGAAAATAAAAAAGTAAAAAAGGCTTCTTAGATAATGTTTTGTTAATTTCACTTGATTCTTTAATGTGATTTTTAAATAATGGTTTTCTTTAAATTCTTTGAATAATATTGGTTGTTTATTATAAAGTAAATATTTCAATATTTTTCAGTTTACTTTCTCATTGAAATTTGAGTGTTGGCAACACCTCATGGAATGTGGATAATCTTTTACTGAATGTACTTATGATGAAAATATTTTCATATTTTGATTTTTATTGAAATATTTTGGATTTTTTAAATTCATTAATATTAATGGGGGGCTGGGAAGATAGCTCCATAGAATAAGCACAAGGTCCTGAGTTCAATCCCCAGTACTGCAAACCCCCCCCCCAAAAAAAAACCTTCCATTTAAAAAAAAAATTAATGGACTTCTTATGATTTTGTGAGCACTGAAACTTTAATATTTTTTAATTTAAGTCATCTTTTTCTACCTATACTATATAGTGTGTTAACTAAAAACATCTCCAGTGTGTGAAAGGCTCCCCTCATTTCAGCACAGGAGGAATTTTAAAAGACAATCCAATGCCATCCTTACCATATATAAGGATTTCCCCCCTTACTATACCTTAGTTCAGACAGCAGGCCCATCATTAAAGAAAGAAAAGCACACCTTCTTATTTTGTGCATTAATGTATCCTATGCATTTCCAGTAAGATTACATTTCTAGTCAATGGCACACTTCTGCTCTTGGTGAAGTTTGTTTGTCAGACACTCATTCTTACACCTTCCCAACAGTAGTGAGCTTTCATTTCTTCCATGTGTCCAGTAGACTCATTTCTATCATTTTCTGATCTTCCTTTTGTTCTAGCTTTCATCATTCCTCTTGTGTCCCAGTTTCAGTTAAAGCCCTATACCCATCATTTTACTGATTTCATGACCTAAACCCTAATTTTAGTGTCAGGTATGTGTTAAAATCTCACCATCCATGTTTTAGACTTTTTTCCCCACCAATATAATGTAGCTATACTGTCACATGCTTTAATAAGTGAAATAATATATGCAAAATATAGTGCAGCTAAAATTCCTACAAATGGTAGTATTTTGTTTTAATTCTATTTTAAAAGCTTGAGAGGTTTAAAAAGGAAATTAGCAATAGTTAGTAAAATAATTTAATTTAGCCCATAGCAATTCCCTATATGCTTAATTGAAAAAAGGACAGGCACTTTTGAAGCAAAAAATTTATATGTAATATTCAACTAGTTCTGTTATTTTTTCTCCACCAGTCTTCTACCTGCAGTGGTTGTCAGCAGTAGCACCTAGAGCAAGTGTGTATGTGTGTGTGTGTGTGTGTGTGTGTGTGTAAAAGTGATTAGCAGGGTATATAATTTTATAGTATGTTTGAAAGCTGTTGTTATTATTTACAGATTTGAAAGAAATTGAATATTTGGGGGAAGTAGCTCTTTGGTAGGAAATGGCTTTGATTTTTCAAAATTAATCTTGTTCTCATGCTGTCAGAATCACTAAGCATTTTGTCTCCATGTGAAATGGAAAGGTACTAAATCTATGACAAATTCTTCTAATTTAGTGACTCCCCATTTTTCACATTTCCTCGTCATTAATACTAGCCATTAAGGACTTTTCCGTTATAAATAAAACCTTTCTTTGAGCTCCTAGGAGTGTCTTACGTATTCTTCAAGACGCCTTTGCATTTTTATTAATGTGCAACCCAGAAGCCTATTATTTGCTTTGTTGTTTTAAATGTCAATGATTATACACTGATTGATATGTGAAACTGATTCACCTCCAAAATCTAATTTTAACCTTTCAGAGTAGAGAAAAGAAAACTAACTGACCCACTTGAAGCTTTAAAAGAGAAATACTTGAGACCTTCTCCAGGATTCCTATTTCACCCACAAGTAAGTATTTTGAGTTTGAGATTTCAAACTTGTAAACCAACTTGTTGATCCTGAAGAGCAGGTGCAAAGAAATGAAAGAAATCTTGAGAACACGAGGATTTCCTTTGACGCTGCTGTGGAGGAACACAGGAAATTCTAGCAGAATTAAAACCCATGCTCTTTGAAGAAAAAGCAGTTAATATATGTGTAAAACTAATGTGGTTATGGTGTTAAATTATTGTCTGCTTCTGACTACTTACTGAGCCAAATTGTACTTTGCAGTTAGCAGAGCTCAGTCAAGGAAGTAAATATTGAAGTTGTCTTTTGTGTTTAAAGGTTGCTGATACTAAGATAGGGATCATACTGTGACTCGTCCCAAACTCATGAAGGTCATTCTTGTTCTTTTAGTACTTAGATAAAAAACAGGAAATGAGTCTACCTGAGAAATTGTTACCATAGAGGGTGAAGGAATTTATCGAGAGATCACTGGGCATTCCAACACAGTTCTGTAATTGCACAAGAATTCACCACAAAACACAAGTCTATTTGTTGAGTAGAGTCATGCTCATTTATCAAAATATATATAGTTTCTCATTTCATGGTGGAAAACAGTATTATCTAATTGGTTGATCTCTGTCTTTACCCTTTAACCTGGTTTACATATTTATCTACATCTGGAATATTGAAAGAACAAATGCATGAGCATTTTGGTGTTTAAATTTTTGTTTAATTTTATTTTTTTCTGAAAGAATATAAGCTATCTCTGATCTTTATAGACAGAAAAAATTATAAAAATGTCTGAAAAGAGTAGATTAATTTATTCTATTGATGGTATTCAAACTGGAAAGGATAAAGCTGATGAAAATTTATGCAGACTCTCACAAAAAGTTAGGTAAGGGCTGGGGAAATAGCTTGGCAGTCTAAGTGCCTACCTTGCAAGTGTAAGGACCCAGGTTCAATCCCCTGTACTACATGCTGTGCCAGCCACCAAAACAAGGCATGGTGGAGCACGCCTGTAATCCCAATGCTGGGGAGGTTGAGACAGGAAGATCACTATAAGCCCAACGTGTGTAGCAAGACCCTGCACCATATAAACAAACAAACAAACAAATATTTTTAAAAAGAAAAAGAAAGTTAGATAATTCAATTAATTAGGGATGTAATTCTATTTTGTTTTTTCTTGTTACTGCTTATTCAACTTCTCAAGTGTTTCCTCCAAAGCTCTGAGAAAGCATATAAGAGTTTAAATAATTGGAGAAATTTGTTACTGCCCCAGAGTTCTTGCTTGAATTCATCTTGTGAAAGTATGTGTTAATATAAAGTTTTAGAAACATTCTACACTTGGGAGGCTGAAAACAGAAGGATCACTAGGGGTCTGATCTCTGTAGTGAGAACCTGTAGACCCTGTCCTAAATACAGAAGAAAAAAAATTCTAGTTAGCATTAACTTTGTAATAGGAGGGCTACAGAATGTTATCATTTACATGATTACTTTATGGAAAAGAACGAAGTTCCAAAACAGGAGCTGTTGGTCAGCAAATACTTTATACCTAGCATGATCTAAGTATTACTTGTAAAGATTCTTGGGTAAGTAAACCTGACTACAACATGCATTTTGTATCAGATGTGCTGAAAGTACATCATTCTTGATTATCTTCCTTTCTAAATAGAAATGATGTATATATTCATAAGAATAAAATATTTTATATTTTATTACACTATTTTTATTGCAATATTGCAATAGCTTTATATACTAATAATTTTGAAAATCTAGTAATTAACCACTGCAGAATTGATGGTTTTGGCTGTCTGGCATGATGGAGCTTGGAAGTGTGTCTTGGAGTAACTCAGCTAATCAATAGTACTCAAGTAGTATCTTTAGTTGTGTTGTTGAGGCTGCACAGATGTGATGCATCAATCTAGACAATTACTTCCACAGTCATTTTGGCCTTAGGGGAAAGCCAGAAGTTTCATGGTGCCAAATCCAGTGAATGGGGTAGATGAGGACACACCATAATATTTTTAACATCCTACACCTCCACTGGATGGCACTCAGCAGTGTTCACCATATATTTGATTTTATGTTGTAAAGACACTCATGAAACAGAACTTCCAGAAGTGTTTCATGATGTGGTAAGAATGATGGGAATGATGGTGTGTTTTCGAAACAATGGGAGGAGTTTGAAAGAGATTAATGGCGATATATCTTTTTTTATTTTTCATGTATTTATGTTTTTCAGGGGAACCAGGGATTGAACTCAGGCCCTTGATCTCAGTCCCTTGTGCTTGCCAGGGAAGCACTTATTCCACTAAGCCATCTCCCCAGCCCCAATGGCGATATATGTTTAACAGTTCTAAACTTTTGAAAATTTAAAGATTTAGCCTATATTTTGATCATAGTTCACTAACCACAGTTAGCATTGAGCTTGCCATGTGGAGGGCTCTGATGACAAAGAGCTCTTACTAAAGGATACAAAAGAATCCTATTGTGGATATAGAGAGAAATTAGTCAAATGCCCTCTTTCTGTCCCCTGAGTCCAGTTTCTTTGCCAGGACTATGCCAGGTCTCTCCAAGTACTTGGAAAGCTGTTTATTGTGTTCTTGGCATGACCTCAGTGGGCAACAGTAAGGGTAGCACAGAGCAAAAGCTCCAAACTGAGTTTCTATGACTTGCTGTCATTTAACAGCTAAGTAAGTCCTCGCACAAAACTTTTCATTGTTATATTTTCTATTTAAAGTATATTGCATATCCATTTGCGTGTGGTGGTACATGTTTGTAAGCCCAGTAGCCTGCAGTGCTGAAGTAGAGGGATTCCAAGTGGGAGCCCCGTTGGGCAATTTAGTGACATAGTGAGACCCTGTCTCAAAATATGAAGTGAGAAAGTGCTGAGGATGTAGTTTATTATTAATACTATGGATTCAATCCTAAATTTTTGCAAAACTAAATAAAAAAATTAGAGCCAATCATAAAAGTCACATAGCCCTTTTGCACTTCTGGATCTTCCTTTTCAAAATGGGAATGCTGTGTGCCTTGTTTCTCAGGGTTATCATACTAACAAAAAAGATCATATTCTTTTTTTTTTTTTTTTTTTTTTGCGGAACCAGGGATTGAACTCAGACCCTTGTGCTTGCCAGGAAAGCACTTATTCTACTGAGCCATCTCCCCAGCCCCAAAAGATCATATTCTTAATGCTTAAAAGTTATAAACTTTATTAAGTTATAAACAGACATGTCAGTGCTTGGGAGTAATATTCTCTGGACAAGTCTGGCTTTGTAGTTTTTGTGTATTTCACATTCTATTGGAACACCCCTCTTTGTGGAAGAATCCCTAGTCACTGATAAGTGAACACTTCAATAAATATTTATTAGTTTTGTTGGAAGGTTTTTAGGTCATCTTACTACCATATATAATAATAATGGTTATTTTAAAATTTTATTAAAATATTTAGAAGATGCATGAGTACATATATCAAAATTAAGAGATAAATCATTAGAGACTGGGTGTGGTGGCACATGCCTGTAATCCCAGCACTTGGAGGCTGAAAACAGGAGGATCACTATGAATCCCATCTATGTAGTGAAACCCTGTAATAAATACATTTAAAGAAAGAGAGACAGAGAAAGACAGAGAGAAAGAGAGATCGAGAGAGAGAAAGAGAGATCGAGAGAGAGAGAGAGATCGAGAGAGAGAGAGAGAGAGAGAGAGAGAGAGAGAGAGAGAGATCCTTAGAGTTTAAGGTTTTCTGCTCATGTCTTGAAGTCATATATTTGCATCACTGGGGTTATCAATTATTCTTTCATTTTTTCTTATAGATACCTAGCTTACTACAAAAGAGAAATAATCACTATAGAAAATATATATTCTTTATATAATTATAGTTTTATCATTGACATTATATAAACACAGGAATTGGATTTTGCAGAAAATTTCCTGGATAGGCATTTAAAAATTATTCATGACATCTTCTTGTTTGCAATGTAATTTTGAGAGGGAGACAGTTATCACGAAGAAGTGAGATGGAGGGATGATGTTGCTGTATGATGTCTGTGAACGTCCATGTCACCAATTTATCTTTTGGGTACCATGAAGTCACATTTATAGCTCACTAGCAATTATACCATTGTAAAAGTGGCTATTATTCATTGGTTTGATTTTCCTATCTTTAAAATTTTATTTTTGGTTATTTGTGCATTTTATTTTAAAGGTTTGGCTTTCTGTACATCTCTAAGAAACACTACTACTTAAGTTTCTGTTATTTTCATCACATTTTTTTTTCTTTGTTTTCCTGTTATCTGGTTGTTTCATTCCAGAGAACTAGGATTCAGTTAATCTTTTCCCAAGTTGTCATTGATACACTGATGTGAAAATCACTTAAGTCCTTTTCCATTCATCTTCCAGTGTGTTTTCAACAAGTGTTTCCTGTTAGTGTACTTCTCCTGTGATTAAACTATCATTCTTTGAAACCTATGCATCTTCTTAATGAAAGATACCAAAAACTAAAGAAAGCAAGACATACATCCCTTTTGACAAAGAAAAATGATAAAGAGTGTGATCTTTGTGTGGACTGGAAGAGTCTTCAAGCCCCTAACATTTTCCTCAGTGAATATTGCTGTAAATTGTTACAAATAACTAGACCCTTAGTTCTTTGAATGAATATGAAGCTTTCTGATGAATGATGGTTGAAGTTCCACACTGTTGCCAGTGACCTTCCAAGAGCATTACCTTTCTGTCATTTAACTATCTACACCTCAGAAAATATATTCTTTATCACTGACATTATAAAACACAAGGGATTGGATTTTGCAGAAAATCACTTAATTTTCAGTTATTAAAGAAAAATTGGGATTATGATTTTGTAGTGAGTAATAACAGGAAAAGAAGCATTTGCCTTGTAATATTTAGTAATAGCATTTATCTTTCTTACAATAAAGAGAATTTTCATTTATAACCTTTATTCTAAAATTTATTGTAGATAATAGATGAAATTTAGTAGGATTATAAAAATATTTGATTTTTATTTCTAAAGTTATCACTCAAGGTACACTTGCATGATAAATGAAATCTGCTAAATTAGTGAAATGTTTATCTTTCAACGGATAGAGTTCAGTGAAGATACCAACACAGAAGTAATTTTTGTTTTTGTTTCAATTTTGCTCCCAGTTCCAAGTGCCTGATCAGAGAACTTGGGTAAGTTTCCTACTTATATTTTGACTGAAATAATGTAGCATTAACAAAAGATTATCTTATAAATTGCTATATACACTTAAAGAATTTTGAGTCCCTTTCCATTAAATGATATGGCTTCAATTGATAATTTATCAAACTGCATAGTATGTTTAAATATAATTGGATATTTAATAAGCCATAAATAGCTCATGGAATGATTTTTATATGATGAATCTGACCCATTCTTCTTAGTAATATGTTAATATTAAACTCTTTCTGGACACCTGGGAGCATGTTATTAAAGAAAAATTGAAATGGGTCCTTAAGTGGGAAAAACCTTTGTTTGGGGGACAGAATATTAAATATGCTTTTGCTAAAGCTTTATCTTGGATATAACATGGACTTATATGTAGACACAGACTGACAGTGGAATTCTCCATATATCCCAAGGTAGAATTGGCTATTTGAAAAAAGATTTGTTTAAAATCCCCTGTTGAATAGGTTTTTCTTAGCATTAGGTCTTAGTAGTTCAACTTTTAACTACTCTTTTCAGATACCATCAGTTTCAGTTAATTATAAAAAGGACAGCTATTTTTTGTTGAGAAAGCTCTTTAAGATATAAAGAATTCTATTTAGCTTTCACCTCCATATAAAACTTGATCAATGGAAATAATGTATATCTCTAAATTTCCTCTAAACATATGTGTATTTATTTTGTCACTCATAATTATGCAGATTTCTGAGGGATCAGGAAAAGTCATACGATGTAGGTCAGCTGCCTTTTAAAGCCATTATATAATTACTAGGTTATTAGGAATTAATTTTAGTTGAAGCGCTTTAGCACTCAACCTATTTCCTGTGTTTGATATCAGTTTTTCTTTACCAGGAATTTCTCCATTTTCTCTCTCTTGCGGTATATGTAACATAGGAAATGAATGTTGATTTTTTTTATTCTGATATATTCATTGAAGGATTAACTTTATACTTCTTAAAAGATAATCATAGAAGGAAGGAAGGAAGGAAGGAGAAAAAGACAGAGAGACATAGACACAAAGAAGAGAGAAAAGTAGATTCAGAGAAAGAAGCAGATAGAGACAGACAGAGAGACAGTCAGACAAAAAACAACAACAACAACAACAAAAAACAGAATACCTTCAACAAAGTTGTGTGGTCAGTGTGGTTGCTTGTTTTCTGACCTACATTTCTGTATGTCCTCTTTCACCTTCCTGGTACAGGTCTGTCTTGAGTATCTTGTCTTCTGACGTTTGTCTTTTCTAAGGTCAAGTAGCTATGTTGTTACCCTACATAGCATAACTATCCTTTTGCTGACTTCTGAATCCAATTAAGATTTTCATTTAGATTCTCTTTGCTTATACTACAACAATAGAGCAACTGCCATTGCAGTGCTTTGGAAATGCTTCCGTTCCATTGGCTCACAGCTTTTTTAGGGCTATGATTTACATTTCTTTTTTTTTTTTTTAAAAGAATTTTATTTATTTATGTGTGTGTGTGTGTGTGTGTGTGTGGC
>NW_004524631.1:7392454-7415741 GCF_000260255.1 Octodon degus
TGTGTGTGTGTGTGTGTGTGTGTGTGGCCAGCTCAGCCATGTGGTGCTGGGGGATTGAACCGTGGTCCCTGTCCTTTGCTAAGCTTGTTCTAAGTATAAGTAGGTGCTTTAGACCACTGAGCCATCTCACCAACCCCGACATTTCTATTGTAAGACATATTAATAGTCAACATTAAAGATACATGTTTATAATTTTTAGTGATAAAAATTGTAAGTAATTTCAGTCATGATTCCTGAATATGATACATGGAGTGATATAAAAATAAAATATAAATATTTGCTTCTCCTTCAAATGACCATGATTTTGAGATTTCTCAAGATTATCAAGTGAATAAATATAGAAAACTGCCTAATCTACAAACTTTCCCATGATAAGTTATTTATGAATAGTTGATGATTTTATGATAAAGCCATGTGTAATCTAATTGTGAAACATTAGGTCACATAATTCATATTGTCTTTGGACATATCATTTCATATAATCAAGTTGTCACTTTGATAGTTTAAATGAGAAACTTTTATGTCATCAATTACTGGTGCCAGACAATAAATATTAAGCTAAGTGCTCAGGACTCAGTTGATGATATCTTGACTGCTGAAATATCGTTTAAAATACTGACTTTATTTGACTAGAGACGTTGGCTATATTTTTTGGTAGGAGCAAGGGAATTATATCTAAATATTAATTTGCGTCAGTATAAAGTTAATAGCCTCTTGAGGAATGAAAGGGGGCAAAACAACTTCCTCTTCCAGACATCTGGCTGCAGATATCATCAACAACTATTATATATGTAAATAAAAAGTACTGTTCCATAGGAAAAAACTGCCATTTACTCATATGAGGTTACCCTAAGACATGAGTGGGTCATATGGCAAGACGTTTCTAAAATATATGATCTAAGTTTTCCCCCTTTAGCTTCTCCATTGTCAGCAAATTTCTCATTCACAATAACACACATTACCTTTTTCATTTGATTTTCATAAATAAAATATGTGTACATCGATTTTTCCCATATATCCCAAATTATCTTGCTTTACAAAATGTAAGTCGGACTTTAAAGTGAATATTGAAACTTGCTACTTCTATAAAATGTGTAGTGCTTCATGGAGGGACATGAGTCAGACCAGATAGCAGGAAAAAGTTAAGGTTTTGGCCATCTGTTAGCTAAATTTCACTTGAATTCAATACTTCAGTCTTAAGGTTTATACCAAGGTTGATATTGGTCAAAGGGTTGCAAATGTAATCCAACTGGCAGGTGTCTGTGGAAGTCAGCATCCCTGTTCTAATGAGGATCCTATTTCCAACTGATTAAGTGCTCCAAGAGCAGATCTGAGGAGGACAAGAGGAAGATTCATTAAAGAGCTTTTATATCATTTCAGGTGTTGTCGCTAGCTGGACAAAAAGTGTGTGTGTGTGTGTGTGTGTGTGTGTGTGTGTGTGTGTGTTAATAGCTACCTTCAGCTCACTTTTCCTTCTCTTTTCCTTATTCCAATTCAATCCTCTTTTTACTGATGCTAGAAGCCAATGGTGAGGATGGTTTGTAGGCGAGACACTCAGGTAGCCTCCATTCTTTTTCCTATTATCTTTAAGAGTGTCATTCTTTAGTCATCAAACCCCTAATATATTTTCTTGTTTCTTGATGGCTTTCCCAAATTGAAACAGTTTGAGGTAAAGTAATCACAGTGATCTTTCTTCAAAAGGAGCTAGCCATTAGCAGCTACTAAAACAAGACACATTTCTTACCAGCCAGTTGCTCTTAAATAACTTGAAGGACTAGAAAGTTGAGAATAATCATAGTCATGAGTAAGCTATTTTCCATATAAAAGGAGAAAAGCGTTTCTATGAGACATAATGCTGCAGGAATCTGAGTATGTCAGCAGGTTGGACACTCAAATGATTTAAAGCTGCTAGATAATGAAAGTTTGCCAAATATTAAATGTACATAAATAAAACATTTATAATCATCACACGTGCATTTACTGTTCTTCCCAATAAATACATCTGATCATGACTCTTACCCTTGCTTGTTACTACTAATAAGCTTGAAGACTAGAGGTCATTTTTCACTCAGATAATTTATTCTGTGGTAGATGGAATGCCAAAATAATATCCTGCAAGGAACAATTACAGTAGTATCATTAACAGTATCTAATAGTAAATGCAACTAAAATAGTATCATAAGGTATTTCTGGATTGATTTTTAATAAATAAAAGCCAACATAATGTAAAATACTAATATTCTGGCTAGAAAGGGATAATGTCTCCATTCTGCAGAGAGAATTTCCTCCAACCTCTCTCTGAGCCGCATCATCATTCCATATCTCTGCTCTGTGATCAGTGTGTGTCAAAATCCTTCATAGTGACAAATGTGCTGTCCACTTGCATCTGTGGAGAATGTTTTAGCAGCTGAATGATTATGAATCAAACCCTTGAGCTTATAGCCCTTACTGCCTCCCGATGTGTTCACATTTGTTGTCTGACAAGTAAATGTATCTTGACTTTCCTCTGAGATTTTTTTTTTTTGCACAGTGTTTGATGAAAGACATTTGGCAAATTGGCAGTGGTACCCTGTCATTGCAATTTGTAGCTAACATTAGGAGTCTGGGCATGAAATGAGAGGGCAGGTTCCAGGATCAAGAGAAAAAAAAAGAGCTAACTAGAACATGAATAGTCATGTGAACAATCAGACATTCACTATTATCGAGGTGAGAACTGTATTCTGGCATAGGAAGTAAAAAGTATTCTGTCCCATGGTGTGTTCACTGTATATAAATGTTGTTAATCTTTTAAAAAGCTTGCATATTAGATCTCCTCTATTTTGCTGCTGCAGCAACAAAATGATTCACCTCTTAGGTTGATGAGCTCCTTGAGTGTGTAGTACTTACCTTCTGGGTCTGTGTGTATCTTCTGGTTTACTGCACTAATTCTAAGAAATGCATAGCAATTCTTTTTAATATTTGAAAACAAATTGATTTAGCAAGATGCACTGAGTGTGCTTTGTCTACTTAAAAAAATTGGTAATAAATAGCTTCTAAACAAAATGTGGACGCCAAGGAAACAACCTTTTAGGATAGTTGAAGGTAAATGGAAAGTTTCTTTAACTGTAGACATTAAGGATCAAGCCAACTTTGAAAGGTAATGAAATCTCCTAATTTTCAAATATGGATGTAGCTCAACAAAAACTTGCATACAAAAAGGAAAACTAATGAGGTTGTTAGGATTAGGCAAAATAATTTTTTCAAGAGTATTTCCCTGAGAAGGGCTGGGGAGATAGCTCAGTTGAATAAGCACTTGCCTGGCAAGTACGAGGGCCTGAGTTCAATCCCTGGTTCCACCAAAAAAAAAATTCCCTGAGAGATAATTGCATGAACTCTTTCCTGTATTTTAAAATGTTCATACGTGTAAATTATCTGCCATTTTCATATGTAATTATCTATCAATTTATTGCCATCTTTGTCAAAAACAGCATATTTCCTCAAACTTCTTTTTATATAATCTCATTAGAATGTTTGCATGTTCAGCTATTAGTTTAACACAGCCTTACATAGTATACCTCTTACATATTTAATTCTTTTCTTTCTAGATTACACATATTTGATGTAGCTATAACTTTTTGACATTTGGTGTCCTTTCTTGCTGTGAGTTCTCATGGGACTCATAGTCTGTACTATAAGGTGTGATTGGAAACTACCATGAATGTCTATTTCTTTCTTTTTTTTTTTTTTTTGGTGGAACTGGGGATTGAACTCAGGCCCTTGTGCTTGCCAGGGAAGTGCTTATTCTCTGAGTCATCTCCCTGGCTCCTCCATGAATGTCTAAATTTTAAAAAACTATTATAGTAAAAGGCCCATTGACACACTTACCCCATTTTGCTATTTCTGACACAGTTCCAGAAGTCTTCCTTTGTGTCCTTCTTGTGTTGTCCTCGTTGCCATGATGCTCTGAATTGATCCAAATGTTTACTTTTCCTGGCCAGTTTCACTTTGAGGAAGAGCGAGGTGTTGCTAGGTGTCAGATCTGGTGAATAGAGTGGATGAGCTCTGTGATGCTCATATGGCCCTGTCCTTCCATCCTGCCTTTCCAGTGGATGCAGTGGCACTCACTGTTACCTTTTATCTTGCCTTGTCAAGATACTCATGAATGCAGCCTTTCAGAACTGCTTCAGGAAGTGGCAAGGACGTGGGAGAAGTGTGTTGGAAGTGAGGGGGGATACTTTGAGAGAAATATGAAGTGCATGTTTTACTGTAAAAAATTTTATATGTCTATCAGCAGAAGAATTGATACAATGTGCTATGTGCACGCAGCAGAGTACTGCTCTTCCATGCAGAAAGGGAGACATGAGGCATTCGCAGAAAAATACGTGTACCCTGACACTGTAGTGTTAAGTAAGATATGTGAGACACACAAGCTTAAGTATTGCAGTTTCTTTTATATAAGAAACTCAAAATATAAATAAAGAGCAAAATAAAAGGTAGGGGGTAGGGAGAGATCTTTCTCAAATAGGAAAGGATCTCAAGATATGGAAGGTGATGGAGGGACTACGGATGAATAAAAGAATCAGGATGTGTTATGTACCTGTACCAACTCCACACATGGAATGTAAACCTGTCACGTACATATGCTAATAAAAATAAACAATGAAAATTAATCTAAATATTTACCATATATTAATATCAACTCATACTAGGAAAGGCATTAATATCTTTCTCTAAAATTTCAGTTTACTTTGATATCTATAACAAAATATTGTTACTTAATTACACTAAAGTTAATTTGACCTTATCATTTCTTTTAGCTGTTTCACTGCGCAATTGTATATTAGATTACCTTAAAACTACCTAAGGTCTTAGTAAAAAAAAAAAAAGCATTCATCTAGTACTTTATGAGCTTGATTCTACTTTTATTTCCCAATTTGATCGTCTTGTTGTTTGTTCAGTGTTTAGAGCCAAAGCTCAGAAGATTGCTTGCTTTCCTATTAACCTTTCTGGTATGTCAGAGATTATTACAGAGGAGGAGATGTCAGGCCCTTCATGGTCTTGCACTTTGCCTTTCAGATGTCAGCTATTGAAAACATGGCAGAAAAGCTAGAGGGCTTCAGTGCCCTGAAACCTGAAGCCAGTGAGCTGCTGCAGTCAGTGCCCTCTATGTTCAATTTCAGAGCACCTCCCAGTACCCTGCCGGAGAACCTACTGCGTAAGGGAAAGGAGCGTTATACCTGCAGGTAACTACCAAGTTAATTATGGCTGACTTTCCAAAAATCTCCCTCTGATTTCAGAAGGCCCTGTTGTTTGTTTTTCAAATTATTCTTGATTGGATGATTAATAGCAACCATGATAGATTTCAGGCACTTCAAAGTGGTCTTTATTTGGCGAGATTTAAAAATAGCAGTTTTTAAAAATTATTAAATGAGAATTTTAACATAAACCATTTGGTTGTGATATATGAGGCTGGAGGCTTTCCAAATACTATCTACTTGTCTCACTTTGATATTTATGAATTTTCTTTCACAGTTAATTATTTTCAGCTAAAGGTAAAATACTACTGTCTTCTAGCATACATTTGTTAATTGTCCTGGAATTGAAAACTAAGTCCATTCAGGAAGGATGAATAAAGTTTATAAGTGAAGAAAACTAGTTAACAACTTCCTTGTTAATCATCAGTACAGGTCTAAAGTTTATTGTCTGTTTCTGGTTTTAGTGTGTTCTTAAAAAATAAGTTACACTTAAAAATTCTCAATTGTCTATAGAAATTTGCACTGTCTGACTGATTCAGGCCTATCAGTTTACCTGTTCTTTGGAAAATGTGTCACTTTCTTTCCCGAACAGCTTTTATGGAAACACACATTGATAGATAGATGAAGTCTGAGGATCTTGTCTGATCTGGTACCATTCAGTGTACAGGGAATTGTCACTGGCTGACATGTAAAATGAGTTGAAACATTTGAAATATGTTTACGTGAACCCAGAATCACAAACTCTTATTGTTTTGATTCCCTTGTCTGGATCAGTTTTGTAAATGCAAAGATATGGACTTAATAAAAGAGGCATATGCGGGTCATCAAAACTGATGTTGGTTTTCATAAACTGCTCGCTTATGCTCGAGCAAATTCAAGCAGATCTCATAATGCAGCCTGTTTTGTAGAGTTATTTATGTCTGTAGAATGGCTTTCTTGCAAATATTAAATACCAAAGACATATGAGTTCCATGCAAGATTAATTAAATCAGTAATAAGCATCTGGCTGCTCTGTGGCTTGAGAGAAGTAACGTCGACTGTGCTGACTTTGCTCTTATAAACATCTTTCCGTAACAGATACTGTGGTAAGATTTTTCCGAGGTCTGCGAACCTAACACGGCACTTGAGAACCCACACAGGAGAACAGCCTTACAGGTTTGATGATGATTTTTCTAAATATCCTGGTAAATACTGTAAACAACAAAATGGAATTACAGGAACAATTTTAAAGGAGGTTTTATCTATATCTGACTGTATGTCTACTCCATGTTGAGTCAGGAAGATTTGACTGATTAAAATTAGAAGAGGCCTCATTTCTTTAATCAAGGTTTTCTGCTTCTCAATCGAAAAGTTTTAGCAATGTTTCAGAAAAAAAAAGCATTTAAGAGATGTTAGTCCTTTAAATTTTTATTGTTATTTAGTCTTAGTCTCTTCTCAATAATTCGTACCCTTGTAGTTGATACAATTGCAACTTGCACTTTCCTTTTTCTATGCATCAAGTGTGAGCTAGGAATTAACAATCTATCTCTATATACTTTGTCTTCCTAGAACAGCTAAATCTTTGTTCCAGGTCCCAACAAGAGGTTAAGAAAAAAAAAAACAAAACTTAAATGTGGGAAGGAGAAAAAAGAAATCTATAACTGGAGATAAAACAGAGAAAATCAAGTATAATACAGAAAAGTATTGATTCTACTAACGATGTCCTAAAGTATCTCATCTTATTCTGTTAAAGGTCAAAATTAGCCAGATGAAACATGGGACATATCTATTAATATTATTGTTCACAAAAGAATAAAAATAAGCAACATGGCCTCTCCCAGGCTTAAAACATAATGTAGATTATTTAATATGCAATGTTTTATGTAAAGGGCTAGGAATTTGTTAATACCTTTTATAAGAATAAATGATATTTATCTTATGCAATGTTATAATTTCATTTTCATTTGAAATTCTTGTGCATTGCATATGTATAAAATTATTTTGGTCTGAATACTAACCATTTTGTTTTATTCTTTTTTTCATTTCATTCGAAATAAGCAATTTATTCAGTTTTGAAGGTTTTTTATATAGAATAAAAAATGGATAGGTCATTACTTATTTGAAGATAAGTAAAATTTTAATAGAAAACTAGAATGCTTTAAACTGAAAATCAATGTTTTTAATTCCTTGATTTCATATATATTTTATAAATTTCTAAGCATGAGTAATAGTTCAACTTTATGCAGAGTAGAATGTGCTTGATATAACAGCCCTTCAAAAGATACAATAATGATAAGTTTTAGATAATTTCTTCTTTAGCAAAGATTTAATCTTCCAGGAATTCTTCTGAAGGAGAAGGAAAGATTTTCACATCTAAATGTTATGCTCAAGGTGTACAACTAGGACAGCACACTCATTTACTCTTTCTTTTTATACCTAAGTGCAATAGCTTTATCCTGGATGATATTTTTATATATGAATTTTTAAAGAATTTACAAACCAGAAATTTTCCATAGCTGGAGATCTTAATTAATGTTGTCAAGCCCTTCTATATAACAAATGAAAAAAAAATCAGATTTATAGATGCTTACAGTGTTTAGAAAGTCTAGTATCAGAATTGAAACCTAAGTCCAAAGCTCTCCCTTCGTAAGTGCATTTTTAGACCATAATTTTAGAAGCTGCTTTGAATGCATTGTCTACCTCCAGTAAATAGGAAGTCCTAGTAACATACATGTTCATTTTAAGAAGTTTTGAAACTTAGCCTTGATTTAAGCATCCCTTTAATCAGCTACCAATTTACTTGAATAGCATCCAATTTTTTTTTTTTAATCTAGAGCACTCACTCTTCTGCCCAAGATGTTATCAGGAGACACATACAGTGTAAGAGTTGATCATTGGGTAGACTTTATCAGTTGCTCTATTCAGATTTAAAGTGTTTACTGGATTTGGAAAATCCTCTGCACATCACAGATAATTGAAAGCACGTCAAAGATGAAATCTCTTTTCCTGATGATTTTTGAAGAAAATTTTATGAGTAAAAATTCTCCTAAAGTGTTGGTGGGAATGTAGGGTTTCTCTGTCAGTTCTCAGGTTGCTCTGCTTACCACAACAAAACTGTACGAAAGGTACTATGCTTCTCACTGCAGCGGGCCTTGGAATTAAATAAAGTTACTATAGGGAAGCCTATGTGTTCACATACAGTTTTTTTCAAAAGCGGATGTAAAGTTGATAGCTACTATCACTACACTGTTTTACACAAACTTATCAACATTATAAGCAATAAATATTGAGGATGCCAGAATAGTTTTTAACAAGGAAATTTAACTCAGGCCTCAACTGGGTTATTCCACTATGCCATAGTAACTATCACAATAAATTTATTTTTCTCACTGAACTGACTAGATTTCTAGCATTCCATAGGGACAGTTGGGGAAGCCCAAGGACTTTGAAAAGAATGCAGTGATTTCTGATGTAGAGTACTTGAAATTGAGTCTGCATTCAGAAGTGGGACAAGGGCTCTTCATGTATAGAAGAATGAGTTAAGGGTTTATTGGCCACTGAGTTAGAAAATTTTACTTGAAAAGCATTAGGAGAAAATCATTTTTTTTTCAAGCAAGATACATGAAAATTACCCAAAGAAATGGTAAAATTTTGGTCTTCAAATGCCAATAGAGAGTAACCTCATCAATTATAAAAAGTACTTTTCTTCCTTAGCCGTAGAACTGAGGGGTGGGAGCTTTACATTTTATATTTTTTATTTTACATTAAAATAACCTTAAATCATTCTATGATTATCAAATGGAAAGCAGAAATAATTAACCAACCAATAATAAATGTTTTTCTGAAAAACGCAGCTTATTCAGAAGTACTACTGAAATTGTAACATGTTAAGAAAAATATACATGGAATGTTTGGGGTTACAGAAAGAGAAAGTTAATGCAAACATTTGATTTCCTCCAAGAGGAGAATTTAATAGCATTATTACTGCTCTTGTGATGGCATAAAGCTTATTAAAAGTCTTGGGAATTCTAATCTTCAAGTTACAAAAATCAGTGTCTTTGGTATCAGCTCACAGTGTTCACATTTACTCAGTTTATAAAGTTTGGAATTGCTTGCTAGTTGGGGGATGGAAGGGAATTTTCTTTGGGATTTCAGCAGAGTAGGTAAGTTTCCTTGGAAATTATTTAATTAGATTTTCAGTTTTGAATTTAAAAAGTATCTTTATTTTGGAGAACACATGAATTTGTTTCATGTTTGAAAAGGATTCAATTGCATTATACTAAGCATAAGAAGAAAAACAATGCTATGGTTTCTAATGCTTTGAATTTTTCAGGTTTATTTAAAATATTATAATTTTTTACCTTCATAAAACTGGGAATGATCAAATCACCCATACATTATTATGTTTTTTTTATAAAGTCATGAAAAATCTTTATAATCCTCAGAGTTCATTGGCATTGAATTCTTGACTGTGTGACTAGCGCCCTTCTTGGTGCCTGGACTTAACTGTCTATTATTGACTAGTGTTAAATGGGTAATAAATTTGATCTAGGTTTCTCTAGTCTTGGGAAATAGCTTTGGATTTGCTTGTGCATATTTTCTCTGCGTTTGTTTTTCAGATGCAAATACTGTGACAGATCGTTCAGCATATCTTCTAACTTGCAGCGGCACGTTCGCAACATCCACAATAAGGAGAAGCCGTTTAAATGTCACTTGTGTGATAGGTGTTTTGGTCAGCAAACCAACTTAGACAGACACTTAAAGAAGCACGAGAACGGGAACATGTCTGGTGGGTAATTGTACTGAGAAAAGATAGCTTATTTTACATATTTTAAAAGACAGTTGTGATCTTTCTCATTTCTGTTTTGACTCCCAAATCAGATCTGTCTGTGAAAGTTAACAGCAAATTTCCCTGTGGGATATAGAATCATGTGAGTGATTATTGATCAATGTGTAACTTGGTGACTTTATATTATTTATTATCATTTTTTCCTCTGCTGGATTCATCTCAATGGGCAATCTCAAGCAAAGGGAGCCTTATCCAAAACTCACTGGCAACGTATGCATCAAGGTTCCGTAAATTGTGTACAATAATCCTTTAAATGGTCTGTGAGATAGCTCACAGACTGGGGTTTGATTCCTTGCACCACGTGCTGCACTGGTGCTGACCCCAGGTGTCCTGAACCGGCCACCAAGTACAGGCTTGGTGGCGCACACCTGTATTCCACCACTGGGGAGGCTGAAAACAGGAGGATCACTACAAGTCCGAGCTGTATAGTGAGACCCTGTACCAAATACACACAGGCACACACACACACACACACACACACACACACACACGAAATAATAATCCTGTAGCTTATTGCCATCGAATGTGTGTGCTAAGCAGGCAGGACTTCTGCAGCAGCAGCCCCAGAGTATGAACCTAGAAGCCACTGTTGCTTGTGTAGAAAGCCTGTGGTTCAGAGAATCTTTACAAGATAGCTTTGTAGGGACCAGGGACAGAACTCTTGATCAGATCAACCCACAGAAAACTATGGGTGTTTTATCTTTGTCACAAATTCTGATATAAAATTAAGTTAAAATCAACTGATGAAAAACTAGCCTTACCTTAACTGAAACCCACCAGGCCAGCACATTTTTAACAGAAAGGATTGCCGGTCTTTTTGTCTTTGGCTTCTAAGAGGCAGGCAGTGAGTCATTAACTAATATTTGCTGCTGGCCTCCGTGTGTGGAGCCAAGCCATGAAGTTGCAATTTGTCTCTAGAGTCAAAGAAATGAATGAGGAGGACAGGCATGAGTGTGGAGTTGAGCAAAAGAGAGGAGTTGAGCAAGAGCAGGAAAAAAGAGTTGAATTTATACATGCTATACAAGTACCCTTAAAGAAATTATTTTATTATTAATCCTTCCTCAATAGGTACATTGTCCATGCTCTTGAATAGGGACTACTTAGAACTACATCCTGATAACATTCTTCAAGCTAAAAATCTAATGATCATGCTTTAAAATGCTAGATTTTAGGCACGGACATTAATCAAATATATGGAACAATTTCTGTGTGACCCCTCTAGCGTAGTACTATAATTTTCTAATCAGAGTTATTTCAGGATTTAAAAAGTGAAAACTGTAACTTATTAGAGCTGAGCACTTATCTGCTAACCCAGATTATATGTTCTTTACGTAGAAGTGATATTCTAACCTCTTATTTTTGTCATATAGACCAGTATGATGAACTATTAAATTGTAGATAGTTTATCAACAAGGTAATCAGCATAAATTTAATGTAGATATAAAATTTGACCACAGATAAAGTACTCATGTTTGTGCCAATTTATTTAAACAACACAGCAATCCAGGGAAATAGGTCTTGTTTTCAGTTTTATAGATGAGAAAGCTGAAGAACTTCCTGTAACAAGCAGAGCCCATATTATCCTCTTAATACTGGACCAGCTTCCCAGCTTGTGTGCTCTGAGTTCTACACATAGCTTAGCCCACAAAACCAGGAGCCAGATTTTTCAGCATGTTTTCAATCTTTATTTTGTAAGTCATTTAGTGTAGCATCAATAAAATGTATTGTTGCACCAGTATTCATAACAGAATATAGTGGAGTGTTTTTAAGACCTGTCCTTAATTTGTCTCACCCTATTACTGATTATATGAATAAAAATGTCCCCATGTCACAGTGGGGATAGGCTAAAAGTACTGAGAGAAATGACATCCACAGAGACTATAAATTATGACCGTACTGGCTTGAACTATTCCTAAGGGACTTTTGCGGGCATCTGTATTATAATAAACAGGGTGGACTTTGACCTCCTCTGATTACTATTGTTAATATTCAAAAAGTATGTTTTTAGAAACAATACTGATCAAATTGCTAAGGAGCAAGGTTGCAAATAAGTTGCCAGATAAATAATAATTTTTGTGACAAAGGCTTTCTGCTCCGCTCAGGTACAGCGACATCATCACCTCACTCTGAACTGGAAAGCACAGGCGCCATCCTGGATGACAAGGAAGATGCTTACTTCACAGAAATTCGGAATTTCATTGGGAATAGCAGTCACAGCAGCCAGTCTCCCAGGAATGCAGAGGAGAGGTGAGACTTTAACAAAAATTTAAAGACAATAATAAAGACAACAATAAAAGCCATGCAGAGTTTCAAAACAAGATGATAGTAAATTAAAAATTATATTGCCTATTATTGTCTTCAAAGTAGTTGCTCCGATTACCAGATATAGGAATATAAGATTGATCAAATAATATGAACACTAACTGTTCTTTCAATGAACTAATTCTATGCCACCTGAAATGAGTGTTTTTCAAAATGTGTTTGCTCTATTCACTTATTGGTATTACTATTGCTGCTACCATTGATGTCTAGCATTTGTGAAGTACGTATTAAATACCATATAAATTAGTAGTATACACATATTAATTTAATTCTCATGATAATCTTCTGAGATAGTGACTGCAATTTTATTAGTGAAAGAATGGAGACATCAAAGGTTAAATGACATGCCAGAAATCACACAAGCAATAGATATGATTCAACCCAGTCCATCGGGGTCCAATACCACCACACTGTTCTGCTTCCCTCCATAGTTAAATAGAATATTTTACCAAATTTTAGAAGGAGATAGGACAATTGCCACACAGACTCAATGGAGTCACTGTGATTAGTGGTTACTATTATATATCCTATGTGTATTACAGGCAATCTGAGGCTCTGTTTCTTTCCCTATATTTGTCTCTCTTCTGCCATTTCTCTTTATATAAGTATATATTTATGCATTAGCTATCTATTTTCATCCTAATATCTTTGATGTAGAAATTATTGAAGACTTCCGAATTCAGATTCTTTCACTACCTTGTGTCCTCTCAAGTGAATATTCATATAATTCTGGTACATTTATTTCAGTGACCATAATTATTCTTGTTTTGAGTGACCTAGTATATGGGTCCCCTTTTCTTATCATGAGCATCAAACATATTAAAAGAGAATCTCATTTTGTTCTGAGATTCTTATTTTAATGCTGTTGGTAATAACTTACACTTACCTAGTACTTTACCTCGTACATGAAGCTCATCAAACATTATTTTTGCTAAAACTATTGAATTAAAATTTGTTATCTATATGTTATAATTAAATATATGAAATTGAGAGTATTTTCCTAAACATAACTATGTTGTAACTCATTAAATTAAGATGCTAAAATGTTTAGTAGGATACATTATAAATTTTATTATAAAATTGGTGTAAGTTTCATTAATTTTCATCATACAATTATAAAGGGTTAGTGGACTCTATTTTTGAAATTGGTAGTAAGTCAAGGTCAATTACTTAGGGTAGTTTCTCCATTAACTTGCTTCAAGTGAACGTTTTAATCAAAATAACACAAAACTTGTGGCCACGTTAGTTCTTCAACTTGTATAAAAATGTATTTAAGAAAAAAGGAAAAAAAAGATCTCCCTAGACACCCAAGAAGTCTCGTTAGGTCAATGATGTCGTGCTGTTGCACACACCCTGCCCTCTGCTTCCCTGGGTAGGAGGGAGCGCTGAGGGAGGGCGGCACATGATCAGAAGCCCAGTGTGGTAATAGCAGTGAAGAAGCATAGTTACAGTCTTACATTTTGAAAATAATATTTACCTGATACGAATAAGAAAAACTGAGACGAAGATCACTTAGTTCTGAAATCCTCATTCAGCGTTTCTAGCTCTTCACTGGAAATTTGTGAGCCATTGCTATAACATCTGGCTTCAACATGCCGGAACAGTACAGAAAGAAGAGTTGAGTCTCCAGCGGAGGACTTTTGATGCATAAGTTATCCCTATAAGGTGCATTATTTGAAAGCATAATTAAAAAATATATTTTCTTAGTTAAGTGGGCTTTATTACTTTTTGTTTTCATCCATGTTCTCTCTTTTTTTTTCTTGTCTTTTATTTAAAAATTAGCAATTTTGATCCATTTAAGCTAGAAAACTGGCAGCATATATGGAAACTAATAATTTATAATGGTGTAAAATCTGTGTTCACCATTCTGTGATAAAGCAAGTTGATAGACTGATTATATTAAATACTTTGTAATAATGATTTGAATTTTTGTGGTCAAATGGACTTTTACTCCATGCATCATATCCAAGAACATTTTATTTATGTGTTAATTTCTGTTGGGAAATCTAAATATCACATTGTGCTTATGCTTTATATGAGAAAACGTTAGGAATACATTGTGATACCTCATCTTCCATAATCTGCCGCATAATTATATATGAAAATCATACATGGCCATAACAGTAACTTAATAGTCTCCATGAGTTTTCTGAATTAGGAAATAGAGGAAGAAGGGAAAATGGAAGGCCATGAATTACCCAGGAATTAGGACATCTTTGTACCTATGATGTTTCCATTCTGTACAAGCTTTCTGAACTCCAAGTGGCTTAATTTCTCTAGTCATAGATCTTTAAGGGGAGGAGCCTACAAGAAGATATTTTTAAAATTGATATCATTTCCTATATCTTATTTTATAACTAATTTTAACTTTCTATAGTTTTACTTTCAATTTTATGATAAAAATTAAATACTGATTTCTTGTTTACTATTCATTTGAAAGCCCAAGAAGCTAATCTTAGTTATAAATCACTCAAATGTATTAAATTAGAATTCTTGAGTAATTAAACTTTTTATAATTTCTTTTAAATTACATTTATAATCCTTGAAAACAAGCAATAGTATTGCAGATGACATTTTATGATGTAATATTCTTCTTTGGCATCATTATGTTAGAAGTGCTTGCTAAGTAAAACTTCAAAAGAGATTTGCTTCTCTCTCTTTTTGGTATCAGGAATCGAACTCAGGACCCCACACTTGGCCAGGCAGGTGCTGCTACACTGAAATAGGTGTACAGTCACATTGCTTACGTCAGTGTTTTCTTGAAAATAGGGAAACTTCTCAATATTCAGACTATCAAGAATAATTTAGAAATAATACAAGAAGTAGCTCTTAATGGCTTCCAAGCTTGGGTAGATAGTCTAAGTGGGGTATACCACAGATGTGAACTAGTAGTATAACGTAACACTGGTCCTTGGTAGCTACTTTCATATTTTTGGAACCGTGAGATAACTTGAGTTGTATGTGTTGAGTGATTGTCGTTGTTGCTCAAGAATATGAATTCTCCATGACTTAGTTATTTTAAATTGCAGGTACTTAAATAATAATTAGGTACATTATGCAAAAAAAGCACTTTCTGGTTTTGTTCTGCATACAGTGATATCATTTGTTACGTGAAAGGCTTATATGAAATCAGAGGCTGGGATTATTTTTCCAGTTCTGCCAGTGACTCCATTTATAATCTTAATAACCATCCAATTATTTTTCTCTCATTTTTTTAACATGTGAAATTACATTATTCTCCCAAGATTGCTATAAAGTATAAACTATAAAATTTCCTGCGTAGGTGTACAAAAAGCTGGACAACTTTTAGGGAGATGATAAGAAAGCTAACTGTATGCTTAAAACATTAAACCAATAATTGAGCCCTTTTCTTTTTAATAGAATAAATGGCAGTCACTATAAGGATGAGAAGGTATTGGTGACTGGTCAGAATTCAGATTTACTGGATGATGAGGAAGTGGAAGACGAGGTGTTGTTGGATGAGGAGGATGAAGACAACGAACTCACAGGAAAACCCGCGAAGGAGCCCGTGGCCAGCAGTCTGCATGAAGGAAGCCCTGAAGATGACTTTGAAGAAGCTGGTGCCCTGGAGATGAGTTGTAAGACGTCCCCAGTGAGGTCAGTGCACCGGGCAGCCTGCTAGGCTAAACGAGGGGAGAGTACACACGCTTGTCTCTCCTCCTGCTCTGCTTTGCCCTTATAGTATTGCATGTGATTGGAATTGGGGAGCAATGAGCCATGGAAGTTAGATTGGCATTAGCAAGGTGCACACAGTGCACCACTTTTATAAGAGTAAAACACGGTGAATTATGAATAAAGTGTGCAAGTGTATCAATGCTCTTGTACTTGCAGAGTGCTGCGTGAGGTAGGAAGGATATGTAAAAATGACACAGGTACACAGTCACTTAGGTTAGACTGTACTTAAGCCCAAGGGAAACTAGAGATTTCCACACGATACAATGTCATTCAATAATCTGACAAATATTGCTAAGATAAATTTGACTTCATTATATATTTATATAACCTGCATACATAATTGATTTTTAAATGGAAAAATTAGCCAAAGAGTTGACAGGAATATTATATTTTCATGAGGATCATGTGTGCTGACCTCATGTTTTCATAACTTTCATTGAAATGGAAATTTTAGATGCGTGAATTCTCTCTGCACACATTGCTGACCTAATGTGTCACTGATTTTATCTCAAATATATACTTGACTGTAGTTAATAAAAAATATCCAAGAAAAGCATGATTTAAGATAAGGTATTTATAAATATTGTACGGAATCCAACCATTGGTGAGTGACACTTTACACAGCAAATACAACATGAAGTTTGATAGCTGTTTAAATTCTAATAAAAGTGATTTGATTAAAAAAGAAACTGAAAAAGGAAAAAAAAAAAACCCTTCTGTGCTTTCCCATTGGTTCATTTTAGGTATAAAGAGGAAGAATATAAAACTGGACTTTCTGCTCTAGATCACATAAGGCACTTCACAGACAGCCTCAAAATGAGGAAAATGGAAGATAATCAATATACTGAAGCTGAGCTGTCTTCTTTTGGTACTGCCCATGTGCCAGAGGAACTTAAGCAGCCGCTACACAGAAAGTCCAAGTCACAGGTACATATTTTCCTGCAGTTCAGCATCATGGGGACATTGTGCATACAAATGTACATTTCCTTTCATTAGCAGAAGGCAAATATTTTACCTTTGCAGTACTTTAGAAGCAGGTCCAGGTGCTTTGCCTGAGTGGTCCTGTCTTTATATATGACTGAATCCAAAAGAGTGACCCTGTGCACCAACTGATATGGCTTCATTCAGCACAGAAACTTCTGTGACAAGCCCTATTCTACAATGATTTCTCCTTTGCTCTGCAGTTCTTTTACTTCTTCTAGGTAGTTCATAATGTTTGTTTAGTTGTTTATATATTACTTGAGAATTATTTTCTGATTGTTTAATTAACCATATTTTTTGCCAACATAAGGTCACGTTAGGATTTTTAGAAAGCAAATTCTGTTGTTTTTAGCTGCATGTAGTATATTAAGTGTATTAATTAACATGTGATTAAGTTATAGAACTTAGGAGCAAACTGAAATCAGAAATGAAATGAGTACCAAGGCCTTAAATGAATTTTTTATTAAATAAATGAATAACACACAAATTCCCTGAGTTCTATAGCATTCTGTGAGAATAATAACAAAAACTAAATCTATTTAAGCATTTATAAATACCAATTAAAAGAGGCTTTATTCTTTTAAGAAAAGGAAATTAGTATTTTTTTATATCTATACTTAACGAACATGTTCATTCAGGTCCATCTTTTAAAAAATAACTGCCCAATGCCATATTTATTGATCATATTGGTTGAATTGTTTTATCCATGATACCATTTTGGAGGTGGTCTGACTTATCAGTATGATCGTATTAGCTTGTACATTTGACACTGATTTCTAAATAAGAAATGTTGCCTGAGATGTTTTGGGCTGATCTTAATAGCAAATGTAGTAAGTTGTAATAGCAAATCTCCACTAAAATAGGGAAAACACTGTGTCAGTGGGATAATTCAATATTTTTAATGTTATTAAATTCAGTGAAAACCTTGTTATTAGTATGATGATAGAAAAGTTAATGTTATTTGTGAACTCATGTTAAGGCAGCCAGTGTGGACATTAGAAATTCCTACCAACTGTCTTCACTTGCGTGAGAACATAATTTAAAGGTTAGGAATTGATGCCTTTTCCTTGTTAAGGAGTAGGGTAGATAAGACAACAATTTCATCTCAATGATCTAATAGAGATAAAGTAAATTTTTCAGTTGTAAATCTTACAAATTAACTAACCCAAGTAGATATCTCGTTTTCTCTTAGCCATTCATTAGAAGTTGTTAGGATTTTTAAAAAGCCGTTGATTTTCCATTCTTTCTAGCTGATCAGAGATATCAGAAGGATCCAAGTTTCCTCTTTTTAAACTTACTTAGTTATTCTACTGAAAATACTTTCTGTGTGAGACATAATGTTGAACATCAGAAACTGTCAAAAGGTATAGAAAGCCAACAAGCTTGAGCACTTAGAAAGAATGGATATGTTGTATAATTCAGTAGCAACATATTGGCATTAAGTTCCTACTGACAATTGTCATCTCAAGAAATATGAACATTTTGTAATCCTAGCTTGTATTTTTTTGTTACTTGATTATGCCATCTATATTAGTCTGCAAATGGTGGGGCATTTGTCCAAATTAAGTATTTCTTGAAACCATTCATTCTGTATTCTGTGACTCACTAACTCATAAAAGTTTTGTGCCACACCCAGATCCTTGTGCATTGAATGTGTTTTTCCTTTGATTATTTTTATTTTATTTTATTTTATTTTATTTTATTTTATTTTATTTTTCTTGTATCTCAGGGAAGGGTCTACAGGGTATTCGGGGTCTCACTACTAGATCAGACTTGTAGTGATCCGCCTGTTTACAGCCTCCCAAGAGCTGGGATTACAGGCGCACGCCACCATGCCCAGTCTCAATTGCAATCTCAGCACACCCCAGGGGCAGGGCCAGCACGGCAGGCCCCGGGATTGAACTCGAGGCTCCTGTACCTGCTTGCAGGTGCTTTAATCCGCTGAGCTATTTGGCCAGCCCTTCCTTTGATTATTAATAAGAATATATTCTATATTTACCATTTCCTTGCATTGAAAGTTTCAAATGTTTTACTCAAAATATTTCTGCATTTGCTCTGTGATTTTTGTAGCAATTGAATAAAAATTTTGACCAATACAACAGTGGCTGTATTCTACATGAAATCTTTAAAGAATTCTATTCTACATATATGGGTATTAATTTCAGGTTAATAAATTCTGCTTAAAGGAGGAACACCGGTCTAAGTGCTTTATGTAAGTTAGAGTCAGGGGTTCCTCTATGAAGCTTGAGGATGAGCACAATTATTGCTACTGCATTCTATAAATGTTGGAAAATAAAACTTACAAGTGAAGCAACGTGACTAAAATCACGATGTCCGCTAAGTAAAAGGTAGGCTAGAAACCTGGAGTAGACCAAAGATGTCAAAATTTTATTTATATTGCCTTACATTTTTCTAAAGATCACAAGTTTTCTTAATATTATTTCAGGATATTTATTTTACCTCTAAAGATTGATATATAAGCTGAATAAATAGATTAAGTTCAATATTCACTCAATCCGTACTCTAAACTCTAGAAAGGAGAAAAACTGTATTATTTATCTGATTCTTTAGGACCTAGCAAGTGCCTGGCAGAGAGTACATGCTTAAGAAATACTTGTTAAAGGAGTAGTGAGGTTTTGTATAGGTCCGGAAGGCAAATTGAATACATAAAAGTCAAATGTGTACATTTACAGCAATGACCCAGCAAATCGAAATCAGCCTGTAAAGGGAGATTTTCTAACTGAATGCCATGATTATAGAAGAAACCACAGACTGGCCACATGTCTCAGCATGACTCCCACAGATGAAATTCTGCCTAACAACAGGCATTTTTTCTTTGTTTACAGACAGTGGAATGTCTTTGGCAGGACTTTAATGATTCCACTTCAGCAGCATTTTGACAAGCAAGGTTAGCAATGGATGGGACCAACAATAGCAAATCAGCAGTGAAAAGTTCACTCACAAGTCAAGACGGAACATTTCATTTGAATATTTTACTTGGCAGTCCATAGGGATTCTCTGAACAGTTACTTAGAATGTGACATGATCATGAGGAAGAATGAGAACTTCCTCACGGCACCTCAGTGTGCTGGCGCTCGGCCGACAGCTGGGCACAGGGTGCTTGGGTCGGCATCGGGCCTTGCACTGTGTTTTTTGTGTTGGTGGAGATGATTTGATACACCTCAACTTTCAAGGTCTTTGGGTGCCAGTAGTGGATGTAAAATAATACTGGATTAAAATGTGGGCAAAATCAATATATGTCCTTCCCCTGGGTTCAAATTTGGGAAGGACTCGGTTTTAGGCCTTTGGTGTCATTGAGCGATACTGGACAGATTGTCTCTTATTCTTTGCTCTCAGAGAAGTTCAGAAGACAGAGTGCCTTGTGTGCCACCCGGTTGTGTTGAAGGAGGCCTGCATCTTAGGCCAGTGTGCAGGGGTAAATGAAAGGAACTTGATACTTGCCAAAGCAATTCTGGTTGAAAAGCACCTGGTCTGTATGCAGGTGAAGCGTGACAGTAATGCTTATACTCTAGGAGGCTGTGGCAGGAGAACCTCACCAGTTCCAGCCCAGATGAAACAAATTAGCAATTCAGGGAGACTTTGTATCAAAATAAAAATGAGAAAGGGCTAAGGATGTATAGCTGGGTAGGAAAGCCTTGAGTTGAATTTCCCAGTACTGAGAAAAATAAAGGGAAACGGTATGTGTTTCAAATACCACTTACTGACCGAGTCTCTCCTTTTACCTCAGGCGTATGCTATGATGCTGTCATTGTCTGACAAGGAAGCCCTCCATTCAGCGTCTCACAGTTCTTCCGCCGTGTGGCACAGCATGGCAAGGGCTGCAGCAGAATCCAGTGCCATCCAGTCTATCAGCCGTGTATGACATACTAAGCTTGACCAGAATGGGACCAAGTCCACCAGTAGCATGGTTCTTTCCTATAGGACTATTTACAAGACTGCTGAGCAGAATGCCTTATAAATCTGAAAGGTCACTCATTTAAAGTCTGGTGACCTTAAACTGAATGATTAAAGAAAAAAGAAAGACAAAGGAAACTATTTATTCTCGATTTTTTTTTTTTTTTTTTTTTTTGCACAGCAAATGCAGCTGCTGACTTCTGGAGGATCAGTTTGACTTAAAGTGAGTCCGTGGAAATGAAAAACTTGCTGGGCAAAAGGCATCTTCCAGTTCACCCTGCCTAGGGTGTGGGTGGGCAAGAGGGGCAGTTGAGATGGCAGCCTTGATATGAACGAACACTCCGTAGAAACCGAATTCTTATCTGTACAAGATTACCTGAAATGATTGGGAACAGTTGCTTTGAATTACAGATTTAATTTTTCTCTTTGTTAAAGTCTTCTGTAATTTAACCCTTTGAAGATGGAAGTAGCTGGGTGAAATGCACAGTCAATTATTATAGAAACTGATGAAAGGGAGTATTTGTTCCCCCCTTTAACTTTTGCCTTCTTAAATACATGGCTTAAAACTAGGGGAAAAGGGTCTGTGTATATTGTAAACTATGGATGTTCATGCTTCAGGAGGTTAAGTCAGTGATTTAACCTGTTCATCACCAGTACCGACGTACCACTAATAAAATGTTTGCCAAATGCTTGTAATAACATCTTCATTTTAGACAATCATGTCACTGGTTTTTAATGTTTAATTTTTTTGTGTTGTGTGTATCATGTATTTATTTGTTGGCAAACTATTGATTGTTGATTAAAATAGCACTGTTCCAGTCAGCCACTATTCTATGATGTTAGAGGCACACCCCTCTCTCAATTGCAAGGACCAAGGTGACTGGACCTGTGTGTGGGAGTGCCGAATGGGGTTTGGCTTTTCTTAACATTCCTTTTTTTGGTTGTTGTTTTGTTTTCCTTCTTAATGAGCTAAATATGAATAGATGCAACTTAGTTTTTGTAATACTAAAATTGATTCAATTGTATAAACGATTATAATTTCTTTCATGAAAGCATGATTCTTCTGATTAAAAACTGTACCCCATATTATGCTGGTTGTCTGCAAGCTTGTGCGATGTTACGTTCATGTTAATCCTATTTGTAAAATGAAGTGTTCCCGACCTTATGTTAAAAGAGAGAAGTAAATATCAGACTGTATTCAGTTATTTTTCCTTTTATTGAGGAACAAGATTTGTTTTGTTTTTTGTTTGTTGTTTGTTTGTAATCTCATTTTGAAATAATCGGCAAGTTGAGGTACTTTCTTCAAATGCTTTGTACAATATAAACTGTTATGCCTTTCAGTGCATTACTATGGGAGGAGCAACTAAAAAATAAAGACTTAAAAAAATGTCCATTCTCCCCCTTGTGTTTTTTTTTTCTCTTTTCATGTAATTTTAGTTTCCCTTTGGGATCCAAATGATTTAAAGATGGGATGCTTGGCACTTTGATGCCCTAACAGATACATGGAATCTAAAACATGTCTGCACTGTTTTGAGATGACGTAAGTGATAGTCCTTGGCCGGCAGTGAGTCCTGCTTGCTGTTTTGGAGTTTCTCCATGCAGGACAAGCTCGTGGCCTGTGTGCTGCACTCGCTACCCAGGGCTGGAATCATTCCAGGCCCGGAGCACCCATTTTAATTAGGAAAGAGCACAATCTAGAACTTTTCTACTGCAGTTTACATAATGTGTGTCAAAAGGAACTTTCTTGTTTCTGCTTCTAATAATACACATACTGTTAACTAATTCAAAAGGACAGTGAGAGCTTTTAACTTTACCGAGTGCCTTCTCAGTTTCTGTCCTTTTCAGAGTGATAGAGTGTAAACATAGTTTTGTATTTTCTTCACATGTGGAAAAAGAAATCACTGTATAGTGACTAAGTTTAAAAAAAAATAGTTTTGTAGCTACTCAACACCCCATCAAATTTGATTGTAAAACTTTTTCTCTGTGTACTTGAGTATAGGGTCTTACAGGGTCTCACTACCCAGGTTGGACTCATAGTGATCCTCCTGTCTTCAGCCTCCCAGTGCTGGGATTATAGCCGCACACCACCACACCTAGTCTTAGTCACCCTCTCAGTGCATCCTGGGGGTGGGGCTGTCATGGCACAATGGGGATCGAACCTTGGTCCCTGTGCCTGCCTAAGCAACCATTTTAATCCTCTAAGCTATCTGGTCAACTCTTTGAATCTATACATTTTTTTAGAATTTTAGTTTTGTTACTGCTAGTGATAAGTCATCTGGTAAGGGAGCAATTATAAATAAATATACATATG
>NW_004524631.1:7415841-7442715 GCF_000260255.1 Octodon degus
GTTAATTTGTTTTAAAATGAGTTATTATAATTTTGGATGACTACGGTTTTTTTTAACAAGTTTTGAAAGATTAACATGAAGTGTGGAAATGTACTCAAGCTAATTTCTTCCTTCATTTACTTGTTCACTCTTCGCTGGAATGCCAGATACATAAAGAATCTCTCTGTACCATTTCCAAATATCTGTATTATGAGAATTAAAATATTAGTTTTAAAAATAGGATTACAGGAAGATATATTCAGGATATATATTTAATCTATGCATTCATAACTAAGAAAGGAAAATAAAAACCCAATATTTGCAGCATAAAAATAATACATTTGAGAAAGTGGAGATTTCAAAAGTACTGTGCTTTGCTTTAAAGGCTGTAGCTTTAAAACTAAAGAAATTAAAATACTTCCAGTGTTAACTGACTTATTAGACTTTGGTCATGACATTTTACTTATTGATTAATGCTTATTCTTTCAGATTCCAAAAAGACTTTCAATACTTACATTTCTGGCTTTCTTTTCTTTTCTTTTTTTCCATTCACTTTTTCCCAGCAGTTTACCACATGGCCCTGGGAAAGGCGGTGAGATACACTGGAGACAACTCGGGACTTGGAACCAAAGACCTGAGTTTGAGTTCTGGCTTTGTTACTTAGTGGATTCAAAGTCTTGGGAAAGTTACAGACTTTTCAAAATCTCATCTGTGCAACTGGGATAGTAATGCCCCTTCTGCTACTGCATTGGGTTTCTGTGAATGTCAAAAAACAAAATAAGTTTTTAAAAATTTTGATAAAGGTTTTATAGATGCAAGACATTTTATAATTACTTTGAAAAATATTTAAAGGGCTTATTGTTAGAAAACTTTGTTTTCTTTCTTTCTTTCTATTTCTTCTTTCTTTCTCTTTCTTTCTTTCTTTCTTTCTTTCTTTCTTTCTTTCTTTCTTTCTTTCTTTCTTTCTTTCTTTCTTTCTTTCTTCTTTCTTTCTTTCTTTTTCTTTCTGGCTTTATTTTCTTTAGTCTTTTTTCTTTTTCTTTTTCTTTTTTCTGGGTATTGAACCCAGGGCCTTATGCATACCACTGAGAACCCTAGAAATGTTTCTTGAAAAACCCTGCATGTCAGTTTGAAATGAAACAAGCCTGGTCCTTTGAAAGCTTGAGACTTCCAGAAGAATTGTTTTCCTTTAATTGACATAATTGTATAGATTTATGATATACTTTTATGGTGCGGTATACAGAGCATATTTTGACATGCATATGCATTATGGAATAGTGTTATGAGTATATTTATCACTATGAAGTCATACAGGAAATGTTTAAGGTGATACAATTTATGTAAGGTGTGCTTTACCACTATTAAAAATAAAAATAAAAAATCCCCTCAATATTTATATGGTTATTTACTTGGAAATAATTTAATTCTGTTCAGTTTAAGCAGAGAGGCAAATCACCACGTGAGTATAGACATTATACAACTGAAGGGAAAGCTGAGGGGTCATGCTTAGGATGTACCCCAGAAGAAATGAGTGGGTAGCCAAAGAAGCAATTGGCAGCATCTTATGCTGTTAGCAAGATGAGTGAATGACCATCATCTTTAGTTGTGTTTGCTACTCTGGGCTCCGATTCAAATTCTGATTTAAATTACACCACATTTTTTTTTGTGGTGATAATATGCAAATTTTACCCTCAGAAATTTGCAAGTGTATACAGTACACTGTCATTTACTGTAGTTACTATGACACAGGTCAGGTGTCTTGATATTTCCCAGTATTACTTTGAAGAGTTCTCAAAAATTTCAGAAACAGTTAAGAAAATATTTACAGAATAGGCACATTCATAATTTCATTTGCAGAAAAATAACCATCCGTCAAGCTTACTTATGTGTAGAATAAAATGAGTATTCATTTAGCTGCTTGCTATGTCAGTATTGTTCAGAGAATGTGTATATCCATTGTCCTGTTAATCTTTACGATAGGCCTGTAGGCAAGCAGCTTTATTCCTGTTTCACAGATGAGGAAACTGCAGGTCAGAGATTTAAGAATCTTGCTCAGAGTAATTCAGATGAAATTGGCTGCTGAGGACCCAGGAAAGCCCACACTGAGCTCGGATCTCTTGGTTTGTGTACAGCTGAAGAAAAGCCAAACAGGAATGTTCCAAAACATTTCTGGAAATGTGTTCCCAGAAAGTGAAGCTGTTGGAGATGCAAATATCCCCGGGAGACATTTTGGCTTCTGAGTTTTGGCTGTGAAAGGTTTGAAAGGTGAGTGCCAAGGACTGGCTCCTAGGTTGCCTTTTTTGTGAGAGCTATCTCACATCAGAACCAACAATGCTGGTGAGCTCATAAGTACTTCCTTACTAAGTGCCTTAGTCATCTTGCCTGTGAATTCCCAGTGGGTAACTTGAGTTTCTTATTACCCTTTTTGAAAAAGAAAGACTTACACAAACCTACATTATGAATTTATTAATGTGGCATAATTCAAACTTTTCTGAAATGGCTGGCACTCATCATGAAAGGAAGCAAATGCTAAAGCAAAGGCAGTTAAGAAGTATGCTGATTTGTTCTAGGATCAAGAGACTTGCTGGTAGAAGGAAGTTAGGGGAGCAGGGGAAGATTATAAGAAGGAACTGAGCAAATGGATTGGGCCCAGGAATTAACACCTCTTCCTCAGGAGACTTGTGTTCATATTTCACTTTTTTTGGCATTACTTCATTATAAGCATTATGAATACAAGAAACTGTCCTTGGTACAGCATACAATTTTAAAAAGGGAAAAGAAGCACATTATACCTATCAGGATATAAACACCTATATAGACTACTATCCAAATAACAAAAATAGTTGGCAGCACAAATTGGAGAAATTGAAACTCTTCACAGGAATATAAAATAGTCTACCCATTATGGAAAACTGTATGGGGCCTTCAAAAATATTGTAATCCACTTCTTTTTTTTAAATTTTATTTTTAAGAGTATAAACAAATAGAAACAAAGACAAAAACAGTAACAAGTGACAGTGCACATGGTACAGAGTTTCAAAATGAAAAAAATTTAACAGTGGTTGTTATATTACATATTTTCACCATCAAATCTGTTGTTCAGATGAACAGATACAGGTATTCAAAATTGGTCAAATAAACATTAATGCTTACTTTGAATAAACTTTACTTTTTCTCCTTTTTTACTTTTTAAAATTTATTTTATAGAGAGAATATTAATTGGTAAAATATTAGAAATGGTACACATTTAGAATAATAAGATGAGACTGGGCGAGGTGACGTGGGAAGCTAAAAATAGGAGGATCACTACAAGTCTGATCTGTGTAGTGAGACCCTGAGGACCCTGTACTAAATACATTAAAAATAAGTAAATGAAAATAAATAAATAGAAAAATAAGATGAGAGATATTCAGCCATGTTTTTGTATTACACTTTGCTGTCTTTGATGTAGTTGTTCAGACGATAGATAATAGCATATGGAATAGTCAGCGTGAAAAGTTTAAACATTAGCTGCTACTTTCAAAAAATGATAGAAATGAATGCTACGATCATCTCAGCTATCCCGAATACATACTTTCATGATTTTTCCCCTTTCCTATCTCTTTTTTTCCCCCTCATCTTTATTCCTTATGTTCAGTTTCTTTCCATTTTACTATATCTATTATTCCTCTCAGATTTTATTTATTCTTTCAGGTTCTTACACTAGGGAGACAATTTGATATTTACACATGTGGGTCTAATTTATTTAACTTATGAGTATAGCCTCTAGTTGCATCCACTTACTTTCTTAGGCCTCAAGTTTGTCTGCCTTGTAGCTGAGTAATACTCCATTGTACAAAAATGTCACATCTTTGTTATAGCCACATCGTGGAAACAGCCAAAATGCCTATCACGATGTGGCTATAACAAATTGTGCTGCGATCCACATGGTTGCACATGTATCACTGCGGTATGGTGTCTTCACTTCTTTTGGAAAAAATACCCAGAAGAGGAATAACTGGGTTGAATGGGACTTTCAATCCTAGATTTTGTGCTATCTCCAGACTGGTTTCCATAGTGGTTGTTTCGGTCTACAGTCCCACCAACAGTGGAGAAGGTTCATTTTCCTCCACAGCCTCTCCAACATTTGTTATTAGTTGATTTCTTTATGACATCCATTTTTTCTGGGGTGAGATGGTATCTCAATGTTGTTTCAAATTGCACTGGTGGATGACCAGTGCTGTGAAACATTTTTTCATGTATTTATTTTCCAGTTGTATTTCTTCCTCTGAGACATGTGTATTCCTGCTTCTAGTTTTGGTTTTTGACATGTGCAGAGCCAGATTTTCCAGCACCATTTGTGAAGGAGGCTATCTTTCTTCCAATGAACATATTTGGCCTTTGTGAAATATAAGGTGGCTGAGTGCGTTTGTAGGTGTATCTGCATCTTTTAATCTGTTATAGATAGAAGTCCTTTGTCTGAGTGATTATTGGTTAAGATTTTTTCCATATGTGTGGGTTGTCTTTTTGCTCTGTTGGTGATTTATTTTGACATGCAGAGATGAGATCCAAGTTATTGATTTTTTGAAGTATTTTCCATGCAATTTGGTTTATGTTCATGAACTGTCTGCCTCACCTTATGTCTTCAAGATTTCCACTACTTTCTCTTCCAGGAGATTTAGTGCTTGTGTTTTAACAGATCTTTAACCTATTTTGATTTTACTTTAGTGCATGACAACAGACCTGCTTCTAGTTTTGGTTTTTGACATGTGCAGAGCCAGATTTTCCAGCACCATTTGTGAAGGAGGCTATCTTTCTTCCAATGAACATATTTGGCCTTTGTGAAATATAAGGTGGCTGAGTGCGTTTGTAGGTGTATCTGCATCTTTTAATCTGTTCCATTAATCCTTATGTCAGTACCATGCTGATTTTATCATAGTAGCTTTGTAGTATAATTTCAAGTCTGGGATTATACCTTCTGCCTTGCCTTTGTTGCCCAGGATTGCCTTTGTTCAAATATTTAGTTCAGTTCTGTTACCTCATAGCTAATATTTTCCTAACTTTACTTATTTTTTGAGATAAGGGAGTGTTGGGTTCCCTGTTAAGATTGTGATATTTCTGCCTGGTAAGCACAGGGTCCTGAGTTCAATCCCCAGTACTGAAAAAAAAAGGATTGTGATATTGGTTATTAGAATTTTCATGTCCTTTAAAATTTGTTTTATATAGTTGGGTATTCCCATATTTAATGTATACATATTTATGACTGCTATCTCTTCTTGAAGTTTTCCCCTAACTAGTAAGTAGGGACCTTCTTTATCTCATTTGATCATTCTTGAAGTTCAGATTGTCTATAAACAGAATAGCTACTACTGCTTTTTTCTGAGTTCCCAGTACATGTATTGTCTCCTCTATCCTTTCACTTTCTGCCTATGAATTTCCTTTAGGTTAAATGTGGTTTTTGTATATAACATATTGTTGGATTTCATTTCTTGATCAATTCTGTCAATCTATTTCTTTTAATTGGTAAGTTGAGTCCACTTATATTGATGGTTATAATTGATATGTATTGAATTATGTTAGTCATGTTTTCTTCCTGTTCTTAGTTCCCTACATTTAATTGTTTGCTCTGCTTAGTGGGCTCTTTATGTTGTTGGTCTTGGAGTTCTGGTCATTTTGATCCCTTTCTCAAATGTCTTTTAGTATTTTGTGTAGGGATAGTTTGGTTGTCATGAAATTTGTTAGTTGTTCTTTGTCATGGAAGTATTTTACTTCTCCATTAAACTTGAAAGAGAGTTTTGCAGGGTATATCAGGCTGGGTTGGAATGTTTTTTCTTGCCAGACTTGGAATAATTTGCTCCATGCTCCTCTTGACTTAATGGTTTGTGTTTAGAAATTTTTTGTTATTCTGATGGGTTTTTCCTTAAATGTGGTCTGTTTCTTTTCTTGGCAGCTTTTAGTATGTTGTTCTTGGGCTGAATTTCTGGGGTCCTGATTATTATACGTCTGGGTGTAGATTTAATTGTGTTGGTATTATTTGGAGTTCTATATGCCTTGGTTAACTGAATGTTAGATTGTTTCCCCATATTTGGGAAATTTTCCCAAATAGGATATTACTTCTGCCCATATTTTTTATATCATTTATGTTGACTCCTTCTTTCTCATTGATGCCTATTAGTCTTATGTTGTTCATCTTTGTATCGTCTTACAGCTGTTGAATTATTATTTCCTGGATCCTTGTTGTTTTTAAGAGATCTTTCTTTACCTATTCTTAGCTGCAATGGCATCTTCCATGTCTGAACATCTATCTTCACTTTCATTCCAAGGGTTTGCCAACTTGTGAGACAGTTTTTAATTTCCTGTATCTAACTTTGAATCTGCTTCATGCATTCTATTTCTTTCTTACATTGATCATTGAAGGTCTCCATCATTTTTTAAATTCTCTATTTTTTTGTCAGTAAGTTCTTTTGAATCATTTAATAATTCTTTCATTATAGTTATCATTTCTTTTTTTACCTGAGAGATTATTTCTGATCTTATTTTCTCTATACCCTTCTGCAGTTGTTTCTTTACTTTAGTTGCTATTATTTCAGAGATTTCATGTGTGTGACATCCATTTTCTTTTATGTTGATGTCTCCTGGGTTTGTTCTGGGTTGGCTTGAGGCCTGAGATTGCATTTTGCTCCTTCTTTTTGTCATTTTCTATTTCAGAAAGAACTCTTTATTTTGATTTCTATGATTCTTTTTTGTGCAAGTTTGACAGTAGGTAGCTGTGTCACTGCTATTAGAACCTCTTTGTAAAGAGTCTGTTCTTTAGGTATCTCCTCTTGTCAGAGAGATTCTTGCTTTGTGTGTTCCCAAGTTTGTGCCTTCTCTATTGATTGAGAGTGGGACATTGGTTTCCATTTGGTACTGTCCTCTGTCCTTCAGGAATAGGGCTTTGGTGAGTTTATTACCCAAGTGCCTTCCAATATTATTACTCAAGGTAGAACATTGAGTGGCTAAGGCAGATATGGTATTCTAGTTATAGCAGTACAAATAGCAATAATAATAATAACAAGTGAACTTTAGAAATTGATAAACTTTGTTAGCTAATGCTTTTGTAGTTTAGACTGTAGGAGCAAAAACTGTATCTATATAACAAAGCTAATCCTAAATTGGAGATTTGTATGTAAACTGGTTCCTGTGAGTTCTGTCTGGGTACCTCTCCTCATGTACCTGGAGACTTCCAGGCAGACTAGTTCACCTAAGGTACCTCCTGCTACCTCAGTGCCATGAGGATCCTTCTTGTAGGTCTGAGTCTCAGTCTGAACTCCACTTGGCCTAGCAGAATGCCTCAGCTCACTGTGTCTCACCGCTGGCCTCACTTCCTCCTCCTGGGTCCATGTCACTGAATTTGGCCAGCTGGTTCTGGCCCCTTTACTGCTCCATGCCACTGCACTCAGCCTACAACCCTGGCTGCCACTTATGATCTACTGCTGAACATATGCCTGAAGAAATTAAGCTTAGGTGTCTAAGAAATATTTGTATACCCATATTGATACCAATATTTTTTATAACAGCTGAAATATGTAAGTGACTACAGTGGTCATCAATAAGTGAGTGGATAAGGAAACTGGAGTTTATACAGACATTATTTCAGTCTTTTAAATTGAGAATAATGGCATGCTATAACAGAGGTGAACACTGAAAACAGAGAAGCGTACTATATACGTGAATCACAATAAAATTCATTAATATATAACTAATACACATTAAAATTGTAATTAACACAACTGATATACTTCATTTTTTTTAAAAAAAGGAATAGCATATGATTTCATTTAAATGATTCAGCTAAAGTCAATTGATGGGCAGATGGTAGAATGCTGGTAGCTAGGGCCTGAGGGAAGTGACAAATAAGGTGTTTAGAATACATAGAATTTTAGCTTTACAAGATGTAAAGATCCTGAAGGTTGGTTGTACAAGAAACAGTTAAGATGACGCAATTTAAGTAAGGTGTGTTTACCACTATTAAAAGAAAACAAAAAAATTCCTTCAATGTTTTATAGTTATTTATAATGAAATAACTTAACTCTGTTCAATTAAAACAGAGTCAAGGTACTGGGTGAATATAGAAGATGCTGTACAATTGAAGAAAAAACTGAGGTATTATGCCCAGGATACATCCCAAAGCCAATGGATGGGTAGCAACAAGAAGCAGTTGGCAACCTCTTAGGCTGTTATCAAGATGAGTGAACTGCCATCATCTTTAGTCATGTTTGTTACTCTGAATTCTGATTTAAATTCTGTGGATAGAGCATGGAATTGGCCCTACACAAACCAGGAAATAGCTCTAACCCACCATGCCATTTCAGAAGCATGGCTGGTGTCATCCCTACTGTCCCCTACATGCTGCCCTACTGCTGTTGCTGAAATTCCATACAGTCATCAATTACTTTGCACTATACTGATAGCATCGTCCTTTCTCTAACCTTCTTAACTGCCACCAGTACTTTACATTGTACTTCACTGGAAAGCATCTGGCAAGGGAGCATGGGGAATAAGCTTCCTGGGTAGGAAGGCCTCTGTGATAGGAGGAGTGGTGTTGAGTACCGGAAGAATACAGGATCACTAAAATGGATGTGTACTCTACAGCATAGAAAGAAGCTTCCAAGTTTCTCTCTTTTTAAGTGTTTCTTAGCCTGCCAGTTTGGCCTCCACCTCCTTCCATGACCTACTCCATCTAGTCTTTTCACACTTCCCCATCTGAGTCACACTTAGTGCATTGCTGTCAGTGGCCAAGTCAATTTCATGCCCAAGGACTTTTCATATGATACTCTGAACTCAGAGCTTTCCCTCTTGTCTCTTTCCTCATGCAGACCCCTACCCTTTTACTAACCTTCACATATTCTCTGTTGGCTACATTAGCTTATAATTCAGATTTTTTTAAACTTAAATGCTAGTCTTTCAGAGGGACATTCTCTGCTGTTTTCACTCTCTCTCACTTATCAGTTAAATTAAGTTGCATGCTCATTAACCCACTTGCCACACACTCAATGCACCTATTTCAATCAATAATTTTATATGTACATGGTATGACTTAGATTTCAGATGTCTCCAAAAGTCTTATATGTTTGGAAGATGATAGAATCATGGGGACTAATCCACTGATGAGTTCATAGCTTACTTGCTGGTAGGAGGCAAAGCCTAGAGGCAGGTCTTAGGGGTGTGATCTGGAAGGATCGATCCTCCTCCCTGGTTTATCCTTCACTTTCTGCTCGTGATAATTAGGATTTAAGTAGCCTTCCTCTGCAAGGGGTCTCCTACCGTGTCCTTTGAGTCTGATAACTATGGATTCAGACTTCACAAACTGTGAGGCAAAGTAAATTTTTTCTCCTTTAAGTTGTGGGTGTTAGGTATTTCGTCCCAAAAAGAGAAAAGCAAGTAAGACAGACTCTACTATCAGAGAAATGGGTTCATCAGTGTCACTGCCTGACCATATGATTTAGAAGTCTTTGAAACTGGCTTGAGAGAAAAGTGTAAAAAGATAAATTGGAGGCTTTTATAGGTAAATGAATGAAACTAGAGAATGGATTGGTAAGTGAAATAAATCAGACCTGCATGTGCAAACATCATATTGTCTCACTCGTGCGAGAATCTGATAGAGTAAATAAAATCTGAAATGTACAATAGATACTGGGAAAAGTAAAGAATTTGTTCACTGGGAAGGAAAAACTGGGATAAAAAAAGGAGAAAGATTTATTTATGTATATAATGCAGGAAAGTTTGTATAATTGTATTGGTTTCTGCTGGTCTATTGAAAGGAGTTAATGCTTAATTTTTTAAATTTTTTTTCCTTTTTAATTTCACATAACTTTCTTTTGTTTTTGTTTTGTTCTGTTTTATTTTTCCAGCTTTGCAGGTTTATATCTGGTAATCTAAACAACTAATTTGAAGATAACATCAGGCAATACAGCAACCATTGTTGAATGCCTATTGCTTTGTTAAATGAAATTTTGTATTGTTTAGAATGCCTTTTAAAAATATTTTGTATTCTTTAAAAAATAAAAAAGGACACTAGGAAAAGGATAAATTTGGAAATCCTGGTAAAGGATTTTTGATAAGTGAACCTATTAATATAAGGTACATAAGAAGATTTAATTGACTACAGCTTTATGAACCTCTTTAAGAAAAATTGGTTAAATTTAATATCTTAAATGAGGTGCATGTCAGTAATCTCAGATATTTGGGTGGTGAAATCATGAATATCTCTAAGTCCAGAAGTTGTTGGCCAACCTGGACCACAAAAAGAGACTCTATCTAAAAAAGAAAATTTATCATTACATTTCTTAGAAAAGAAGAAATACGGTTTTTTCTCAAGTGCATTATCTTGTTAGTATCATTAATTAGTAATCATTGATATTTAAATAGGTAAATTGGTGTTACCATCTTTACTCTTCTGTACATAAAATCTGAAGCTTTCAGTCTTTTCGCTTCCTATAAATCTAATATATTTTGTAAAATTGACTAAAAAGTAGATTCTGGGACATTCTAGTTTTTCCTAAAACTCCACCCAAAACTACCAAAGATCAAAGAATGTTTGAGAAATGGGAAAAAATGTTCCAGTGGGAAGGGAAATAAGGGAGGGAAAAGTCAAAGAATAGGAAAACAAAAGAAAAATAGAGAATAGAAGAAAAATTAGAACTTTTGCAAATAAGAGAAGAAGGGTTGGAGGGAGCGGAGGGGATCAGAGAAAGGAAAAATGAAGATGTAGTATGCACAGTTAAAATTATACACAATGATCATTGTGTATATCTACAATGTACCAGTAAAATTAATTTTTTATATTTAGAAATAGTGTTTGGAACACATGGAATGTCTCCCATTATTGTTAGCTCTCAGAAGTGATTTAGGACTATTTTACATACAACAGTAACATGAAAAAGGAACAAACCAGAGTCAAAGAGATCTGGAGCCTTATCTTTGCCACAAACTAGTTGTGTGACTTCATGCAAGACTAGTGATCCTAAAATCATGCATATTTATATTTCTTCATAACCTTTGCCATATCTGAATTGTTTGCTTAACATTTCTTTGCTTTGATATTTTTTACACTTTGATGGTTGCAGTTTACAAGAACATGTAAACAAACTCAAATGCCATAAATCACCTAATCATGGATACATACACAAAGAAAAATTACAATATTAGATACTGGCTAGATAATTGTGATCAATATTATTGCTTTCTGGGCCTATTGAAAAGTACCTACTCTTGTTATGGAGATCTGGATGGGTAATACTTGAAACAGACTGTAAGGAGAAGTGACAGAGCACTTGTGAGTCAAATAATTTAATTGACAATGCACAATTTTTTAAAATTCTCTTTCTTTGACGTGACAAAGAAGAAAGCTGCCAGGTTTTGATGACAGAGCTGTAAGAGGGTGGAGCCTCAGGCTCTACCCTTGATCCACAGTGCACATATCTTCTTTCATCCTGAAAACCAACCCACATAGGACACATACTGGGAAAAAGAAATATATGTTGGGTCAGTTCAGTCCCTGTGGTCATGAGTGGTTTTGCCCACAGCAAAATCTAATCAATCCTCATTAATACAACATTGCTGTCTTTCTGAGACTGTGGCTCTTGCTTTGTTTTCTTTTTTGGGAAAATATATTATCAAAAAGTGTTATAGAATTGTTAATAAAATATTAATCTTAACTGGGACTTGTTTCTTGAATATGATGAAAAATTTTAAAATAATTTGAATAAAGCAATGTTCTTTCCTGGACTCCAAATTTATTCTTATTCCTTAAAAACACTGAGAAAATTATTAAACTCTTTGATCATTGGTTCTTTTATCCACAGAATGATAGAAAACTATTTTCTCTATGATGACAAAAGAAAATATAAGCCGATGACAGTTACTTAACTTTGAATTAAAATTCTTAGTGCCTTATACTTTAAGGTTGTATGGCATTGTGCAAGACAGCATGATGATATTTTGGAAGATAAATATTTATTTAGCACTATCTTAGGTCCTTGAGTCATGAAAAACAATGACAATATTTTGGTTGGCAAGACTGTGGCATTTATGTAGTGACCTCAGTGTCAGAAAGAAGCTCTCTATGAATGACTGGTGTGAGTATCGCAGATGCATGAAACCATGTGTAACGATTATCAGACCTGATGTGTTTGATGGATAGGATCAGACAGGCCATCTTTTCAGAGAACAAGAAAAGAGGTATCTCATTTAAGGATATGTTTTAGAGGGATAATATCTCTGCTAATAGTATATGGTCATGACTCAATTAAAAGACTCCTATTGTAGAAGATTAACAGGGCACACTTCTGGATATGTTTGTGCAGCTTCCAAGAGATGACTGGCACATAGGCCAGCAAATTGAAGGCGAAGAGACAGCACCTCCAATGGGCTTGAAGGCTGAAGAAGAAGGAAAGGGAATGAAAGAGCAGTTTATTTTTGAAAAGCCCCCATCCTGCCTGAGATGGTTTGTCTTTTGCTACTGTCATCCCCTGTGGATATCAGACTCCTTTATCAACCTTTGAATGCAGTCTCAGACCAATGACTCTCCAGGAATCTGGCGAGCCTTCAGTCTTAAAGTTGCAAGACATTATGCAAGATAGCATGATGATATTTTGGAAGTCAAATATTTATTTAGCACTATTCTAGCTTCTTGGATCATGAAAAACAATGACAGTGCTTTGGTTGGCAAGCCTGTGGCATTTATGTAGAGACCTAAGTATCAGAAAGAAGCTTTCCATGACTGATTGGTGTGAGTGTTGCAGACTACATTCTTTATGCCTCTTGTTCTGTGGCCTTCAGCTTTCTGGCCTGAGTAGCTACTAGATCCTTTGGCACTTTAGTGTTTTATTGTTCAATTAGCTACTGTGGACTGTCCCATCTCCGATCTATCATCTATCTTTCCATCTATCTATCTATCTATCTATCTATCTATCTATCATCTATCTATCTATCTATCTATCATCTATCTATCTATATATCATCTATCATCTATATCTATCTATCTATCTATCTATCTATCTATCTATCTATCTATCTATCATCTATCTATCATCTCTGTAGAGAATCTTAACCAATACAAAGTTAAGGTAATATTAACCAATCTTAACCAATACAAAGTTTAGGTAATATTTTAATGTTGTGCATGCTTTAATATTAAGCATGCACAACATTAAAATATTACCTAAAATTTTGCTTACTAAATTCTTTCCATGTGTGCAATATTGAGAATATTATTTTTCTTTCTTTTTAAAACCTCACAATTGAGCTCAGAACACAGGAAGTATTATTGTCCCCATCTTATTGTCTGGGAAACAATCTAAAGTGGTTAGAACACCTATGAAAGGCTACAGAGCAGACTAATAAAATGATTTGCTACCCACCTATCTGTCTCTAACTCCAAAAGGTGAGGAACTCAATCTGTCCTTCAGCCTGATGACAAGGGATGCTATTTCACTTTCCCAAGGATTAACCAGAAATAATATTTTTCAGTGTGAGCTGTGTTGTGCTCCTCGTTTTTTAAATATTTGAAATTTGGTCATGAAGACAGCCTACGATATATTCATGTGCTTAAAATTCTGCCTGTATAAACAAAATGTTTTGCAGAGGAATGCAAGGGTTGAGGGTTGCAAGAGCAGTCCAGCTATGCAGAACAGGATGGATGCCACTGAAGTTTGACCAATTACTCACATATGTCTTGAACATGAAAACTATTTTTTGGTTTCCTACAATTATCCATGGAACTGTTCAAGGTTCTGGGTCACTTCATGGTAGGTGGTTGCTTTCCAAGTAAAGTAATTTCTGTGAGTACATGAGTCTGTGTGAGTAGAAAAGGGTAGAGAAGGAATGCAAACGGGCAAGAAAAATGATAAATGGATTAGAAGTTGAGATGTGACTTCATCAAGTTGGCTTTAAAGTGAACCTTAGTAAAATGTGTTACATCAAAGTGGTTAGGATAGATATATATTTACATTATCTTAATGAATAGAGGGATTTGTTCTGATGGTGTTTGTAAATAGGATATCATGTCTGCATCTTGTACAGCAATTAACCACTAGGAAGAATGTACGCAATGTGTTAATTATTGAAACTACCCTACCAATTTGGTTTGGAACTGTCTCATTGTTATTTGTTTCTCAATAAAATTATGGGAAAAATAAAATAAAAAGCAACAGCAAAAAATAAAAATAAATAAATAAAATTTAAAAAATGTGTTATAGCAAGAGGGCAAAATACACATGGTGAAAAATACACACCAAAACAAGGTGTGTATTTAACCCCCACACACCAAAACAAGGACTATCACATTGATAATAACAAAGACATAACCACAACTAGTCATTTTTATCTTTATAAGCACAAGTTACTATACCTGTAAAATGCAGGATGTGATAACTACATTATAGGTTTGGGGTAGATTATGTATATGGATGCATGTGGAGATTTTGGTGTATAATCTGTGTTCATTAAGCTGTGCCAGTAAATGATAAGCATTGAGTATCACTGTAATCCTTCCTGGTGTTTACATGTAGTGTTTTAGTTATCTTTTGAGTATGTAATACCTGTTCATCATAAAAATACAAACATTATGAATGGGAGCACAACAAAAAGTGGGGTTTGTTCTTTATTTGTATCTGAGATACTTGGTTCCCCATCAGAGGTGAAAATCTTGCTACAAGATTCTTGGATTCCTTTAGTTCTTCAAGTACATGTAGTACAACTGCTAATATGCCATGCATTCCTAGATTTTTTAAAAAATTTAGTCTATTTTGGAGATCACTGAATATAAAGTTCCAAATCTTCCTTTTTTTCCTTCTCCTTCTTACTATACTTTTTCAAGTTCACAATATTTAATATTTCATGGAAGCATAATTCTTTTGCTCAGTGAACCTGTTAAAGAACATTTAGGAGGGCTAATATTTTGATTCTGGGTACAATTTAATAAATATTATTATAAGGAATCAAAATTCTAGAGTTCAACAGTATGGAAAATAGATTCATCTCTAAATAAGTCACCAATTTGTGTTCCAACCTTCTACATGTCAGAAAATTTAATTTTGTTTTCATAAGTCTTTGTCAATCTAAGATGATGTAAGATAGTATATTTCTTTTGTTATGAGTGAGGCTTTATGGATTTTTTCATATGTTTAAAGACCCTCAGTGTTTCTTTTATTTGTTAGCTTGTATAAAGTATCTGTTTGGCTCAGAAAAAATCCTGAGGGGATTTGACTGACCTTATCAGATCCAAAAGCTACAACTCTTGTTGCATAGGTCTTGCTTTATCTTGGTCTTAACCATCCAACAGAAAAGTATAAAAATGAAGTATAAGAAGTAAAGCCATGGTGTTATGTTGAACTGTAGGGGACTCAAGTCAATAATTTCTGACACTGTCGGTCAAGTGGAAGACCCATTATGGACTACTGGACTCTTTTAGAATATTTTGCTGAGTTCACACACCTATAATATTCAAATGATGGAACTAAACAAAAAAGGGGATACAGATGAATGTTCGTTTTGTATCTGTGTATTCAAAATGGTTAGAATAGATATATAGTTACATTCTCTTAATGAATAGAGAGATTTGTTGTAATAGTATTTGTAAATAGGATATCATGTCTGCATCTTGTACAGCAAATACCCACTAGGAAGAGAGTATGCAATGTTAATTATTGAAACTGTCATACCAATTTGATTTGAAATTGTCTCATTGCTATTTGTCTCTCAATAAAATTATGGAAAAAAAACAAATAAAGTATTTGGTTTTTTCTTCCTATCCTGTGCCTGTTTTTTGTTTTGTTTTTGTATTTCAGGCAGCTTTTTATTTAGATAAATAGACTTTTATTTGTGATTCTAATATTTACCTTTAGCTTATCTTTTGCAAGCTTTGTTTGCACTATTGCAGAGACTGATTATTTTCTACTTGAATTTATCAATCTTTTCAAATATTCTCATATACAAGTGGAAACTTTTCGTAAAGATGAGTTCCAAATTGTTGATTCTTTGAAGTTTTTCTGTGCAGTTTGATTTTTTGTTCAAAAACTCTGTACCTACCCCAATGCCTGAAAGATTTCTACCTACTTTCTCTTTCAGAAGATTTAGTGTTTCAGTTTTAATATTTAAATTTTTGATCCATATTGACTTTAGTTTTGTTCATGGTGAAAGCAATGAGTCTATTTTTAGTCTTTGGCCTACAGACAGCCCATATTTCCAGCACCATTTACTAAAGAGACTATCTTTTTTTCCAATGAACATATTTGGCCTCTTTGTAAAGATAAGGTGGCTGAGTGTGTTTGTGGTTGTGCCTGCATCTTGTAATCTATTGCATGATGCTCAGGTCTGTTTTTTTTTTTTTTCCAATACCATGCTGATTTTACCACAGTAGCTTTGTAGTACAATTTCTTTTTATTTTATTTTTAAGAGTAAAAACAAAAACAAAAACAAATAGCAGAAACAAAGACAGAATCAGGGTAACATACAACAATATATATGCTACATAGTTTCAAAACAAGATTAACTAATTAGCAGGGGTTGTTAAATTTTCTCTTTTTATCATCAAATCTGTTTCTCAGATTAACAGATATAGTTATGCAAGATTGGACAAACAACTGAATATTACTGCTTGCTTTCAAGAAACATTCATTTCATTTTCCTTGTCTTTCTTTTTTCACTTTTAAAAATTTATATTGATGAAATTATAATAATAATTGATAAGACATTAGAAACGGTATACATTTAGAAGACCCAGATGAGAAGTATTCAAGCATGATTTTCGTATTATACATTGCTCTTCTCGATGTGATTGCTCACATTGTAGTACCAGTATACAGAGTTTTCAAAAAATTGATGGAAACTATTAGTACAATCATCTCAGCCATCTTGTATGGATGCGCATATGCTTTTCTTCTATCTTTTTTCCTCATTTCTCTCATCTTATTTGTTTAATGCTTAATTCCAGCTTCTTTCCATTTTATTATATCTATTATACCTTTCAGGTTTTATTTCTTCTTCAAGGTTTTCATACTAGGAAGACAATGATATTCACACTCGTGGGTCTGATTTATTTTACTTATGAGTATAGTCTCAAGTTGCATCCACATACTTTTAAAGTCTTCACATTTATTGTTCTTTATAGATCAGTAATACATTTTATAAAATACCACATCTTTTTATCCATTTTCCAGATAATGAGTATTTCGGTTGTTTCCAAGATCTGGCTATGACAAATTGTGCTGCTATAAACATGGGTACAGATATATCACTATAGTATGATGTTTTCAGTTCTTTTGGGAAAATAACCAAAAGGAGAACAGCTGGACTGAATAGGATTTCCAGGTGTAGTTTTTTTGAGGAGTCTTCACACTGATCCCTCCATAGTGATTTTACCACTCTACATTCCTACCAACAGTAGAGAAGGATTCCTTTTCCCCACAGCCTCTCCATCATTTGTTATTACTTGATTTCTTTATGATGGCCATTCTTTCTGGGTGAGATTGTATCTCTATGTTGTTTTAATTTATATTTTTTGTATGTGCAGTGTTGTGAAACATTTTTTCATGTTTTTATTTTCCAGTTGTATTTCTTCCTCTGAGAAGTGTTATTTGTCTTAGATGCCCATATATTGATTAAGTCTTTAAATTTTGGTTGGGCTACTTTTTTTTTTTTTAGTGCTTTATATATTCTAAATAGAAGACATTTGTCTGGGTGATTATTAGTTAAGATTTTTTCCCAATTTTTGAGTTTTCTTTTCACTCTGTTGGTGATTTCATTTGACATACAGAAACTTTTCAATAAGATGCGATCCCAGGTGTTGATTCTTTGAAGTATTTCCTGCACTGTTTGATTTTTGTTTATGAACTCTCTGATTACCCCTAGTCTTCAAGATTTCCACTACTTTCGCTTCCAGGAGATTTAGTGTTTTTGTATTAATGTTTAGATCTTTAATACATTTTGACTTTAGTTTAGTGCATGACAATAGATCCAGGTCTAGTTTTAGTATTTAACATGTGGAGAGCCATTCTTTACAGCATCATTTGTGAAAGAGGCTTTCTTTCTTCCAATGAACTTGTTTGGCCTGTTTGTCAAAGATAAGATGGCTGAGTGTGATTGTAGTTGTATCTTCATCATCTAATTTGTTCAATTGATCTTCATGTCTGTTTTTTAGCCAAGATCATGCTGATTTTATCACAGTGGCTTTGTAGCATAATTTCAAGTCTGGATTGTGATGCCTCCTGCCTTTCCTTTGTGCTTTCCTTTGCTATTCTAGGTCTTCTGATTCCAAATAAGTTTTAGGAATGCTTTCTCTAGGTCTGTAAGTTACATTGATGGTATTTTGATAGGGATTACATTATATCTATATACTAATTTTGGGATATGACCATTTTCATAATGTTTGTTCTTACTATCCAGGAGTAAGGAATAGCTTTCCATTTTCTGAAATTCTCTTCAATCTCTTTTTCACAGCATTGTGATTTTCATTGTGTAGATCTTTTACTTCCTTTGTTAGATTAATTCTTAAGTATTTCATTGTTTGGATGATATTGTGAAAGCTGTTGTTTCTCTAATTTTTCTCTCAATGTACTTATTATCTGTGTAGGGGAATGCTATTAATTTTTGGATGTTGACTTGGTATCTTGCTATGCTATTGAATTTGTGTCTTAGTTATAGAGCTTCTTGGTGGAGTTTTTTGGGTCTTCCAAGTATGGTATCATGTCATCTGCAAATTACTTCTTCTTTACCTATTCTTATTCATTTTACTTTTCTCTTTTGTCTAATGGCTCTGGCTAATGTTTCTAGAACTATATTGAAAAGAGTGTGGGTAGTCGACATCCTCAACTTGTACCTGATTTTAATGTAAAACCTTTCAGTTTTTTACCATTCAGAATTTTTTGGTTATTGGTTTGTCATAGATGGCTTTTATCAGATTGAGAAATAGGCCACCTATTCTAACTTTTTGTAGACCTTTGATCATGAATGAGTGTTGGACCTTTTCAAAAGCCTTTTCTGCATCCATTAAGATGATCATGTGGCATTAAGTTTTGACTCTATTAAGATAGTGTATTATATTTATAGATTTGTGTATGTTGAATTATCCTTCCATGCCTGGGATGAATCCTCCCTGCTTGTATTATATAATCTTGATGATTTGCTATATTCTATTTGCTAGTATTTTATTAAGGATTTTTGCAACTCTGTTCATGAGAGAGATTATCCTGCAATTCTCCTATTTGGTTGAATCTTTCTCCAGTTTTGGTATCAGTACAATACTTGCCTCCAGAAATGATTTTGGGAGTATGGCTTCCTTTTTAATTTCATTTCATTGATGAGCTTGAGGTGTATTGGGATTCAATCTTCTCTAATTTTCTTCTAGAATTCAGCTGTGAATACATCAGGACTTGAGGTTTTCCATGTTGGTAAGTTTTTTATTGCATTTTCAATTTCATTGGCTGAGATGGGCTTATTCAGTTTTTATGTTTTCTCAACTCAGTTCTGGTAATCTGTATCTTTCTAGGAATCTGTCCATTTTTTGTGTCTTCAATATTGTGACAGTAAAGATTTTCCAAAGAGCTACTGATGATCATTTGAAATTCTAGGGGATCTACAGCAGTTTCACCCTTTTCAGTCCTTATTGTTTGAATTTGCATTTTTTTTCTTTCCTCTTTTTGTGGAGGTTGGCTAGGAGTTTACTCATTTTATTTAATCTTTCAAAGAACAATCTTTTTTTATTCATTAGTTCTTTGTATTGCTTTCTTTGTATCAATTTCATTAATTTCTGCTCTAGTCTTTATAATTTCCTTTCATCTTTGCGCTTTAGTCTTTATTTGTCTTCTTTTTCTAGAAACTACTTATTTGTTCTTTTTCTGTTTTCCTATTGTGTGAGTTCAATGCTCTACATTTCCATCTGAGAGCTGCTTTCATTGCATCCCACAATTTCTGGTAAGTTGTACTTGTATTATCATTGGATTTTAGATTTTTAAAATTTCTTCTGTAACCTATTGGCTGCCGAAGAGGGTGCATTTCAGTTTCTGTATGTTTTGGGGTTTCTGTGGTTTCTTTTGTCATTAATTTCCAGTTTCGTTGCACTGTGGTCAGATAATATGCATGGGATAATTTCTGTTTTCCTGCATAGACTTAGGCATGACATATGAACTAGTATGTTGTCTATTTTAGAAAACGTGTCATATGTAGGTGAAGTGAATGTGTATTCAGATGTTGTTGGGTGCAATACTCTGTATAAGTCCATTTGTTCAAAGGTCTAGTTGAGTTCTGCTACCTCTTTGCTAATTAATAGTCTGCTTGTCATATCTTTTTTTGATAAGGGGCTGTTAATGTCCCCCGTTAAGATTGTGGTATTGGTTGTTAGATTTTTCATGTCCATTAAGATTTGCTTTATATAGTTGGGTGCTCCCATATTTACTGCGTGAATATTTATGATTTTATCTCTTTTTTTGAATTTTTCCCCTAAACAGTATGTAGTGACCTTCTTTATCTCGTTTGATCATTCCTGATTTGAGGTTCAGATTGTCTGTGAACAGGATAGCTATTCTGCCTTTTTCTGAGGTCATAGAGCATGTAGCATTGCTTTCCATCTTTTGACTTTCAGGCCTATGAATTTCTTAAGGGTTAAATGTGTTTTTTTCATACCATATATTATTGTTTCTTAATCCACTCTGACAATCTATCTCTTTTAATTGGTGAATTGAGTCCATTTACATCGGTGGTAATAATTGATACACATTGACTTAATGTTTGTCATTTTACTTTCCTGTTGTTGCTTCCATACTTTTTTCCTACCTTTAACTGTTTGCCTTGGTTCATGAGTCCTTTCTATTGTCATACTTGGAATGGTGGTGATTTTTCTTTTTTTCGGAAGCAGGGATTGAACTCAGGCCCTTGCACTTGCCAGGCAAGTGCTTATTCTACTGAGCCATGTCCCCAGCCCCAGAATTGTGGTAATTTTAATCTCTTTCCGAATATCTTTTCATACTCTGTAGGTTTGGTTTGGTAGTCATGAATTTCTTCCATGTTTTTTTTGTCATGAAAGTATTTTACTTTTCTGTAATCTTGAGAGTTTTTCAGGGTATATCTGTCTGGGTTGGAATTTGTTTTCTTGTTGGACTTGAACTACTTTGCTCCATGCTCTTCTTGACTTGATGGTTTATGCTGAGATATCTGCTATTACTCTGATGGGCTTTTCCTTAAATGTGGTCTTTTTCTTTTCTCTGGCAGCTTTGAGTATATTGTTCTTTTGCTGAATTTCTGCAGTCTTAATTATAATATGTCTGGGTGTGGATTTAATTATGTTGACATTATTTGAAGTTCTATATTCCTCAGTTACCTGAATTTCAGATTGTTTCACCATATTGGGAAATTTATGGAATTTACCCACATTCTTTTTAAATTCCCATATTCCCAAATTCTTTTTGTATCATTGTGTTGGTCCTTGTTTCTCATTGATGCCTATTAGTCTTACGTTTTTCATCTTTGCATTGTCTTGTAGCTGTTGAATTATTATTTCTTGGATCCTGGTTGTTTTTAGGAGATCTTTCCTTACTTTCTCACTAGCTACAATGTTGTCTTCAAGATCTGAAAATCTATCTTCACTTTCATTCAAGTAGTTTTGCCAACTTTTAATGGAGCTTTTAATTTCCTGTATAACTCTTTGAATCTTCTTCATAAATTCTATCTTTCCTGTTTCCTTTTCAAGGTTTCCATCATTTTTCTGTGGTCCTCTATTTTTAAATCAGTGTCTTTTGAAATGCTTAATAATTCTTTCATTATAGTTATCTTTTCTCTTTTTAGCTGGAAGATTATTTCTGATCTGATTTCCTCTGTGTCCTTCTGCAGTTGTTTCTTTACTTCAGTTGCTAGTGTTTCAGAGATTTCAAGTGTCTGATTTCCAATTTCTTCTATGCTCATGTCTTCTGGGTTTGTTATGGATCGGTTCTGGGCTTGAAATTGCATTTTGCTGCTTGTTTTTGTCATTTTCTATTTTAGAGATAACTCTATTCTGATTTCTGTGATTTTTTTTTTAAAGTTTGATCGTATCTGTATCACTCTGATTAGAACCTCTCTGTAAAGTGTCTTTTTTTTACATATCTTTCTGTGTCAGAGATTCTTGTTTTATGTGTGTAACAAGTTTGTGCCTTCTCTATTGATTGAGAATGAGATACGGATATCTGTTTGGCACTATTCTCCATCCCTCAGTATAGGGCTTTGGTGAGGTTATTACCCATGCACCTCCTGATAGTATTACCCAAGGGAGAACATGTAATTAAGGTATACATGGTTACCTATTTAGAGTAGCACAATTAGCAGTATATTAATAGTTAGTATAATTTAGAAGTTGACAAACTTTTGCAACTAAAGTGCTTGTACTTTAGATCATAGGAACAAATATTGTAACTACAACAAAGCAGTTAATAAATTGGGAATTTGTATTTAAGTTCGTTCCGCTGAGTTCTCTTTGGGCACTCCCCTTCATGTACCTGGAATCTTCCAGGCAGACTAGCTTACCACAGTTACCTGCTGCCACTTCTGTGCCATGAGGATGCTCCCATATGTCTGGGCCTCAGTTAGGGCCCCACTGGGCCTAGCAGTACCCCTCAGCCTACTAGGTCTTGATCTATGTAACTTGAACTCCACCAGACCAGGCATAGTTGGGTTCTGGCTGCTGTACCTGGATCATTTCAGCTGTGCCCATCAAAGTGAACACCTGCTGGATAGTGGGGTACATGGTTCCTTCTAGGTGCAGGCTGCCAAAGTGGAGTCCTGTAGTATAATTTTAAGTCAGGGATTGTGATCCCTCCTGCCTTTACTTTGTTGCCCAGGATGACTTTACTATTCTTGGTCTCTTCTGGTTCAAAATGAATTTTAGGAATGTTTTTCCTAGATCTGTAAAGTATACTAATACTAATGATATTTTAATCTGGACTGCATTGATCTGTATAACAATTTTGGGGGTATGGCTTTTTTCATAATTTGAGTCTTTCTAACCAGGAGCAAGAAATATCTCTCCATTTTCTGGAATCCTCTTCAATCTCTTATTAGAGTACTATAATTTTCACTGTATATATCTTTTACTGCCCTTGAGATTGATTCCTAAGTATCTTTTGGGGGTGTTATTGTGACAGGCACAAACACATTTTAAAGTACAAATTTTTGTGTGTGCAAAATATGTGCTGTTATTTAATTTATGCAAATTTAAAAATAGGTGGTTTAGATAGTCTTCTTATATTCCTGTTATAAAAATCAAAAATGTACCTTTGCTATACAGTTCTTCCGTACTTCTTTTTATCTTCCAACATAACTGTATAACAATGAAAACCTATACACTAGGCATGGTGGCACAGGTCTGTAATCGCAGCTCTTAGGAGATTGTAAACAGGTGGATCACTATAAGTCCAATGTAGTAGTGAGACCCTGAATACCCTGTAGACCCTTCCCTAAAAATACAAAAAAAAGAAAGCTCAAATAAATTATTAAATAATTAAAATTGAATATTTAAAATAATGACAATGAATGTATGTTATATATGATTATATAAATATGGTTTGTAGCTTATCAATGCATTACATTTTGTTATTTTTTTCATTTCTGTATTTAAGACAGAGTCTTCAGGGTCTACAAGGTCTCACTACATAGGTCACACTCTTAATTCTTCTGTTTTCCACCTCCCAAGTGCTACATTTGCTTATTAACTGTGATTTTCTTCATGTAAGAATCTGTAAATTGTATCTAAATTTTTCTGATCTGACTTCACCATTCAACCCACTAAAATCAATACATACATTTTATACATTTCATATAACTTGCTTTTCAGAGGTGTTAAACAGAATCATTCAAATGTGGTATGCATGTTGAAGATTCCCAAATGGATGTTTGAGTTCATAAACTCATTTCTTGCCTTGATTAAACTGCTGTACACAATTTCTCTTTATTTTCCTTCTTAGCATTATCTAATAGAGGCACTTGCATCTACCTCATTTGCCATATGGAATCCTTCGCAAATACCTGTCCATTTCTCCTCATCAAGTTTTCTTGCTTTTTCCAGTGATTTTATTTATTTGTTTATTTATTTATTTTCTTTACTGGCTTTTTACGTTGTTTGTTATCTATTACCTGGCTGGTCAAATAAACTTCCTGGTTTCCTTGGGTCCAGTCTGTTCACACTCCTATCAGTCCTTTGTATCACTGACAGTTTTATTTTTCAAGTCACAGGTCTGATAATACTGTGCTACTGGTAAAACTATTTCAACTATATTTTAAAGACATTTATAAAATTTCATGTTGAAAATCAATGAAATAACATGTTTTCATCTAACAAAAAATCTTATATGATGTTAAAGTAAAATCTTGAAAATGACTGTCTTATCAATAAAAATTTTTATGGGAAAATGTTTCATAAAAATTACAGAAGAAATACAATTGTTAATACAGTGTGTATTGTTATCTTTAAGTTAGTTACTCAGAGTCAAAGACATGGGCATAAAAAATTCTCCAAATGATATTCGCAAAAACCTTTCATCAACTAAGAGAAATTAGCAGTATAACTAATTTGTACTTTTACATTGTTTTTCCTTCATTTTTCCCTGCCCCCACCCTGGATCTTTTTTCTTTTGAACAGTTTCTTCCCACTTCACAATATGTATTATACATTTCGTCCTTGCTTACTTTTTCAGCTTGTTACACTAGAGTGACAATACAATGTTTACATACGTGAATCTGATTTATTTCACTTATGAGTATGGTCTCAAATTGCATCTCTTTATACAGTGGTGCAATCATGATGGAAATCAGTATGGAGATTCCTCAAAAGACTAGGATTAGAGGTCTCACTAGTCCTCACTCTTGCTCTTTAGAGTATCTTCCCAGAAACATTAAAAATATCATTCCTCAGTGATATATGTGTACCCATGGTTATAGCAGTGCAATTTATCATAGCTAAATCTTGGAAGCAATCCAAATGCCCATCAAATGAGGATTGCATAAAGAGAGATGTGATCTTTTTTACAATGGAGTACTACTTGGCTATAAAAAAGAATAAAGTTGTTAATGCAATTTTATAAAAGTTGCATGCATAAATGGGAAATACATAAAAAGTTCATTATGTATGGTACCTGAAATGGGTTAATTTTACTCATTACAGAGGAAAAATGCTAAGCCTTTATTGACTACTGTGAAACTGTGGAGGTCCACACAAAATTCTACCCAAGGAAGTGTCAGAATGCTTTGCAGAAGCCATGTCAGATGAGCCCTAAATGGTGGCATACAGGCTAATGAGGCAGGCAGTGTAGAGAGGCATTCTCTGGACAAAAGAAACAGCTGGAGAAAAATCCTAGAACCTGAAAGGAAATGTTGGATTCAGGGAACTATAGCTTGCAGGAGGAGAAAGATCAGGAGGGACAGGGACAGGGAGAGAACAAATGGACGTGCAGCTGCATGGAGCAGATGAAGCTAGAGATGTTAGGTGAACGCAGATCCCTCCAGTTATGATTAGAATTTAGAGCTATCACTTGGACGGTCATTGAGGGGCAACTGAAGAATAAAGCAGTGCCAGAATGTGACCAGCTTTAGAATCTAGAAAGCTCATACTCAGAAAGAAGTCTGCAGTGGTCCAAACTGCAAACAGAGGACAACTGGTTTGTTGGTTCTCCAAGTCTAACAGCTTCAATCTACAGCAAAAAAAAATAGCAGTTTTCAAATTGCAACTGAAATTATATATATATATATATATATATATATATATGAATATATATCCCTGTGTATATAAATATATACATAAATATTACTTGATCAAAAATCTCAATAAATAGCACTTGTATCATAAATACATCATTCCTAAATTTTATATTCTTCTTGATTCTATTCTATTAATTTAATTTTAAAAAGGATGCTGGCTCTGATCTGCTACAAAGATTTAATAACAATGAATAGATTTCATTGTATGGTAGGGCACACACTGAATTTGAGAAATTTATAATTCTTGGGAGACATAGTGAATATAAATTAAAAAATATTATAACAGATGTCTGGAAAAATGGGGAAGAGGGACTAACAGTGACAGGTGGGTATTAAGAAGTGGGTCAAATGGGGTGTGGTGGTGCCTGCTGTAATCCCAGCACTCAGGATGCTGAGGCAGGAAGATCACCGTGAGTTTGAGGCCAGTATGAGCTACATAGTGGGTTAACGTTCACCCTAATGTACACAGCAAGACCTTGTCTCAAGAAATAAAATAAAAATGTTGTGTGAATAGTTAGATATGATACAGAATGGAAAAGGCATCTAATAATATGTTTCAGATTTCTGTTTGGAGAATAAGGTAGAGAATTATGCTGCTCATAGAAGTAAGAAATGGAATAGTAGAAGTGTGTGCGGAGGGATAGAAAGCAAAAGAGTAGCTCCTCTTTGGTCATTTTGAGTCTGAGGTAGATGCGACCTATTCCAGTGCTATTAGGCAATGAGGAGTTGAAAAGAATCATCTAGATAAAAGAAAATTGGTCTATCTGAGATTTATTGACATGAGTTGTATAAATAGAAGTAAACAATTTATAAATGATAGGAAAGAATATTACACAAGAAGAAAATTATACAAGGATAAAATTCTGTTTATTTTAAGAAATGATTCCATTTCAATGATTGATGGCAGACAAAGAAGTATGAATGGGCAGAGAAAGGGGCTGATATTGAGTGAGAGCTGTATGGTGTGGAGGGAAGAGAGTTTGGAGGAGGGATTGGTAACAGTGTCAAGTGAAAAGAACCAGAAAAAGATAATTGATGATTTTAACAGGTCTTTCAAATTAGTGGTCCACTGAACAAAGGAAATGAAGGTGCCCTGGCTTGAGGCAGATTGAATTATATATTTCTACAGCCTTGGGCATGGGTAACAATGGAGAATAT
>NW_004524631.1:7443470-7445155 GCF_000260255.1 Octodon degus
TCCACTTCTTCTGTGTCTTCTATTCTTTGAGAGTAAAGATTCTCAAAGTAGCTATTGATAATCTTCTGCATTTCCACTGGGTCTGTGGTAATTACACCCTTTTCATTCCTTATTGCTTGGATTTGAATTTTTTCTTTCCTCTTTTTGATGAGGTTAGCTAGGGGCTATCAATTTTATTTAATGTTTCAAAGAACTAGCTTTTTGCTTTTTTAATTCTTTGAACTGTTTTCTTCATCTCAATTGAATTAATTTCTGCTCTAATCTTTATGATTTCTTCCCATCCTTGAGCTCTAAGTTTCGTTTGCTCTTCCTTTTCAAATTGTTGAAGGTGCAGCATTAGAGTATTTATTTGTTGTCATTCTGTAGGGTGCCATTTAATTTCCATGTATTTAAAGGTTTTTTCTGGTTTCTTTTGTCATTTCTTTCCAGTTTCATTGCACTGTGGTCAGATAATGTGCATGGGATAATTTCTGTTTTCTTACATATACTTAAGCATGACCTATGGAACAGTATGTGGTCTATTTTAGAAAATGACCCAAGTGCAGCTGAGAAAAATGTGTATTCAGTTGTGTTTGGGTGGAACACTCTGTATATGTTCACTAAGTCCATTTGTTTCTAGCCCTGACTCAGTTCTGTTATTTCTTTGCTAGGTTTTTGTTTGGTTGACCTATCTTTTGGGGATAAGAGGGCGTTAAGGTCTCCTGTTAAAGCTGTGGTATTGGATATTAGAATTTTCATGTCCAATAAGATGAGCTTTATGCAGTTAGGTCCTCCCATATTTGGTGCATACATATTTATGAGTGTAAACTCTTCCTCTTGAATTTTTCCCCTAACCAGTATATAGTGGCCTTCTTTATTTCACTTGATCGTTCTTTGTGTGAAGTTTAGACTCTCTGAGAATAGATTTGCTACCCCTTTTTTTTCTGAGGTGCTGGGGCATGTAGTATTGTTTCCATCCTTTGACTTTCAGCCTATGAATGTCTTTATGAGTTATTTGTGTTTCTTGTATACAGCATAATGTTGGATTTTGTTTCCTAATCCATTGTGCCAGTGTATTTCTCTTAATTGGTGAATTGAGTCCATTTACATTGAGGGTTATAATTGAGATGTATTGACTTATGTTTGACATGTTATTTACCTGTTGTCATTTACTCCTTTTTCTCCTGTGTTTAACTGTTTGCCCTATTTAGTTGGTTGCATCTGATCTCATTCGTGGATTTCTGGACATTTTGATCTCTCTGTAGAATATCTTTCAGTAGCCTGTGTAAGGTTGGCTTTGTCATCATGAAATTCTTTAGCTGTTCTTTGCCATGAAAGTATTTCACTTCTTTATCAAGCTTGAAAGAGAGTTTTGCAGGGTATAGTAGTCTGGGCTGGAATTTGTTTTCATAAAGGACTTGAAATACTCTGCTCCATGCTCTTGCCTTCATGGTTTGTGAAGAGAAGTCGGTCATAATTCTGATGGGTTTTCCTTTGAATATGATCTGCTTCTTTTCTCTAGCGGCTTTCAGTATGTTATTCTTGTGCTGAATTTCTGGGATCTTGAGTATTATATGTCCTGTTGGGTTTTTCATTGGGTTAAGGTTACTTGGCATTCTGTATGCTTCGGTTACCTGAATGTCAGATTGTTTCCTCATATTTGGTAAGTTTTCTGCTATTACTTCTGCCCATATTTTTTTAATGTC
>NW_004524631.1:7445255-7453823 GCF_000260255.1 Octodon degus
TTCACATCTATAATCCAATGGAAATAACTGTTATGAATGTTCTACCCTCCTGTCTTAGTCTCTTTTGTGCTGATAGAAAAGAGTACCACCAATTAAATAATTTACAAGGAAAAGAACTTGTCATCATTCAGGACACCACCCACACCAACATCAAAGGACCAATATCTAGTGAGGGTCTTCTTGTTGTTTCATTCTGTGACCTCAAGGAGAGAAAAGATAATTCAAGTGACCCTTTTATGAGAAGTTCATCCTAGGAAAAGCAACTTACTCCTGAGACAATGATAAGAAATTAATTAATTTATGATGGGAGAGAATTCAGCACCATATAGCCTCCCATTTAGCCCTAATTGCCAACATGGCTCCTCTGAGGATTAAGTCTCCAATATGTGATCTTTAGGGAACATACTCAAACCATAGCATCATCTAGTATGACAAAAATATCTCTATAGCCACCTGGAAGGCTAGTTTTGAGTTTTAAACTCATGGTTGTTCAGAGTTCTGCTTTGGGGTACAGTAACTTGGGGATGTCAGTGACAAACTTCTGCAGCCTTAGGAAAGGCCCAGCTTTTTGCATCTCACTTCCATAACCCTCATTCCAGGAGGAGCTTGGCACTCAAACATGTATGTGTCCCCCTAGGCTGCAGCTCCCCACCTGCTTTCCTCCCATCATCTTCCCTAGGCTGCTCTGGCCCTTTGGTGTGTTCACTAGCAGCATGGAACACCAATGAGATAGCTGATTGAAGGAGCGTACTCTAGAAAAGTGGACGAGAAAAAACACATTTATTTACATGTTTGGAAGACATTGTTTCAATGTTTCTTTTCCACGGTAGGGAAAGGAAGAAGGCTTTCCTCTCTACCTTCAAGGAGGGAAATTATGGATGAAGTCGTAGATATAGAAGAACTTTGACAGTGCTCATACTTTAAGGCTTCACTCCCTCTGAGAATTAGGAAGCACTCTATTGTTGATAGAAAGCAAGTGGAATTAGGGCAAATGAGAATGCTCCTGACTACTCCAGCAAGCTGCTTTTCTTAGAAAAGTTTCCAACGCAGTAGCAGAGAGAGATGCTTGGAAACGAGTAGAAGACCACCAAGTGGCCTCTGGATCAAGCTGAGCTTTGACTACAAAATTCCTAGTTACTACAAACTCTGACTGTGGGATTTTTCTTGGCTGTGAAAGAATAAGAGATATAACATTCACTATATGGGTAAATTCAGAATTCCACTCGAAGGTGATTTGGTGAACAGTTAGTGGATAATTACATGAGTTGGTGGAGATTTTCTCTTAATGTCAAGTCAAAGAAAATAGAAATGAAAATGATCTTCTACTCCCCAAACAGAATTGCATATTATAATGGACGCCAAGAACATATGCTTCATTTCCAACGTTCTGGGTGAGGAAGAGATCTTCACTTCCTTTAGGAATTATTTCATAACCTTACAGTTATTATAACCAAAAGCCTCCTTTTTCCTCCTCATATTTAGTTGAAATTATATTCTTCTTGATTTCAACCTATTATTATTATTAGTCATTTCCTCGTGGTTAGTTTAGTAATCTCTTTTTCCTTCCTGGTATTTACACTTCCAAATATTATGTCGACTTATCACCTGACCTGGCAATAGCTATTTAAAAATATAAGATTTTGGTTTATATATAGGATGATGGTTTTATATCCTATAAACATACTGTACATTAATGTCTAGGGACTTGAGAAAGTACACTTCTGTGTTAGTGAAAATATGTCTGCCATATATACCTGATATATGTAATTATGATCTTAATAATCATTCATTTTAGATTTGCCAACTTTCACATGTGGAAATGTTCAATTTGTAATGTGATTATAACACAAAAACAAAGCATGTTTGATACCTGTGGCTTGGTCTTTTCATGGTAAGTACAGAAAATTTGAAAAATCGTGTTACATTTCATATTCCTGGCCAAGTCAAACTCTGAAAGTAGCTCTATAATTCTTGGGGAATCTCTTTAAGCAGACTTGTGTCAAGGCCAATTAGAATCCAAACAGCCTTTTTCTAATTGGGGTGAGGTATGTAGTTGAATAATTCTGTCATTAAGCAAACCCCTTATAAAGGTTAAAACTCCAAGGCAAACCTCAGCCCCAGGGCTGAATAAACACACGAGGGTAGGAGTGCAGCATTCCACAACTGGCACCTTCGCCCCACACTCCCCTGAGAGGAGGGTTTTAGATTTCTTTCTGTGCTATTGCCATGTATGTCTCCCTCCATCCCCTGCCATTTCTCATGTGCCGTGAAGACATTACAGAACTAAAAGAGTAAGTATAGCTTTCCCATTAGTTTAGCCTTGTCAGGAAGCCATCCCATTTTTCCTTTTTGGGGAGATGAGAACAGTAGAGGATTCATTAGTGCTGGTTCCATCCAATTTGTGGGTAGACCCATGTTGGCTCTGCCATGCCTAACTTATTCCAATTTAAACTGTTTTGTCTTTTTCAGGTTTATCTTTCCCTTTTTGTCCTCACACACCTACTATCCTCACGGTCCACTCTGCATAAGTCATGTATTTTATACTGTCAGTTTTTCTACTTCTCTATCAACCATCTATTTTAATCTTTGCTTATATGATTGCCTCTTGCAGTAATTGTTATTCACACTTACAGGCTCAGGAAGTTGGCTGAGCTTTTTAAAAAACCAAACTCTACGTGCTGGAGACTGTGTGATAATGAATAAGGTATTTCTCTAAGCCTCGGCTTTCTTATCTATGCTGGGTTTATTTAATTTTAACCTCACAGTTTATTTTAAGAAATAGAATTAAACTAATACATACAATGTCTAATAATACTGTGCTATACATTGGGATCTGAGAGAAAGAAGCTAAGAAATGGAGATGTGTGAAGGGTTTTATTGAAGTGCTCTTGGAATCAACACCTGTGAAAGTGAAGAAAGCATCACACAGTCATGGCCATCACCTCAGCCCATCTTGCAAAAGGCTCTAGAGCTGAGATGGCCTATAGGTTTGCCCCATATTGTGACAAGGGGGCTGTTTCTTCATCACAGCCTTATACAGTCATTGGATGTAGTATGATTCTGAAAAGGAAGCATGATATAGAGGTGCTCTTTGCCTGAAGGCAGTTTCCAGTAGTTAAGGACCAAGTGATTACTGAGGCAGAAAAACATGGAGAGTGCACCATTGTATTCAATAGAGAACAGCCTATGTATTTCTTGTATTCATTTCCAAGGAATAGAGCCCTCATAATTCTGATGAAAATATTTTCCTGGTAAAATTTAAAAGAACATTCGTGGATGAGCTGTAGCCACCACTGATCTTGGGGCTGCAGCTCTGCAACTGATACTCGTCACCTCTCATCTCTATCATCCATTTTCAATTCCCTTGATTAACACATATGCTGGGTGAGGTGACCTACCTGTGGTGGTGCCGCAGACTCTTTCATCTCTTAGAGATCTGATCTCATGGTCACCATGTCCTTTGTTGTGCACGGCTGCTTCACTTCCTCTTTTATCATCAAAATGAGCAAGGAAATATCAAGGGAAACCAAGTGTATCACACGGATACTAAACATATTCTTTCCTGTCCCCAACTTATAACAGCATGGATCACTGTTCCTAGTGATGAAGCTGAATCATCCATGCCAGTGTAGTGACTTTATTTTCTGTTTATCTCCTGTGAGGAATCCAAGGTGAGTAGCAGCCACTGCAGCTTGAAGTTTAATATATTGCTGGTGAAGCATTTCTGACTGAATATCAAGTCCTCTAAACATTCAGCTATAGGAAGTACAGATTCCTCCAATTTACTGAAATGATGGTAGTGAGATCCCTCCTTTTTCTATTCCTGGCATGTTGGATTCAATTATTGTATGCATCACAGACAATACACGTCATAGTTTTTGATTTAGTTTACTGCCCTATAAAGGATTGAGTCTTATCTTCATTGTTTTTCACCTTCAAGTTAGCTCCTTAACTGCACTGTTCTGTCTACCAGGCCTTCGGGGTGGACCAGTATGTAATGATTACCCATGAATCCAATGGCCATGCACTCACTGACACATCTCTTCTGTGAAAAGTGTCCCTTGGACCAATATGATATTATATAGGTTCATGTATTTGTGGTCAAACTTTGTATATCCTTATCTAATAGCAGTAGTGGGTCTCGTAAGAAGGAAAGCTCCTACCTAGAATATATGTGATTTCTCCAGATGAGTTGCTAGTCCCTAATGGTAAATAGCAGTACCACTCACCAAAATTTTTACTTTTCTTTCCTTGCTGAGACAAAATACTTGATGCCCAGAATTAAGGAAAGGAAGGTTTATTTAGCTCACAGTTTGTGAAGGTTTCAAACAGCTGGCTCCAAGGCACGGTGTCAAGGCACAGAGGCAACACTTTAAGGTCGCAGAAGATAACAAAGCAACAAGAGCAAAAGGGGGAGGGAACCTCATCTCCTCCATTGTATCTTATGCAGACTCTCCACCCTAGAGCTGGTCTTCTACACTCATACTGTTAGTTTTCTCCTCTTGCCCAGGCTCAGGATGTTTATAAAGTGAGAACCCAGCCCCCTGATGATTTGTTTCAGATTTTCAACTTCCCATGCTTACAAAATATATCAACCAGTACACTAAGGTACTACTGACAAACCATCTATATTTGAAGTGCAAAATACAATTTGATAGAGGAATGTGATATGACGTGGTGACCACAATCAAATTTATTAACGAACCATCACTTTCTGCCATCAGTTGCTTTGTTAATATGTGCTGTGGTCTAGAAGCAAGCTAGAAATTATAATCCAAGAGTTATATAATTCTCATTTGAAAATTGACTGACTTTGTTTCAGTTCCCAAGCATCTGTGTTTTATTTTCACAGGGGTTTATTATAAAATCGACATGAGATTTTTGCCCTCCACATAGACTTCTCTTATCATTGTACCTATTTGCCAGTGGTCCAGTGAACAGATAACATAAGCTCTAAATGTGGAATATGTTCTCTACACTGCCCATGCAAGCCTCTGGCAACTCACTTCTTCCTCTTTAGAGATGACATTTGTGTGATGTAGTAATTTGGCTTATATATTGGATTGGAAGTTATACTTGTCTCAGATCACTATCTCCTGAAGATCTTCAGTGCTGAAGGTAATTTATGAATCTCCAACACTCACACATTATATTTCATACTAAGATATCCAGCATCCTTGCCACTTGTCGACATTCAGTCTAACATACCATCATCAACACAAAATACCAACAAAATTCCTGTAGAATGTCCTTGTGTGTCAGGTCTTTTGTACCACATTATGACAGAAGTAGGGAGGTTAATATAAACCTAAGGATGATTATATATTTTCATGTTCACCTCCAGTGAATGTATACTTTTCCCAATTTTCTTTTCTAATTATAGAATAATATATTCATGTAATCAGTTGCAATATGTGATGTATCTAAGGTTTATTAATCTGCTTTAACAAAGAGACCATCGCCGGTATAGAAGCTGCTGTTGGGACAATGACTTGGCTCACTTTTCCATGCTCACTTGTCATATGACAGACTTCGGATCTGAGCCTCCATTATTCATTTAGAGAAGGTAAAAAGCAAATGTGTTAAGAAGTATTAGATGTAGCCACAGTTGCCACTTCAATTTTATTGCTCATTAGAATGATTGCTTTCATCGCTTCTCGGCCTTTTGGCTAAGATCAAGTGTAGAATGATTGCTTTCAACCTCCACACTTGTTTCAGCTTGCATTCCCTACTGTTAAAAGGGAGCATAGCTCTATAGAATGCTTCTTGTCTCGGGCCTACACAGCATAGTCACTACTGGGCTTCTTGGTGATGCTGGCCCTCTTCTTACTTGCAGATTCCTGATCATTTTGGAAAATTATCCTTTGACCTCTTACAAATGAGTTTAGTGGGATTTCCACTGTAACATATATTCAATTAGCATGCCCTCCTTCTCTAAGAATTTTAGAAGTTATCTCTTTTTCTACCAGGAAACTCTCATTAGTGTAGCTCATGATGGGCCATAACTTCCATAAGGCTTCCAATTCTACCCCAGAAGCATATTAAATTTATCTTCCAAGGTCGTTTGATGGAGCATTAGTTCTTGTATAATGGTAGAATGCTTCCATATTAACAAACTTTTCTTTTTCCAACATTACATTCTACCAAACTTAGCCCAGTATTCTCAGAATCTGGTCTTGTATATACTTTTGCTGTATCAATCAGCTTTCTCATTGAGGGAGCTCAGTGCCTGACATCCATAATTTAAATTGGGAGCTGTTTAATTGGCTCATGCTTTGTAGGAAATAGGATCATCATTGGCTGGCCCCATGGCAGAAACATCACAGTAGGAAGGTATGGTGGAGCAAAGCTGCTTAGATTATCCTTCCTGGGACACCAAGCAGGGGGAACAGAGCCAGAGAGGAAATGGGTAAGAAACCCCATGTAGACCCCATAGTCAAATCATGACACATTCAGATGCATTAAAAAGTATGTGTTACTAATCCTCTGGGCAGGACTGAAGTCAAACAATTTGACAGCCCCCTTTAGCTGTCATAGCTACCTTCTGTTTGTGTGTGTCGATGCCACTTTCTTTCACAATTTTGAAATGTAGATCTTTTCCTTCCTTGGTAGGTGCTGTCCATTCCTTGATGGGAATATATTGAGTCTCATTTTCAGTTATTTTCTTAGAAAACATGATTGGGACATAGCTCATAGAGGTGTGTGGGAGGGAGGGGAGTTTGCTCAAGAGAATAAGAACTTTTACATCGTTTTCAGACAAAGCAGGAGCACTAGCCTTGACCAAGGAAGGTGGGTCAGTTTGCAGGCCCAAAGAATTCAGGAGAATGTAGGGATTCAAGATGTTTTGACACCAATGCTTCAACCCCAATAATCCAATCAGCATTCTGCTGCTTCACACCCAGGTTTCTGACTCTGGGATTATGAAACGGAAGACTTTGCAAAATTAATCCTTTCGGACCTTTATTATTATTATTATTATATTTAAATTCTTGGCTGGATCCATAGCTTTTTTTCTACCTCCAGTTTCATGCTAGAAGTACCTCTTCATATGATATCAAAGGAACTGTGTTTTTATGACCAGATTATACTTCACTTTTTAAGTGATCATTCTGGAAAGATTTTATTTTCCCTTTCTAATGTATCCCTTCTTCATATCAGTAGCCAACGTGGAATAAAATTTTATTTGACTCAAATGTGAAAAACAAACAGATAGTGCAAGGAACATAAAAGAAAAGTTAAAAGTACACACATCTATACATCAAAATTTTGAAGTAAATTTCCAAATTTGGCTTGTCTTTAGGAAGGAAGGAAGTTTATCTTTCTACTAACAGAATTTATTTGTCCATCTATAGGGAAGAGCTATATTTGATTTGTTTTCAGGTATTTGGAACTCAGAACTGTAAAATATGTCATACAGTCTGATAGTCTTTATAATCAGTGTTTCTCAAACAAACGACATACTGCACAATTTCAGTCTATTCCCTTTCATCACTATTTCTATTAATTATAGATTATTATATAACAAATTACCCACCAAAGTGACAACTAGAAATTGTAATAAACATCACTTTTGTAGTCCATTTGGGTCAAGAATTAGGGAATAATTTGATTGAACATTCTCTGGCTCATCACTGGTTTAATAATATATCTGCCAGAGCTACATTTGTACAGAAAGAGTTCAATGGAACTGGAACATTGATTTTCACATGGCTGGCAAACACTTGTGACCAGTGGAGTTACACCTAAGGGTTTCTACAGAGCTGCTTGAATATTCACATTACATGGCATCTGGCTTAACCTAAAGATAGAGAAAGAGTAATCCAAGATTTCACATGGAGGTTAATAATCTAACCTTAGGAGCTGCACACCAACTCTTCAGTAGTATTCTATCAGGTAGATAGATCACACTGACTTGGCATTGGAGGTGATTGCTCAAGGACTTATGATGGAAGGAGGGTTGTGTCCCTGGGGACCTTTTCTAGATGCCTGACACAGCTTTCCCTCCAAGCTGATACTTCAGCCCAGCAATCACAGGTGTTCTCCTTATACATGACAGTTGGGGTCCCCATTACCAAATGACCATAGGCTTTCTAGCTTCAAAAGTTTTGAGCCTGCATCCTTGGGTGTCCTGGTGAGTACATTTTGAGGAAGACATACATAACTTACATGTTTACAGAAGATGCTGTCAAATTTAATATTGTGCAGAGGGCGAGTACAGGAAGACATATTGAGCAGAGGAATAACCAACAATCTATACAGCTGTACAAAGACCTTGGCTGATACAAGAGAAACTCTATAACGTAGATGACCCTTTAGAATTGTCCTGAGTTAGAGAAAAAGAGCTGGAACAACATAGCTCCCCATCCAACAGTGATTGGGTAGGTAGATGCCCACCACTCACTTTTTTTCCTTCCTTCCTTTCTTTTCTTTCTTTTTTATTTTCTTTACTTTTTTCTTTCTATTTTATTCTTTTTTATTTTTTATCATAATTTTATTGAGAAACAAATAGCAATGAGAGAGTTTCAAACCAAATTGGTAGGACAGTTTCAATAATTAAACCATTGCATA
>NW_004524631.1:7459704-7471399 GCF_000260255.1 Octodon degus
CTTTTGCCATTTCTTATTTACTATCGACGCCATTAATTCATACATTTGAGCTGAGCTAGTAGAAAAGAATTCCACTCTGAGATCCTCTATGTCTTTCTGCTGTTGCTTATTTACTATCGATGCTATTAATTCACACATTTGAGCCGAGCTAGTGTCCTCTGCACTTTTTGTGGGTGGGCATTGGGTCCTCCATATGTTTCTGCATTTGATCCTTTTGCACATGTTATTAAACAGGGATTTCTTTTTTCTTATTTCCAATCTGAGTTTCCTATACCTTTCTGCAGCTGTTTCTTTATTTCAGAAGCTGTTGATTCATCGTTTTCAGCTGTGTGATACCCAATTTTTTCTGTGTTAGTGTCCTCTGCACTTGTTAGGGTTGGGCTTCGGGTCTGAGATTGCATTTTGTTCCTTCTTGTCATTTTGTGTAGCACTAAGTTCTGACATTTGTTGTAGATCTTTGTTGTAGTTATAACCTTATCACATACTGAATTTCAGGTGCAGATCTACAAAGTTTGGATTTATCCAGCTGTGCCTGTCTTGGGTCTAGCTGCTGTGCTCAGCTCTTTCCTGTTGCTGCCCTCGTGGATGAACCTGTTGTGCCCCTCTGGCAAGATGTTCTGCTCCTGGACTAGCTGGGTGGTTCTGTCCCCTACACTCTCTGTAGGGATTGCAGCTGCAGGGTTTCACCCAAGCCTGTATGTCAGTCTGGGGCTAATTCTGGAGGGGAAAAAGTGGAGTGGGGGGAGATGCAGCTCTCCCACACACTCACTGGGCCTTGGGTAGGACTGGATCTGGAGGTTCCCAGAACGCGGCAAAAATTCCTACCTGGTTGGCGGGGAACGGGGGGTACTATGGAGTCAGTGGGGTGTCCCAAGGTGGTGGAAGAGGGTCTCACTCACACTGCACCTGGGCTGGGACCATAGGTTCTGCCAGCCCAGCCTAGAGGGAAGCTCTCCCGCACACTCACCGGGCCTGAGGTAGGACTGGGCCTGATGATCTCAGAAAGTGGCAGAAATTTCTACTCAGGGAGCGGGGTGGGGGAGGTGCTGTGGAGTGGTGGGAGGCATCCCAAGGGGGTGGAAGAGGGTCTCAACCACACTGCGCCTGGGCTGGGACCAGTAGGTCCCACCGGCCCAGGGTAGCAGGAAGCTCTCCCACACACTCACCGGGCCTGGGCTAGGACTGGATCTGGGCCTTTCCTTTTCTTTTTTCCTTTCTATTCTTTAATTTCTTCCTCCCTCCCTCCCTTCTTCCCTTCCTCCCTTCCTTCCTTCCTTCCTTCCTTCCTTCCTTCCTTCCTTCCTTCCTTCCTTCCTTCTTCTCTATCTCAGTCTGTCTCAGTCTCTCTTGTCTTTGTCTCTCTCTGTCTCTTTCTGTCTTCTTACTGTCTCTGTCTCTCTTTCCATCTATCGACACTTCTTAGCTAGCTAACTTCAGAGTTTCCCTGCTCTTACCATCTCTTATCACTTCTGCCCAAGCCAAAGCACACTTACATACTGTAAAGTCCTTCCCACATGCCAGGCTCCTCTCTGGCTGCACTTTTGGCTTACTCTTGTCTGGCAATATGTCACCTTAACAGACAAGCTACATTTTCCCACTTCATCTTAATTAAATAAAATTATTAATAATATTTAGTAATTATTAATTAAAATGTTAATAAGAAATGTATTACTGACAATTTATGTCTAAAGACACCTCATTGATGACCTTTGTAATGAATATTTGTGAATTCTGATTAAATCACTGCAAGAGCTGCAGATCTCCTTTTGTTTACAGAATTGTCTTCTCTGAGTTAAATTTGGCTTTAACACAAAAGGCAACATTGTGTTTCATGAGCGGCTGTATTTCCTTTTGCATTGACATCCATTTTGGCGCATCTATTATACTGTGAACTTTGTTCTTTCTCAATTTATTATTTGGCATTGCATCAACATAAAATCCCTACAGTGATGACAAAAAAGGTTAAAAAAGATGTCGTATCACTTCATTTTCCATGGCTTTTTTGAAGCCCATGGTATCCAGATTCTTGGCTCTCTCCTGACTCATCTAATGTAGGGCTTGTTAGACAGTTTATTCTCTTCATCTTCTCCTTATCACCCAAATTTGTCATTACTCTCTGGTTTAGATGCTGGATGTTACAGGAAATGAATAGGGCTAAGGTCATTGAATTGAAGCATTTTTTTAGAATTATTTGGTGAGTGATACATGAGCCTTTCTATTGCATTAAAATGTGTGAGTTATGCAGGTTCAAATGTGTATGTATTTAAACATAAATATATTTAAAATCCAGAAAGAGGTTATATCAACCTCTGTTCCAAAATTATCCAAAATCTCAATCTCATCCTTTGTCTTTCTCTTTCTTTCTTTCTTTCTTTCTTTCTTTCTTTCTTTCTTTCTTTCTCTCTTCTTTCTTTTTTTCTCTCTCTCTCTTTTTTTCTTTTCTCTCTCTCTCTCTCTCTCTCTCTCTCTCTCTCTCTCTCTCTGTCTCCCTCCCTCCCTCCCTTCCTCCCTCCCCCTCTCTTCCTCCCTCTGACAGGCTCTCCTTATGTAGTCAAGGCTGATCTTGAACTCATGGTGATCCTCCTGCCTCAGCCTCCCAAGTGCTGAGATTACAGGTGTATGCCTCCAGACCTCCTGTTTTTCTGCAATATCTAGGAGCGGTCCTAGGATAGGAGAAAAACACTACTATTTAATGTTATCAAAGTTTAGAAATACTAAGATTTATATAATTTGGCCTACTTATTAGTGAAGGATACTTTTATTTTTTGTATGTTTGTGCATTTGATTAGCTTTGATATACTTTTAGAATGCAAACTTCATAGGAGAAGGCACTCACTCCTTTTCTTATTTTTGTTCACTCTGTACCTATCTAAAATACCCAAAATAGTTCCTGGTATGTAGTAACCATTTAGCATATGACTTTTCTTAAAGGAATTAAGATGTTAGATTTCCTGCTTATGTACATTTGACATACCTTTATAGTAATATTTTCTTAAGACAAACTTAACTCAGATAAAATTTTTTGATTTTTATATGGAGAAATTCCTTAACATTTTAAACATAGACTTCATTTTAGAAGTTTTCACAAATTGTCTTTCTTTTCATAGACATGTTTTGATATTTTAAGAGCTATGTATGATATTTTCCTCATTTCTAAAACCTAAGAAAGTAGAATTTTGCATCCTGTTTAACTTGAAAGCAGAATGTGAGTCCATTTCTGTGTTTTTACTTGTTTTTTTCATGATAGTTGATTTATTGATTCTCAATATTATATACAATCAAATCAATTGCATAGATTTCTCTAATAATTACCTCTAACAGACAGTAACAATATAACAAAAAGGTTGTAAAGATTTTACCTCCTGGATTTTGCTAGGTCAGAATATAAATGTATATTAACCATAAAGAAAGTTTAAGATAAACGCTCTTTTTAACTTCAGAATTTCATATCTTAAGAATGGCTGATATTCAACCCATCTTTATCATTAATTCCTCCTCTCCACATAATTAAGTCTTACTTTATGGGCAGCACCATCCTGGCCCTGAAAATAGCAGAAACTGTGCTCATTGATCTTACACTTTGGTGAGGAGGACAGACAGGGGATGAGTGAATTCAACTGAGATGAACATTGCAAAAGCAGGAACAGTGTTTCATGGGCACTCACTCTTTTTCTTTTTTCTCTTCACCCTGTACCTATCTAAAATACTCAGAACAGTTTCTGGTATGTAGAAACCATTTAGTATATGAGTATTTTAAAAGAATTAAGATGTTCTATTTCCTGCTTATGTGCAGATGATGGTCCCACGAGTAAATAACTTTTAGGCGTGAAGACTGCATGGGCACCATCCAGTTCAACAGTAGTAGAGCGAAGCCTTCCTGAAAGAGGAAACAGAAGCAAATTTAAAGACCTTGAGAAGAGAGAAAACTTGACAATTTTTTATGTTTTGAAAGTAAACTGTATGCCCAGCAACCTGAGGGTAAGGATTATTGTGGTATAGGATGAGGCTAGAGAGATTAACAGATACAAACTGTATAGATTTCATTTCAAACTTAACCCCTTTTATAAAAAGGGGTTTTAAGCTTATTTTAAACTTGGAAGACATGAGAGGAATTGGATAGAGAAATTGTTTCAGCTTCATCGTACAAAGTGATACTATACAGGTTTTAGGAACTCAATCTTGGGGACAATTGATAGGTTTCATGTGAAAAGTGATGGTGACTTAAGGGTTGGCCAGATAGCTCAGCAGACTAAAGCACCTGCTTAGACAGAGCGCAGCGATAAGTGTTCGATCCCCTGAGTGCCGTGCAAGTCCTGCCTTTGGGGCGTGTTGAGACAGCAATTGAGACTGGGCATGGTGGCACACCCCTGTAATCCCAGCACTTGGGAGGCTGAAAACAGGAGGTCACAAATTCAATCTACATAATGAGACCCTGTACTAAATATATTAAAAAAAAATTGAGGGTGACTTGAATTAGGATGTCGTCAGCAGAATTGAGGAAGTCTATGGAACAGGGATATTTTAGGAGATAGAACTGTCTTGTTGAATGATTGAATTTTAAAAGTTAAGGAAACATGGAGTCAAGAATAACTTCCTTCTGGATTTTTAGCAGAAGCAATGATATTAATAATGGTCAGGAAACATTTAAGTGGGCAAATGGTATTAGGGCCAATTGTATACTTCGAGTGGGAGAGATCTTGCAAAAATCTTCCTTTTTCAAATTTGCTAATTTGTTGAAATTAGTACTTTCAAATCTAAGAGTAGGAGAATTTTCACAGTTACTCTCAGTATGTCTTTTAAAAAAAGTACTGCAGAATGATTATTCAATCTCTGTTCATGAGATGCTAATTACTGTTCATATTTCTTCCTAAGAGAATCAGTCTCCTATCCCAGTGCTTGGCTGAAGATCTTGGTCATTGTGGCAACTAGTAGACACAACCTGCTTGATACAACAAATTAGACCAAATGTGGGCTGTGTTTTCTTTGGAGAATTTGAACTACAATGCTTAGAACTAGAAGAGCCATGCTGTTGGGTTTGAATGCTACAAAAACGGTGATAGAGTTATTGCTGAAACGAGTCAGAGCCATATAGAAGCTGAAAACATGTCAGCATAGAAACCTGTAACACTAAGGAAGGCTGCATTCTGTCGAGAAACTATAACAGGTTTAACAAGAGAAGCAGTGTAAAGAACATATTCCTTAGAGACAAGTGTAGCAATAGGCGATGCCAGACATTATTTTGATTTCCAGGAAGCATGACTGTACCAACTACAGGGTAGTGATGCAAGTGTTTCCTGTGTGTTCCAATAATCTACTTAAATTTATGCTAGACTGAGGTTTTGTTCATTGTTTCACACACTTTCAGAAAAAATATTGACATTTAACAGAGTCAGTGGGTATAGTTTTCCTCTGTGTAATGAGCCAAGTTACATGCATTGTTGCTTGAGAAATACGCAAATTAGTTCAAATCTTCTATCATATCAGTGTCTATCTTAGTTATTTTTCCCAATGCTGAGACAAAATACTCAATGCCCAAACTTGGAGGAGGAAGGCTTATTTAGCTCACAGTTTGTAGAAGTTTCAGTTCATAGTTGGCTGATGGCAAGACAGGGTGGCTCATGGCAGGGGATAACAGCTCGTGGTGGCAGAAGACAGCAAACGCAACAGCTGAAAGAGCTTAACAGCATCTTTCTTCTTCTGTATTGTATCTAGTCTACTGGGATTAGGACACAATTAATGGACTGATCCAGCAGTCCTCCACCCTTAATCCCAGCACTCTTGATCCCAGAACTGCACTACAAATCAATCACACTTCTAGATTCAACCAGCTCTGAAAAAACTCTATGAAAAAACAAAAAACAACTCTATGGCCACCTGAGTGAGAGGACATCAAGATACAAACCATATCAGAGCCCAGTGAATAGCATAGGTGCCTTGATTCCAAGGCTGCTCTAGGTGAAAGTCGTATTTAGTTATTTATTTCGGGACTGGGGATTGAACTCAGGCCCTTGTGCTTGCCAGGCAAGTGCTTATTCTACTGAGCCATCTCCCCAGTCTGTCATCTTTTTTAAAAAAATATTTTATTTTATTTTGGAGAGCAAAAACAGAAGCAAGAACAAAAATCAGAAACGAAGAAAAATAGGGCAACATGCCACAATACAGATGTTATGGCCATACCACCCTGAATGTACCCAAACTCATCTGATCTTGGAAGCTAAGAAAGGTCAGGCCTGGGTAGTACTTGGATAGGAAAGCATTCAGCTTTATTGCTCCTAACATAACTTGGTTTTCTGGTCTTTCCCAGTTCTGGAACTCTTATGTGAATATCTTATGACTTAACAATCCTCTTAACACAAAGTGCTAAGAATTAAATGGACTGTTTTGACATATGATTTGACAAGGTAAAATGAGCGTAAGGGGCCAGCCAGATAGCTCAGCAAATTAAAGCTCCTGCTTAGAGAGATTCAGGGACTGGGTCCCTGACTGTCTTGCAGACCCTGCCCCCTGGGTGTACTGAGATGGCAACTGAGACTGGATGTGGTGGCGCATGCCTGTAATCCCAGTACTTGGGAGGTTGAAAACAGGACAATCACTATGAGTCCAATCCGTGTAGTGAGGCCCTGTAGACTCTGTACTAAACACATTTAAACAATGAAAAAATAAAAAAATAAGATAAGCATAAGGCTATCACTATCCACTGTAACTTCACAATAGCTAGCTTACTGACTTTTCAGAAAATTAGGTATTTGTTCTTTTAGTTCTAACATATAGCATTTTCTACAAAATATCATAAAATAATTTCTTTGAGTTAAAACATCTTAAAATGAAAAGATCCTTTTAAGGAAGGTAGTAATGTTATTATTACCAACTACTGATGCCTCATACCAATGGGTGAGTTAGAAAACACCTTTTTCAAAATGAAAAAAAATATTATACATTTTTGAGAGAATAACGATTACTAAACTAGAATGCTCAGCAATGCGTGAAAGTAGAGTTGGGTCTAAGCTTCTAAGTCAGTTAGAATACTTCATGTAGTCAGAAGAATTGGAAGAGAGCTCTGTAAGGAAAGACAGTGAAAGAGAGACAGAAAGGTATAAAAATCAATTAGAGGTGGCAAGTTTCTTTTGAGAAGCCATTCTCCAGGGCTTCTTAGAAATCACTAACTTTTAAAAAATAATTTAGGGAGTAAAGAGCAGAGAAGAGGCAACTGATTTTCTGGTCATGGTGGCTGTTTGTGACAAGCGAGGATGATCAGAATGGAGTAATTATCCTTAAATTGTCAGTGATTAGCTGCACATGTATTGGTCTCAGCGACAAAGTCCCACAGACTGGCAGTGAACCTCCCTCAATACATCACACTAGGTAATACACCCTCTTTACTCCTTCTAAAGGGGAGTCAAATGTTGATTGTTCGTATTACACTACCTTTTTGTATGTGTGGGCAACTGAGAAGCAAACATCAAAAGGCTTTTTACAGTTATAGATGAGTCCAAGGGCTGAGCCAAGAGTAGACATCTTTTCTCCATACAGACTTCAATGTCCAGGCATGCTGAGCTCTGCCAGTTGCAAACCAACGTGCTGTGTGCTGGCGATCCGTCCTCCCGCGGTGAGTGATCAGTATACACTTCCTGCAGCGGGATGTTAACATCGGCATCTGGCAGGGGTTACTCCTGCCAGTAGAGCAGCTGCCCAGCTGTGTGTGCCTAAAACTAAAGAAGACAGAACTTTCTCACTTCTCTCTGGGCCAGCATTGACTAGGGAAAGAAGTGTTTTGTAAAAGTAAAAAGTGAAAGTAAACTATCTTCTTACAGCTTCTCAGGTCTTAGAGAGTCTCAGGAGCTGCGGGTTCAAGTTAGCTTTTGTAAGATCACAATGCTTAATCTCAGTAGGGTTATCAGTTCTGTCATGTATTATAAACCCTCCAATCAAGGCAGTGGGAACCAGTGTTTCTATTTAATACCCGGAGAAATGGTGGAAGTCAGCGATTGATACCAACACAATGATGGGAAAAAGTGTCCAGAGGTGCTACTCACATAATCTCGCTTTACAGCATCTTGAAAATTCAATAGAAAGGACTCCACTAACAATGCCATTACATGCTACTGATTATTGTTCTCAAGCGTTCCTAAAGCTCTAAAAGCAATATTTAACAACAAAAATGCTCTATTAACAAAAATGCTCCTTAACAATATGCGCAACGGTATTTTTTCCTTTAAAAACAAAACTATGCAGTGTTAGTCACAAGTCATTTGATTTTACTGCAATAATTTCGTGATCAAAAGTGTATTACCACTTTTAAAACATCTAAATAAATGAGCCATCACTTGACATTAGAAAGTCTTCACAAATGATTTAAGAAAGGTGATGAATATGTCATTTTGGAATAACTACAACCTTTTTAATAGGGAGAGATATTTTATTTTCATGTGCTGTATCTCATTTACAAAACAATTTGGAGAATATAAGGATTTCTTCCCAAACATTATACATAGTTTTTATGTTTTGTGCTGTAAATATGTCTGTGATTTCTGATTTTATCTTTGGCCATAGAGACTTCTGGAATACATATATTTTTTCAAATAAGTTGAAAATGGTAGGAAGTTGCTACCACATCCTGTCCAGAAAACAAACAGTTGAGAACCATAAATGCAAAGTATGTGCCAGCTCCTGAAAGATTTCCAACTAGTTTAGAAAAACGTATTTTGTGCTTCCTGTTTGTATTCACGTCACAGAACAAAGACGGGTACGTACCAGTATACATTACCAAGAAAAATTTCCAATATAATTTCCCTAAGAATGTTATACTATTTCAAGAAATGAATATCATATTATTTAAATCTGCAATGGGAAATAACAAATTAGTAATTTTTACTTCATAATTTATTGCTAAAATATTCAACTTAACCTTTTTAGCTTAACAAGTCTAAATTTTAAATTTGAATACTATTGATGATATTGAACTATAAATGTCAGAATAATCCTAAAATGCTTTGTAAAACCATTAGGGGGAATAATATTTTTTATAAAAATTTGTAGCTCAGGCCAGGGATTTGGCTCAGTGGTATAAGTACCTATCTGGCAAGTGGTAGGTCCCGAGTTTAATCCCTAGTACCGCCAAAAACAAAGAAAAAAATAGTAAAAATTCATATTTCTAACAAAACACATTTTGAAAATGTCACATGAAATTTCTTAAAGATTTTAGGACACAAATTTTTTATTGAAAATGAAGATGGAGACTGTGATAATTTTAAACAAAATTATATATTTTAAAAATATCCTAAATTAAATTGTTTTGTACTATTACATATTGTTATGTTATTGAGAAAGATGGTGTGTCTTCTTAAAATATATCTAGAATATCTTTTTACTAGCTGGATTGTCAAGAAAATTTTCTGAAACCTGTTTTTTACTATCAATCTGGAAAATTATCAGTTTACATTGTATTTAAATATTTTAAAATGATTATTTGAGGTTATATTCTTAGTTGACAATTTTAGGTTATGTTCCTAGATAGCAATTTTATGTATTTGCTAAGCTTTGTTTACAGGTTTTATAAACAACATTTATCAAAGAATGCAAGAATCATGAGAAGAGAAAATTTTAACTTCTTCAAACATAGTAAAATGATCAAACGTTTGGAATAGAAACAAATTGCAAAAATGTGTCTTAACTGAGACGCTTTGCCTTAAGGAAGTGTGCCTTTGAGTTTCATGATTCTTCCATAAACTTGGGTTTATTTTAAAAAATTGACCCTCTTAATGTAAGAAAGTTGGTGGAGAGGAGTTGTTCTTACGAGTTTTTCCGCTAGACACTATAAAACTCCCCTGGAGCACCTTGCATTTCTGGCATATGCAATTGAACCTCGCAGATGAATGTTGCCAGATCTTATTTTGAAAAATGGAATTGAGTCTCTACAATGCAAATCATGTGGATGAAAAGTCAAGTCAAAGAGAAACCTGGCTGGTTCTAGAGGTATCATTTGTATTGAGCTGTGAGAAGCCCGAAACTGCAGTGGGGCACAAACCAAATTGCACTTAGGGAGGAAAAAGGCATGGAAAACAAAAGAAGCAGGAAGGGCAAGAGTAAGAAAAAAAGGCAAAGAAACCTGAATTTAATTTGGAAAGAAGCACCGCTTCCCGGCTTCTGAGCGCCATTTCTCCTAAATTCGGGTGCATTTTAGACACTGAGAGAACTCATCTCCAACACAGATCTTTGTTGTTGGCACTGTATGATAGTTGAGTAAAATTTTCATTTTATCTTTGGATAGCTAGTAATTTTTACTTTTCTTTGTAGTAGAAATTGAGACTATCACATGCTAATCAATAATATTGTTCTGAGCCAGATTTTGGGATCATTTTAGAAGGATGCTAGAAAAAACTATTTATATGATAAATATAAATAAGAAAATTCAGAAAGCTGGATCATCCTTGATGAGTTTTAGATGAAAACTGGGCCCAGTTTTTTTCCAGATACTATTATTAAGATAGACTTTACTGGTTTCTATTTTGCTTATAGATCCTGTTCCTACTTGAATTCTTATTTCACAGGGGTTTATGTTAAAACTCTAATGAATACTTTCCTGAACAACTCAATCAACCTCAAAAGTAACAGCATTTATTTATGCAGAACTCTTTATAAAAGTAGGTGCCTCATGTAGAATTCAGGCTTGCATGTACTTAACCTTCTTCTGGACAATGGTTTAAAACCAGTGCTATAACCAGCAGGCACAGAGAGGAGCCATAAACCAAAGATTGCTAAATAATTAATGGATGTTCTTGGAAATAATGTTTCAAAAATTGGAGTCAAAAGCAACTTCTGGGGAGAAATGCCTTTTGGAAAAAGTCACAGAAGTAACAGTTATATTATTTGGGGTTAGTTTATACTATTGTGTAAATTTACAGGATGATGTTTGTGTGCTTACTTTGGTTTCAGAAACAAAATCCAGAAGACCTCACAAGACACATAAAGAGCATAAATATAAATTTTTTCAGGACTGCAAGCAGTATGTGTGACATATGGTAAGAAATATTCTTTGCAGAATCTAATAGAATTCTATTTCCTTAAGATTTATTTTATTTTTTATTTGTACATAATAATTGGGCAAATCTGTGTAATTCAAAATAGCTAGAAGAAAGAATTGGAATGTTTCACTATAAAACAGAAATATTTGAGATGAAGATTTTTGTAATATCAACCTTATAAACATTAACCTATTCACAAAGAAGGGACAAAAGCAAGACAAATCATTGCTTTTGTATTTTTTCCACTTTATTTCATAAATGCTACTTGCCCTGACACAGGATCAGGGAAAGGGTCATTGGTGGGGATTCGCAGTAAATGCAATACTGGTCCTTATCTGGGCAGGTTGTTTACAATACTAAGTTTAAACAATGGTATAGAAGCAAATTATGTTCTATTCATAATCTCTACATTAGAAATGTGAATAGAGTACTTTAAAAAGGAAAGTAATCAAAATTGAATGACGATAAACACTCAAGTAAAAAGTGATATTCTTTAAGATCTCATTAAAAAGAACATAACTGATCTTATACAAGTGGAACTATAGTTTATTTAAATTAGTTTAACTCTAAAAAATAAATAAATTAGTTTAACTCTATCACCCTTTTGGGCAAAGAACTAGTCTAGTTCTTTTATTTGATGTAAATGTACACGTTTATTTACCACTGGATTTAGA
>NW_004524631.1:7471625-7480174 GCF_000260255.1 Octodon degus
TTGCCAAGCTTGTTCTAAGTAGGTGCTTTAGACCACCGAGCCATCTCTCCAGCCCTAAATAATATATTCTTGAAGATAACTTTTACATTATTTTAAAGATCATTTATAGTAACTATTTTTCTTGAGTGATGATGATGTTACTCTTATAATTGATTAGGAAAAATATATTTTTTCATCTTTAAAATCTGGGAAATAACTGGCTTCTTATATAATTCTAAAAATTTACTGATTTGTAAATTATTCTCTTTTTACCAAGTATGTATTTGCATCTGTGTGAATCATATTGCTTAAACAGCACATTTTGATGATTTATTAAATAAGAAGACAAAATAATTTATAAGAATGAATGCTAACCTAGATTATAACACTTAGATGTGGCTATTTCTATCCACACTTAGAATAGACTTAATTCATACTGTTAATTACCTTTTAAATTTTGCTTTTGCAAAAGCCTGAATTTATGTTTAAGAATATATATTAGTGGCATTCAAGGAAGAACTTTTTAAATGTACATGTAAAATTACAACTTTCTTTCAATTTTCTAAGATATTATTTCCTGTTTTTTAAATGTGATATTAGAGCAATACTCCAAAGAGCTTTGGTACAGCTGACTCAAATCAAATCCAAATATTTCATCCAGGTTGTGACCTCCGTTAGTCAGCTCTTCCATAACATTACAATTTAAAGGAATATTGAACCATGTCTCATGCCTGAGAGATGGAGTTCAGTGGCAAGGGTTATACATAGCACACGAGCACATGACTTGGTAATAGAAACACTGAATGGAGGGGTTGTGGATCTCATCCTAACTACTGAATACCGCAGGTTTCTGTTTTGACCAGGTTATTTATGTTCCCTGCCTGAATTAGTTTATTTAGTCACTATGTGCATGGCACAAATTGGTAACTTTTCCTATCTTTGTCTTTCTACCACATCCAGCCCATCTGATCTTTAGTGTTGTGCACTCCTGGTGGTTGCTGTTCCAGATCTCTTGCCTGTCATTTACCAAAAGAGTAAGAAGTGTATGAGCTGCTCCTTTATTTGCTATCATGTGAAGAAAACTCACTTCCATTTGCATTTAAGTCAGGAAAAGAGGATTCTCTTCTTCTCAGTAGCTCCCTTAGGAATTCTGCTCTGAGGTCTTTTCTGGGCTCTGATAGTGAGTGTGATGTGGTCTGCTGGAGATGGCTAGCCTTGGGCACAGGAGTGAAAAGTTTGCCGTCCTAGATATTTGTGCAAAGTTCAGCAAAGGACCACATATGTTTATCCAGAAATCAGAAAATAACCTGGACTTATTTGCATGCCAATTTCAACTTATCTTTGACTTGACCTGAGAAAAATAATTATATGAAATCAGATTGTCATGGCTTAAAATAAAAAGTCAACAATAAATTGAGTTCACACTTTGACAGGGGTTAACTGACTTTTGCCCAGAGCGAAGCAGAAAAAAGTGAATGGTTGTCTTTTTCAGCACTTTAAAAAATATTGTTGGTAACTAGAAATAACTTTAGCCTGGACTCAGTTATGGGCAGTGAACAGTGTTCTGAATTTGGGCTTCAGGTTACTATAGACAAAAGAACAAAGGATATACAAAAGAAAAATAGATGAAACAAAGAAAGACAATTTATTCAGTCAAAAGAATCTTTTATTTCTCAAAAGGCAAATTTTAAAACATTTCAAGAAAACAGATAAAGGACCATTTTGTTGTGGAAAAAAAAGAAAAAAATATATATGTATACACAAGTTAGGATAAATATACAGCTACTTTTTCTTAGTTTATTGAAAACAAAGGTTTGTACTAACATTGTGTAGACAAGATATCATGTCTGCATCTTGTCCTCTGAATAACTACTATGAAGACAACAATATGCAATGTATTAGTTATTGTAACTGTCCTACTAACTTGTTTTGAAACTACTTCACCTTTTTTCTCATTAAAATGAATTAAAAAAGAAAACAGATACCTATTCTGAAAACTAATTATGATAGGATACTATTCAGTGGGATGGGAAAATTTTTCAAACATAGTTTCTTTCTGGTAGGGCTCAAATGGGGAGAAATACTATTGTTTCAGTGTCAGAAGTAAAGGTATACTTTTTTTAACATATTAAGGCCTAATAAATTATCCAGATATCTGGATTATATGTGATGGTTAGAAACACTTTCCACTGTAGGTCTGACTCATCTTACACTGCTATATTTCTTTTTACTGGGACCATAAAAGACTAGTTCTTATACTCATATTATTAAAGATAAATTTCTATTTCTATATTCATGAAGCAAAAAAAGTTCTTTTTAAAGGAAAATGTGTAAAATTTGATGTTTTTATCTAAATTCTCTCACATGTATTCAGCAACTATTCTTCATCAATAGCACATATACAGATACAACAGTCCAAAAATGTGTCTGATTACTGGGCCATCAATTTCACTCATACCAAATAAAGTAGTTTGACTTTATTATTTACATGATTCTTAAAATATGCAGGCCATTGACCACACAAATAAACATGTGCTTTTGGATCAGTGTAAAGCTTGGTGTTTATGAACAGAGTTCTTTGTATTTTTAACAATATCTGGCACATTTAAACAAGACTCTACTGAAACATGGAGCCTGGATAATTGTGTGCTTCGTGATTGGTGCTGAGGAGGGGCTCCAACCTCTGCTCTTCAGGCAGACGAGAGTACAACAATCTGTTATTGCCATTTGACATTTTCTTTGCATGATTAAGTCAGTTGGTAAATCTCCACTTCACAGTTCTTAGAAGCTCAGATTTCCCATTATAGAGCAATGTGGTTCTGATTACAACATTACAGAAATCCAGGCATAGTACCTGTGTTCTGCTAGCAGTTCCTTCTTTCATTTCTCATGTTAAAATGAACAATCTAGTGTTGCTGTTTTCATTTTCTGCAGTGGTTAGGGAGACTGAGAATCCTAGAATCGGTACAGATGGAAGTGAAGATGGAGTAAGCATCATCCATATTTCTAGTTATGGCACAATGTTCTTAAAGTGGAAAAGAACATTATGATTAAAAAGGGTCTAAAAAAAGTTTTTCTAGTGTGGAACCATGGCTCATCTGTTTGGGACTTTAATTCTGTTACCAACAAGTTCAATTTGTGAGACAAAAGGATAACCTTTCAAAAGAACACTGCCAAAGACTTAGATAAACTGCAAAAGGTTCCAGTCCTACCTAGTACTTTGTAAGGGGTCTCGTACATATTACCAGCTTTGCTCCCCTGGCTTTTTTGGTAGGTTTCTAACTGCTCAGCCTCCTTTGTTTCTTGTTCTCCTATATTATTTCCCCATAGAGAAGCCTAAGGGTTTTGTTTGTTTGTTTGTTTGTTTGTTTACTTTCTCCAAAAGATGGGTGCATATCTCTTGCTGGAATTCTCCAAGAGTTTCTCACTACACTCTGATCAGTACTCAATATCTTATCTTTGATATTCAATGCCTGATGTGATCCAAGCTGCACTGCTTTTCTAACCTAAATTCTTACCCTTCTTCTTGCTTTACACTGTATTCCGTGCATGGCTCTTCTTGCCCTGTCTTATGACCTTTCAGCTGATTATTCCCTTCTCACACAAGGCTTTTTTTTTCTGCTAACTCATTTTATCTACTTCTCACACATCTTTTAAGTATCAGCTGATGCATCATGTTATCTCCTCAGAGTACCCTTCCAGGTCACTTTAAAGAACTCCCTGAGGGATTCTTTACCATTCTATGCTTTATTATGTTTCTTTCCTAGCACTCACAACTTTTTAATATTATCTAGTTGGTTCATTAGCCTACTTGTGCAGTTTTTGTCTCTCTGTAGAAGAATGTGTACTACCTAAGGCAAGGATTTTATCTTTTTATAATGGCCCATAGCTTGTGTGACACACATACCCAGTGGGTGGACAAAAGCCAAATTACTGAATTTACCTAAATTTTTGGTTAGCCCAAAAAAGTTTGAGATTGGTGCCAGAGTCTGTCTACCACTATTAACTCAAGGCCCATAAATTTTAAATACTAGTTTCTGTATTTTCCTTACTTCTTGGGAGCCCTTCATTTAGTTGGTTTTTATTAGTGCCTACAAAGAGAACCTAAAACGTGTTAGGTGCTTAGTTAATGTCAAAAAAATTAGAATCTAATGTTTTATTTTCAGTGAGTTGAATAATTCTATACTTGCTATATAATTTATTATTTCTGATAAAAAGCCAAATTTCCTAACATGAAAAAAGAGAAAAATTAGTTATCCTGTTCCTTCATTTCAGTGTCAGCAAGGAACATTTCCATTTTCCAAAATGTAAAAGCTGAACAAGTTGAAAATTAAAAATAATACTGAGAGTTTTCATCTAAATACCTTTCAAAGAATAGGTATTATTGTAACTGCTCATATAAAATTTTTTAAGGAAGAGTTCTTACACCCCCTTCCCCAGATGGGATTAACATTAGATGACTCACCTAAAGTGAAGTTAATGCCTCATGCTTCTCATCTCACGTCCACTGTCCACTGCCTCTCCCCGCTCATCTCCTCAATCTTTCCTGGATACCTATTTGCTTGAATGTGTTTGCTCCTTTTGGCTTCTCTTTCGTTTTCTTAAAGTTCTAAATCACTATCTTCTTCTTTTTTATTATATTGTTTAAATTAAACAAAAGTCCAGGATGTGGAGTCTGATATTCAGAGAATCAGAATGAAAGAATGGAGAATAGACTGTGGTAAGTACTGAGAGATCCTTCGGAAACCCAGTCAATCTTTCTGATGAAGAAAGCAAAGACCTAAACAAAGTGATGTTATTCCTTCCCAAGGAGAGCAAGAAGGAAGACTAGAAATGATGAGGGCATTTACTCATCTTTTATACCACTGAACTTTCTTTTGTGTAACCAAAACCTTCATGTTCTATTTCTGGGCCATTCTGTGAGACACACAGTTAGGATATTTAAGAGCACTGGCTATTGAATAAAGTTTGATTGGCTGCTAAAGGCCAGATTTTCAGCTTTGATGGCTAAAACAGTGTGAATTTACTTTCTTTTCTTTCCTCACATCTTGGTAATACTATTATTTACTGTTCTGGGAAGAACACAATACATCCTTAAGGGAAGAGGGAAGAGTTGCGATAGAGTAGTAAAAGGGTAGCAAGGAGTACTCCTCCAGTTCCACAAGCGAGAAGCTAAAAAGGACACAAATGGACAAAAACTTCATGGTGCTTCAGACCAGGTGTAGTATGCACTGCAGGTCCTGAGCTGGCTCAGTGGGCTGTCTAGGCTTGTCCGTGCTATCATAGCCAAAACCTCATTTCTCACAGTGTAAGCAAGAGGTGAACAGCATTTTTAGCCATCTGAAATGGTTTAGTTATAGGGGAAAAAATGGACCTCAACATTTGAGCAAATAGATAAAAGTATTCCTCTTATTTTTTTTAGAAGATAAAACAATGTCAGGACCTGCATGTTCTGTATAGTACAGGAGTTAACTTCCTACCTCCATTCATTGTTCATGGGCAAAGTATTGAACTCAGTTTAGCGTCTTAAATTGCAATGCTGTCTTATGGTCTAGTATAATACTAGCTACCTTCATAGGAAAAATTTGATAGCTCATCACAGTAGAAATCATAGACATAATTTAGACTCACTGAAAAATAAATAATTGAAAATATCTTATTCTGTCTTAGTTACTTTTCTCCTTGCTGAGACAAAATACCTGACACTCAAAAGTTAAAGGAGGAAACAATTTTTAGAGGATTCAGTCCATAATCAGCTGGCTCCAAAGCAGGATGTCACAGTAGAGAAGCAGCACAAGGAGAAACAGTTCATCATGGGCAGAAGGTAGAAAAACAATCAAACAAAAGACCTTACCAACTTTTTTCTGACTCTTTAATATCCTATCTTGACTGTCAGGATTAGGGTGGGTGCCAAACCAATCAGTGGACTGATTTAATGGCTACATGCTCTTAATCCCAGCACCCTTAATCCTAGTATTGTACCATGAGTCAGTCACACTCAAGGTCCAGTCACCTCTGAACAAGCTCCACTTCTGACCTCATGAGGCTTTCAAGGGACATTTGGCCGCAAACCATAACACTCCACTCCGGCCCCCCTGACTGATGTACATCCACATATTTAGTCCCTCTCTAAGAGTTGCTAAAGTCCTAACATTTTTTCCATTGCTGGAAATCTGGGACCAAATCTCCTCTGTGATTTATGGTAGACTCTTAGTTGTAAGCCCCTGTACAAACAAAAAGAAAGCTGAACACTTCCAATATACAATGGAAGAAGGTAAACATTTCTATTTCAAAAGGTACAAAGAAGGGGATAGAAAGGAATGTTAATAAAGCAAGACAAAAATCTAGCAGGGCAAACATTAAGTTCCATAGTTCCATGTCTAGCATTCTGCAAATCTGTTGGCAAGTTATGAATTCCAAAGGGCTTGGTGCCTCTGCCTCTGTGGTGTTTCCAGTGGTGGTAGCTCCCATGGCTCCTCTCTTGGGGCTTCTCTGCTCCCTGCTTGCAGTTTTCTTCAAATGATTCTTGTTCCTGGTTTCTCCAAACTTCTGGAGTCCCCATTGCACCTTCAGCTTCACACTCATAACTTCATACACTGCCCTTTCAGGGACACACTGCCTGGTCTCCAAAACCTTCTGAAATCTGGATGGAAAACTTTCTAACCCCATGACTCTTGCATTCTGCACCTAAGACCAGAACCATGTGGGTGATGCCAAGGTCTGCTGCCATCTGGAGTAGTAGCCAGGCTTCATACTTTCTTGGCTGTAGGAGTTAAGTGCCTGGATAGCTGAGCACTCTGAGTCCAATCTCAAGGAATACATTCTTTAAACTATTGACATTAAGGGGCTTGGTTCTCTGGGGCTCTTCTCAAAGAAAAGTGTTTCATCTTTTCAACTCTAAGACTCTAAAGGCTAGGGTACTCCTGGTTTTGTGATGTTCCTGAAATGCTTGTGTTTTTTCTCACTAGTATTTTTGGTGATGAATTTCTGGTCTATTTCATTTTTGCAATACATAACTTTACTAGAACTTCCTTTCTGTCTAAACTCACAATGTTTTAAAAATATATTAGGCTCTTTATTCTCAACATTCATCTTGCTAAAAGACCACCCCCAACAGTAGCCATGCCACTACCTCAACATTAGACTGCCTTGAAAGTTCTTCTGCAAGATTAATTTTTTTTTTGGTATCAGGGATTGAACTCAGGACCCTGTGCTTCCCAGGCAAACCCTTATTCTACTAAGCTATCTCCCTAGCCCACTGCAAGATTAGTATGTTTGCTGCTATCAGTCTTAGTCTCAGGCAATCTTTGGATACAGCAAAATGGAGACAAACTTTCTGCTAAGGTCTTGCACACATCACCTACATTCCCACAGCCAATGGAGTCCTTCTTCCCAGCAAAAACCTCTTGGACTTGGTTTTTACTCGAAATTTTTATATCAGCATTTTGGTCTTTTGAGTTTTAACCAGAATCTCCCATTAAATACTACCAAAAGCATCCTGGCTTTACTTTTTCATCCAGCATCCATGAAATTTTGCAAACTTTTCCCACAGCCAGTCCCAAAAGTTCCTAAACCTAATGGCCATGAACCAATCCTAACAATCCCACTTCTCTGGTACCGCATTCTGTTTTAGTTACTTTTCTCATTGCTGAGACAAAATGCTCAATGCCTACAAGTTAAAGGAGGAAAAGTTTATTTAACTCATAGTTTGCAGAAGTCTTAGTCTATAAGGTGCTGGCTCCAAGACAGGGCAGCATGACAGAGAGGCACTGCAGAAAAGAAACAGTTCATGTTGGGCAGAAGGTGACAATCAAAGGACCTTAACAGTTTCTTTGTGCTGATGGGTGCTGGGCGGGTGCCAAACCAACTAGAAGACTAATTTAATAATCACATACCCTTAATCCTAACCCTTAATTCTAGTATTGCATCACGAGTCAATCACTGTATATCCTGCCACCTGTGAACGAGCCCACCTATGACCACATGAGGCTTTGGGGGAACATCTATGCACAAACCAAAGCATATCTGAAAAAAACATGGTGATCCTTCCCAAATATGTAGTAATTAAAGCTTTAATATATAATGATTTTGATTATAATGTAAGTTTCTTTCAGCTATATATTAGACCACATTAAGTAAAGGCCCCTTTGAAATGTATTTCATCATATTCGATACAAGCATGAAAATCAATGAGAATATGGTCATTCAGAATGTCCAGGAAAAATGAAACAGGCTAAACTCTAGGTCATTTTATTGTTCAGGGCTGAAAGAGGTAAAAAGTGTTTTCCATTATAAAGCAAACTACTTACAATATATAAAATCTACTTGAGCAGATTTTTAAAAGTTCATCTAATTGTACTAATTCCACGTAGATAAAACCTGTATCTGTCATAGTAGCTTGTTGTTATGTGTTTTTCTTTTATTTTATTTAGATAATGTTAACTACCAAGACTGTATTTTTTTTTTCTGCATTTAGGACAGGGTCTACAGGGTCTCACTACATAGATTGGACTTGTTGTGATTCTGTTTTTAGCCTCCCAAGCGGTGGGATTATAGGCACACACCACCAC